>NC_138078.1:139088687-139543687 GCF_964212035.1 Myotis nattereri | reverse complement strand
TACAGGATTATACAGAAATACTCTGAGCACTAATAAATTAAATAGTCCAGTAAAAATGGAAAAATCCATGGAAACACACAAGCTACAAAAATTTTAAAATACCTAAATTAGTAACTTCCCACAAAGAAAAGCCAGGCCCACATGGCTTCATCATTGAATTCTATCAAACATTTGAAGAAGAATTAATGCTAAGTCTTCACAAAGTATTGCCAACTATAGAAGAGGAAATAACCTTTCTTAACTCATTCAACCAGGTCAGTATTACTCAGATACTAAAACCAAAGTCCACAAGAAAACCACAGACAAATATCCCTTATGAATATAGACACAAGCTCTTCAACAAAATCCTAGCAAACTGAACCAAGCAACTTATACACTATCTTTAAGTAGAATTTATCCCAGGAATATAAACTGGGCTTAACATCCCAAATTAGTGAATATAGCCCTGCACAGTGGCAGTGTTTTAGCCAATGAGCTTTATCCGAGGTGTAATTATTGCTAACTGAAAACTTTTCCCCAAAATCAGTGAAGGATATACTCCATATTAACAGAATAAAGGACAAAACACACATGATCATCTTAATAGAAGCAAGAAATATATAGTCCATACTTGAGATATAAAAATGTGTTCTGTGTTGCCAGTAACTAGTGCCTATAGCATTGTCATGTCACTTTGGATAACTGAAAGTCCTGAGGATTATAAATGTACTAGAAGCCTGTTGCATAAAGAGATTCGTGCAATAGGCCTTCCTTCCCCTGGCTGCCAGCACCAATTTTCCTCCAGTACCCGGGACCCAGCCAAGCCTGGAGGCTTCTCCACTCTGACCACAGAGAAGGCAAGCCTCTTCAGTCTTCAGTCATCTTCAGTCTTCAGTAATCTTCAGTCTTTGCTCTGGCGGAGCCTTCAGTCTTCACTCTGTGCCTGCATATGCAAATTAACCACCATCTTTGTTAGGTTAATTTGCATGCTCATCCTGATTGGCTGGTGGGTGTAGCAGAGTGACACCAATTTGCATGTTTCTCTTTTATTAGATTAGTTATAAACCTATACAGTGTCTGTTTCCATTTGGTTTCATATGTATGCTAACCTTAGGCATTAGTTGTTAGGTTCATAAAACCCTTGTATTTTTACTGAATATGCCTAAATTTAATGGATTATTTTTTCTATAAAACCTTCTTTTGTGTTCCCTGTCTTGGTTTTAGTTGTCATTTATCTCTTCAACCTCATCTCATATCTGTCTCTCTCCTTTACATTGACCTTCTGCCCATTCCTACAACTCAGCAGGATCTTTCTCACTTAGAAACCTTTGCACTTGTTGCTTTATTGTTTTTACCTGAAATGTTCTCCATCAAACTCTGAGTCTTTTTCTTTTTCCATGTCTCAGCTTAAAAGCTACTCCCTCAAAGAGGTCTTCTCTGATCACTGTGCTTAATGAAACCCCTCCCTACCCCATAAACTGTTCCATTTTTTTCACAGAACATATTACTGTATGACGTTTTCTTTCTTTATTTATTTTCTGTCTTTCCCAGTAGAATATAAGTTCAATGACGGGATGTGACCTCAAATGCCTTATGACTTACAAACCTTAACTAGGTAAAATAATGATTTAATATTTGTGAAAAGAGTGATTAGAGAGCATTATGCTAAGTGAAATAAGCCAGTCAATGAAGGAAAAATACCACATGATCTCACTCATTCATGGATAATAGAGACCATTATAAACTTTTGAACAATAGATACAGAGGCAGAGCTGCCTCAAACAGATTGTCAAACTGCAGCGGGAAGGCCGGGGAGCATTGGGGGGCAGGAGGGAGGGGGGTAAGAAATCAACTGAAGGACTTGTATGCATGGATATAAGCATAACCAATGGACATAAGACACTGGGGGGTAGGGGCGGCCAGGGGATTGTTAAGGGCAGGGGGAAAAAAAGGACACATATGTAATACCCTTTGTAATACTTTTAGCAATAAAAAAAAAGAGTGATTGGCTGAATTAAATAAGCAAGCAAACAAGCAAACTCTGACAATATGAGTTCAAAGGAAATGCTTTTTTATTGGTGCTATTTTGGCAGGATTGTTTTTTACTTCCCATTTTCCTAGAGCCTGACACATTTGTCAGTAACAGGAGACATTTGGCAAAACAACAAAAGCAATGACATGCTTGTGTCATCATAGTCCAGTGATGGCAAACCTATGACATGCGCGTCAGAGGTGACATGCAAACTCATTTTTTGGGTTGATTTTTCTTTGTTAAATGGCATTTAAATATATAAAATAAATATCAAAAATATAAATCTTTGTTTTACTATGGTTGCAAATATCAAAAATTTTCTATATGTGACATGGCACCAGAGTTAAGTTAGGGTTTTTCAAAATGCTGACACGCCGAGCTCAAAGGGTTCTCCATCACTGTCATAGTCCATACAATATATATTGAGGGGGCCATTCTGGGAATGCAGTAGTTTCTATAGTTTGGTAGATATCCTTTCTGCAGTATTCACCTCCCCCGACTCTACCTTTGCTCCTCCATGAAAATACAAAGATTAGAACTGAAAAGAAGAGGTAAGACTCCATGGGAGGAAAGCTGAGGAGCTAAAGGAATCCAAAAGGGCATGGAGGAAGGAGAGGAGAAAGACAAAGCCTGAAGGGAAAGAGTTCTGTTCCCTGGTGGGTGAATGAATTCCATTATTATCCACCTACTGGCAAAAGCTATAAATACAGGACCATCTAGATTATTTCCTTAAACGTCCTCTTTCCTTAACCATCAGTTATAATGTTTTACCTTTGAAATCTCCTCTTTGTCCCACTCAATTCAACCCACTGTCTACTACTATATATTATGCCCTAAGGGTTACTCATTCCAAACATTGTGATGACCTTCTGACTGTTGTCTTGGCTACAGTTTCAC
The DNA here is from genome assembly GCF_964212035.1 of Myotis nattereri. NCBI lineage: Eukaryota > Metazoa > Chordata > Mammalia > Chiroptera > Vespertilionidae > Myotis > Myotis nattereri. Next base: position 139,540,779 of record NC_138078.1, on the reverse strand, counting down.
TTTTTCCAACTAGTAATCCATACTGCAGCTAGAGGGAGCCTTCCAAAGCATAAATCTGGATATATTATCTTTATACTTTGGTCAGGTCCACAATAACTTACAGCCTATGGACTAAAATCTTTCTTTCTTAGTGTGGGCAATTAGGATATGGCATAATATGACATTAGCTTTTCTCTAGCCTCTAAGTCCAGGGATGCCATGAATTCCCTAATACTCCATATTTTTATATGCTTTTTGCTTTTGCTGTGTTGTTCTTTTGCTAAGAATGTCCTTTCACATATAAAAGGTGGCCTCATCTTCTAAGTATTTTTCCATTGATTTTTAGAGAGAGTGGAAGAGAGGGAGGGAGGGAGGGAAAGAGAGAGGAGAGAGAGAGAGAGAGAGAGAGAGAGAGAGAGAGAGAGAGAGAGATCTCGCATCAATTGATTGTCTCCTGCAAAGACCCCTGGCCATGGCCAGATCGAACCTGCAATATGTACATGCCCTTGACCAGGAATAGCACCTGCACCCTACAGTGTGCAGGCTGATACTTTAACCATTGAGCAACACCAGCCAGGGCCAAGGCTACCTTATGAATTGTTCTTTATTTTTTTAAAAAAATTGTATTGAGCCGAAAACGGTTTGGCTCAGTGGATAGAGCGTCGGCCTGCGGACTGAAGGGTCCCAGGTTCGATTCCGGTCAAGGACATGTACCTGGGTTGCGGGCACTTCCCCAGTGGGAGATGTGCAGGAGGCAGCTGATCGATGTTTCTCTCTCATCGATGTTTCTAACTCTCTATCTCTCTCCCTTCTCTCTGTAAAAAATCAATAAAATATATTTAAAAAAAAATAAAAAAAATAAAAAAATTGTATTGAATAAGGTGTTACATAATGTGTCCTTATCCCCCCATTGCCCTCCTCCACCCACCACTCATGCCCTCACCCCCCTGTTGTATGTGTCCATTGGCTAGGCTTATATGCATGCATACAAGTCCTTTGGTTGATCTCTCTCCTTTACCCCCACCCTCCCCTACCTTCCCTCTGAGGTTTGATGGTCTGATCAATGCTTCTCTGTCTCTGGATCTGTTTTTGTTCATCAGTTTATGTTCATTATATTCCACAAATGAGTGAGATCATGTGATATTTATCTTTCTCTAACTGGCTTATTTAATATTGCACTTGGAGAAGAACCAATAGCGCCATCCTCCGGTTTCATTTAATACTTGTTTCTGTTCCACTAGTGTGCATAGTTTTCATGTTCAGGCTTGTACTATGACCATTGTAAGCTCTCTGTCTCTCCCAATAGATTGTGGGCACCCTGATGGTAGTTACTATGCTTTATTAACCTTTGTTTACCAGTACAGGGTCAGACTATGAACAGACAATCAAGTAGTTTTCAATTTTTTAAAATTTATTTCTCTCTCTATTCTCTTCCACTATTATTTTATACCTTTCCTACTTTGACCTCCAACATATGAGAAGAGAATATTTTTCCTCCATAATTCCTCTGTACCATATATTTTTTCCACAGAAATTAATCCATTGATTTTTTTAATTAAATCTTTATTGTTCAGATTATTACATTTGTTCCTCTTTTTCCCCCCCAATAACTCCCCTCCTCCCAGTTCCCGCCCCACCCTCCGCCCTCACTCCCCACCCACTGTCCTCTTCCATAGGTGCACGATTTTTGTCCAGTCTCTTTCCGCATCTCCCACAACCCTTTCCCCCCAAAGAATAGTCAGTCCATTCCCTTTCTATGTCCCTGATTCTATTATGATCACAAGATTATTTATTCACTTGATTCTTAGATTCATTTGTTGAAAGATGTGTATTTGTTGTTCATAATTTGTATCTTTACCTTTTTCTTCTTCTTCCTCTTCTTAAAGGATACCTTTCAGCATTTCATATAATACTGGTTTGGTGGTGATGAACTCCTTTAGCTTTTCCTTATCTGTGAAGCTCTTTATCTGACCTTCAATTCTGAATGATAGCTTTGCTGGATAAAGTAATCTTGGTTGTAGGTTCTTGGTATTCATCACTTTGAATATTTCTTGCCATTCCCTTCTGGCCTGCAAAGTTTCTGTTGAGAAATCAGCTGACAATCGTATGGGTATTCCCTTGTAGGTAACTGGGTTTCTTTCTCTTGCTGCTTTTAAGATTCTCTCTTTGTCTTTTGCTCTTGGCATTTTAATTATGATGTGTTTTGGTGTGGTCCTCTTTGGATTCCTTTTGTTTGGGGTTCTCTGCGCTTCCTGGACCTGTAAGTCTATTTCTTTCACCAGGTGGGGGAAGTTTTCTGTCATTATTTCTTCAAATAGGTTTTCAATATCTTGCTCTCTCTCATCTTCTGGCACCCCTATCATTCTGATGTTGGTACGCTTGAAGCTGTCCCAGAGGCTCCTTACACTATCTTTGTATTTTCGGATTCTTTTTTTCATTTTGCTTTTCCAGTTGGGTGTTTTTTGCTTCTTCGCATTTCGAATCTTTGTCTTGATTCTTGCGCTCCTCTGGTCTGCTGTTGGGTGTCTGTATAATATTCTTTATTTCAGTCAGTGTATGCTTAATTTCTAGTTGGTTCTTTATCACAACATCGAGGGTCTCATTAGATTTCTTGAGGATCTCACTACATTTATCGGCGGTCTCACCAGTCTTTTCGAGGGCCTTACTAACTTTATGGGCAGCTTCTAGACAGTTCTTGAGCGACCTTAAAAGTGTGGTTTTGAGCTCTATATCTTCCATTTCTGACATTTGCGTCCTGTTTCTTTGTCTCGCATTTTTATATCTTTTCTTGGTGCACCCCCTAGTGGTCTTTGTGCACAGTCTTGTAGTTAAGCCTTGATTGTTGTCGGTAATACCAGGGGTGATTTGACCTCCAGGCTAACTGGCTATGAGAGTCAGCTGTGTCTGCAGTGGGAGAGCTTCTGTGCTGGATCTCTAGGACGGTGCTAATCTAGCCTTTGCCTGAGGCTATCCGGCAAATGGCTCTACGCAGGGCTTGGGCGGGGCAGGTCCCCGGGGATCTACAGGGCAGGCCAGAGCAAGCAGTTATGGCGGCTCTCAGTTCCGTCCCTAGGGGCTCTGCCTCTCAGAGTCCCAGCAACCGCTGCAAACCTCGGAGAGAAAGCTGCCTTCGAGTTCCGACTGAAGCCAGACAGTCCCACTTCTCCCCTTTGAGTCTGGGTCCCCAGAGACTCGCCCGGATCTGGAGCTCAGAGTCTGAAACTCCCTCCCGATTGAAAACAACAACCCCGCCCTCCGCCGCCAGCCCGCTCCGAGCGCGCACTCCGCACCTGAGTATTTCACTTCAGCACTGCGCCTCCTCTGAGTCTGGGTATGATATTCTCTTTCCTCCTAGTTGTAGAATTTCCACTCAGCCAGCCTTCCTGTGGTTCTGGATGATGTCCATTCTGTCCTTTAGTTATATCTCTGAAGTGGTTGCTCGAGGCAGCAATCTCCGGCGTTAACCTATGCCGCCATCTTGGTTTCTCTGTGTCAATCCATTGATTTTTGTATGAAACAAGTTGCCACTCGGGGCCCATTGAAATTTCTTAGGTACTGATAGCTGCACAATTTATTGTCAAATCTATACTAGGAAATGTTTGGAGTTTGGAGCTAATATTCAGGTTCTTAATGCTCAAGGTACTCAGCTTAAGTTAAGAGACCCAGCAAGAAATCCCTTTTCTTTCTTTTTTTTCTTTTCTGCAGGAAAAAATGTTTATTATAAAATAAAAATCATTAAATTTCCAGCCATAGTAAGGCTATTATTAAACTGAAACTTTTTCTTTGGACCAAATTTGTATTACAAGTATTCCTATTCAGTTTTTTTTTCTTTTTTTTTTAATTATTATTAGTTAAGGTATTACAAATGTGTCCTCATCCCCCCCATTAACCTCCAACCTCCCCCTCCGCCCCCCCCCCCGCCCCGCACACTCATGCTCCCATCCCCCTGTTGTCCATGTCCATTGGTTTGGCTTATATACATGTATACAAGTCCTTCGGTTGATCTCTTCCCCTTACCCCCGCCCTCCCCTACTTTCATTCTGGGGATTGATAGCCTGATCGCAGTTTCTCAATCTTTGGGTCTGTCCCTTTTCATCAGTCTATGTTGTTCTCTATAATCCACAAATGAGTGAGATCATGTGGTATTTATCTTTCTCTGACTGGCTTATTTCACTTAGCATAATGCTCTCCAGTTCCATCCATGCTGTTGCAAAAGGCAAGAGTTCCTTTTTTTTTTTAATCGCAGCATAGTATTCCATTGTGTATATGTACCACAGTTTTCTAATCCATTCATCTCCTGATGGGCACTTAGGCTGTTTCCAAATCTTAGCTATGGTGAATTGTGCTGCTATGAACATAGGGGTGCATATATCCTTTCTGATTGGCGTTTCTGGTTTCTTGGGATATATTCCTAGTAGTGGGATCACTGGGTCAAATGGGAGTTCCATTTTTAGTTTTTTGAGGTAGCTCCATACTGTTCTCCACAGTGGCTGCACCAGTCTGCATTTCCACCAGCAGTGCAGAAGGATTCCTTTTTCTCCATATCCTCTCCAAAACTTGTTGTTTGTTGATTTGTTGATGATAGCCATTCTGACAGGTGTGAGATGATAATGCATTGTCGTTTTGATTTGCATCTCTCGTATAATTAGTGACTTTGAGCATGTTTTCATATGTCTTTCGGCCTTCTGTATGTCCTCTTTCAAAAAGTGTCTATCTAGGTCCGTTGCCCATTTTTTTATTGGATTGTTTATCTTCCTTTTGTTAAGTTTCATGAGATCCCTGTAAATGTTGAAAATTAAACCCTTATCGGTGGTATCATTGGCAAATATGTTCTCCCCTGTAGTGGGTCTTCTTGTTGTTTTGTTGATGGTTTCCTTTGCTGTGCAAAAGCTTTTTATTTTGATGTAGTCCCATTTGTTTATTTTCTCTTTGGCTTTCATTGCCCTAGGAGCATTATCAGAGAAGAAATTCCTTCCGCATATGTTTGCGATTTCACTGCCTGTGGATTCCTCTAGTATTTTTATGGTTTCCCGTCTTACGTTTAAGTCTTTTATCCATTTTGAGTTTATTTTTGTGTATAGTGTGAGTTGGTGGTCTAGTTTCATCTTTTTGCATGTATCTGTCCAATTTTCCCAACACCATTTATTGAAGAGACTGTCTTGACTCCATTGTATGCTCTTGCCTCCTTTGTCGAATATTAATTGGGCATAGTGGTTTGGGTCGATTTCTGGGGTCTCTATTCTATTCCATTGATCTATATGTCTGTTCTTGTGCCAGTACCAAGCTGTTTTAAGAACAGTGGCTTTGTAATACATCTTGATATCTGGTATTGAGATCCCCCCTACTTTGTTCTTTCTCAGGATTGCTGCAGCTATTCGGGGTCTTTTTTTATTCCAGATGAATTTCTGGAACGTTCGTTCTAGATTTGTGAAATATGCCGTTGGTAATTTAATGGGGATTGCATTGAATCTATAAATTGCTTTGGGTAGTATGGACATTTTGATGATGTTGATTCTACCAATCCATGAACACGGTATATTCTTCCATCTGTTTATGTCTTCCTCTATCTCTTTTTTTAGTGTCCTGTAGTTTTTGCCTTTAAGTATTTTACCTCCTTAGTTAAGTTTATTCCTAGGTATTTTAATTTTTTTTGGTGCAATGGTAAATGGGATTACTTCTGTAGTTTCACTTTCTGTAAGTTCACTATTGTTGTAAAGAAATGCCATGGATTTCTTAGCATTAATTTTGTATCCTGCTACATTGCCGAATTCATTTATTAAGTCTAATAATTTTTTGATGGAGTCTTTAGGGTTCTGTATGTACAGTATCATGTCATCTGCAAATAAGAACAGTTTTACTTCTTCTTTTCCAATCTGGATGCCTTTTATTTCTTCTTCTTGTCTGATCGCAACGGCTAGTACTTCCAGTACTATGTTGAACAGGAGTGGTGAGAGGGGGCATCCCTGTTTTGTTCCTGTTTTTAGGGGGAATGGTTTTAGTTTTTGCCCATTGAGTATGATGTTGGCTGTGGGTTTGTCATATATGGCTTTTATTATGTTGAGGTATGATCCCTCAATTCCTATCTTGCTGAGAGTTTTTATCAAGAAAGGGTGTTGGATTTTGTCAAATGCTTTTTCTGCATCAATTGATATGACTATGTGGTTTTTTTCTCTCAATTTGTTTATGTGATGTATCACATTTATTGATTTGCGGATATTGTACCACCCTTGCATCCCTGGGATAAATCCTACTTGGTCATGGTGTATGATCTTTTTGATGTACTGCTGGATCCGATTTGCTAGGATTTTGTTGAGGATTTTGGCATCTATGTTCATGAGGGATATTGGCCTATAATTCTCTTTCATTGTATTGTCTTTATCTGGTTTTGGTATTAGGGTGATGTTGGCTTCATAGAATGAGCTGGGAAGTGTTCCTTCCTCTTGGATCTTTTGACATAGTCTGAGGAGGATAGGTTTTAGGTCTTCCTTGAATGTTTGGTAAAACTCCCCTGTGAAGCCATCTGGCCCCGGGCTTTTGTATGCTGGAAGCTTTTTGATTACTGCTTCGATTTCCTCCATAGTTATTGGCCTATTGAGATTTTTAGATTCTTCCTGGTTAAGTTTTGGAAGGTTGTATTTTTCTAGGAATATGTCCATTTCCTCCAGGTTGTCTACTGTGTTGGAGTAGAGTTGTTCATAGTATTTTCTAACAATCCTTTGTATTTCTATGGGGTCTGTTGTTATTTCTCCTCTTTCATTTCTGATTTTATTTATTTGGGTCCTCTCTCTTTGTTTCTTGGTGAGCCTGGCTAGAGGTTCATCTATCTTGTTTATCCTTTCAAAGAACCAGCTCTTGGTTTTGTTGATCTTTTGTATTTTTTTTTTTTTTGGTCTATATGTCATTTATCTCCGCTCTAATCTTTGTTATTTCCTTCCTTCTGCTTACAGTGGGCTTTTTTTGTTGCTCTCTTTCTAACTCTTCGAGTTGTAGAGTTAGGTCATTTATTCTCATTGTTTCTTGTTTCTTGCAGTAGGCTTGTAGAGCTATGAACTTCCCTCTCAGGACGGCTTTCATTGTGTCCCATAGGTTTTGGATTGTTGTGTTTTCATTGTCATTTGTTGCCATGATGCTTTTTATTTCTTCTTTGACCTCACTGGTAACCCAGTCGTTGTTTAATAGCATGCTATTTAGTCTCTATGTGTTTGATTTTTCTGGATTGTTTTTGTTGTAGTTGATTTCCAGTTTTATGCCTTTGTGGTCTGAGAAGATGCTTGACATGATTTCAATTTTCTTGAATTTGAAGAGACTTTGTCTGTGACCCAATATATGGTCTATCTTTGAAGATGACAAATGTGCACTTGAGGAGAATGTATATTCTGTGGCTTTGGGGTGAAATGTTCTGAAGATGTCAATTAATTCCATCTGATCTAGTGAGTCATTTAGGATTGATGTTTCGTTGCTGAGTTTCTGTTTAGAGGATTTGTCCAGTGGTGATAATGGGGTGTTAAGGTTCCCTACTATGATTGTGTTGCTGTCAATCTCTCCCTTGATCTTCTCCAGAAGATTTCTTACGTATTTGGGTGCTCCTATATTGGGTGCATATATATTTACCAGAGTTATTTCTTCTTGTTGGACTGCTCCCTTTAGTATTATGAAGTGGCCTTCTTTATCTCTTTTTATGTCCTTCACTTTGAGATCTAATTTGTCAGATATAAGTATTGCTACCCCGGCTTTTTTTTCACTTCCATTGGCCTGAAAAAACTTTTTCCATCCCTTCACCATCAGTCTGTGTGCGTCTCTTTTTCTGAGGTGGGTTTCCTGTAGACAGCAGATATATGGGTCATGTTTTCTTATCCACTCATTTACCCTATGCCTTTTGACTGGGGAATTTAATCCATTTACATTTAAAGTTATTATTGATAGAAACTTGTTAGTCGCCATTTTTGTTCTTTACGGCTGCGTTCCTTCTTTGATTCCTATTTTTTCTATTTACAGCAGACCCTTTAGCATTTCTTGTATTGCTGGCTTGGTTGTAATAAACTCCCGTAGACCGTTTTTGTCTGTGAAGCTCCTGATTTGACCCTCAATTTTGATTGATAGCCTCGCTGGGTACAGTATTCTTGGATTCAGACCCTTCCTTTGCATGACTTTGTATATTTCATTCCATTCCCTTCTTGCCTGATGTATTTCTGTTGAGAAATCGGTTGCTAGTCTGATGGGGGATCCTTTGTAGGTAACTTTCTGTCTCTCTCTGGCTGCTTTTAAGATTCTTGCTTTGTTGTTGCTGTTTGCCAATTTAATTATTATGTGCCTTGGTGTTGGTCTTTTCGGGTTCATTTTGTTTGGGACTCTGTGAGCTTCTTGGATTTGTGTGAGTTTTTTCTTCCTTATATCAGGGAAATTTTCTGTTACTATTTTTTCAAACAGGTTTTCTATTCCTTGCTCCGTTTCCTCTCCTTCTGGCACCCCTATTATTCGGATGTTGTTTCATTTAGCGTTGTCCCAGAGTTCTATTAGGCTCTCCTCCTGCTTTTTAATTTTTTTTTCTAGAAGCTGTTCTGTTTGTGTATTTTTTCCTACCTTGTCTTCTAGCTCGCTGATGTGGTCCTCTGCTTCTTCTAGTCTACTGTTGATGCTTTCTATTGAGTTCTTTATAGCAGTGATGTCATTTTTCATTTCTTCTTGGTCTCTCTTCATTTCCTCTTGGTTCTTCTTCATTTCCTCTTGGTTCCTACATATACTATTGAATTTGTCTTCCATTTTTTTCATCCACCTTATGGCCATTTCTCTGAATTCTTTCTCTGAGAGGTTGCTTGCCTCCATTGTCTCCATTTCGTTTACTTCCTTTTCTGATGATGCCTGTTTTTCTTTGTTTTTTAAATACATTTTATTGATTTTTTTTATAGAGAGAAAGGGAGAGAGACAGAGAGTCAGAAACATAGATGAGAGAGAAACATCGATCAGCTGCCTCCCGCACATCTCCCACTGGGGATGTGCCCACAACCCAGGCACATGCCCCTGACCGGAATCGAACCTGGGATCCCTCAGTCTGCAGGCCGATGCTCCATCCACCGAGCCAAACCGGCCTCGGCCTGTTTTTCTTTCATATGTGGGTTGGTTCTTTGTTTCACCATGATCTCTCTTCTCCAGGTGTTTGGTTATGTAGTTCTCTCTCTGCTGCGTTGATTTAAAGGCACAAAATACAACACAACAAGGCACAACGTACAAGGCACTGAACAAAATGTATTCACGATATTAATAACCCCAAATAAAGGTGACCACCTGAGCAAAGAGAATGAGGGGATAAAGAAGAAAAAAGAGAAAAAGATTAAAGAGAAAAAGAAAAAACAAAAAGGAGTGCTGAAATGAGATTGGGAAAAGGGAGAGAAGAAAAAAACAATCAGACACACACACACACACACACACACACACACAAAGTAAGAGGGAGAATGAAATAGAGGTGGGGAAGAGGCTATTTGTATGGGGAGAAAACTCTAAGAGAACCGCAACTAATCTCAATGAATTCCAGCAGCAGATCCCTGGAGATTAATGCAAACTACAAACAACCACTAATATCAAGCAAGGCAAGGGAAAACAGAAGCACAAAAATAACCAGAGAAAGAAAAACTAAGCAAAACAGAAAAATGAAAATGAAAAACGAAACAATCTCCCAAACAAGCATAAAAAAAACCTAATATACTCAAAATCAAGCAAACACTAGCAAAACGACAGAGAGAGAGAAAAAAAATTGGATAGTGAAGAAAGATAAGAGAGAGGTGTATATGGATTTAGAGCAAGGGATTGGAAATTAGATATATAAGTAGGGTGAAATTTAGACAGTGGGTAAAAAGAAGGAATAGGGAAAATCTAAAGCAGCAATAGGGTAAGAGAAACAGGACAGCAAAAGGGGAAAAGTGAGGAAGAGAGTTTTGGCTTAAGGGTAAATGTGAGATAGAGAGAAATGATGCTAAAGGAACGATGAAAATAGAGTGTAGATCACTAATCCCAAAATAAAATAAAGAAAAATAAAATAATAAAAAATAAAATGACACTTGAAAAAATGGTAAAATGATAGCAATAATACTGGTTAAAAAAATGTGGTAATTAAAAAGGTAAAATCAAGTGATGAAAAAAATTAAAAAATAATAAAATAGGTTCTTAATGAAATGGTGAAAAAAGAATTAAAAAAATATAAAAATATGCAGTAGTGAAGGTGCTTCAGATCTTCTACTCTTCTTTTTGGCACGCCTTAGTCCTGCCAGGCATTCAGGAGAGTGTTGAATTTCCCTGCGATACACTGTCCCTCCGTGCCATAAACCACAGTCCTGATTTTAAGGCAGGTTGTATTTGTTTACCAGACTACCTTTATTTGTGATCACAGAAGAGACAGTTTGTGGCTCTGTCTCTGGGTGGCAGTGTGTCTGGATTGACCTCCGAGGTTATAAGTCCTCTCTATCAGTAGGGGTTTTTTTTCTCTATGGTACTTGAAACTGATTTGGGAAAGTCCACTGCCCAGAGCTGGTTCTTTAATGGTTACTGCCCGCTCTGTTTCCCAGGCTCCCCCAAAAGAACTTTCCCCTACAGGCTCTGCGAATGACCCCAACTGGGGAATCCCATGCACTGGGTTTAATAATCAAATGCACGGATCTAAGGGGAACTGTAACAAGTGCCTGATACTCTGTGTGAATTCGCAAGCCTCCACCTTCCAGGTCTGCGCACAGTCTCCGCATGCTCACTCGCCCCTGGCACCAAGCAGCCGGGACACTGGCAAAGTCCAAGGCTGCTTTTTTACATCCAGTCCTGCTATGGGCTTATTTTTAGCGTTCCCTTCTGCCAGCAGCCCTGTGGGGCCGCTTCCCCACTCGCGGGTCATGCTGGTCCCAAAGGCTGCGGACTCTGTGGGGCGCAGATTTCGCCCCGCGTGCGTGAACTCGGTCCTCTCTCCAACCCAAACAGCAAAATGCACCTTTAGGGGAAGTCTAACCTTTCCGTGAGAAGAAGCAGTGCTTGTCTGAGTTCACGCAGTCACGCTGCTTGAGATCCCCTGTTTCCAGGTTAGAAGCTGATCTCTGGACGCCGGCAACAGCTACCCAAGATGGCGCAGTCTCCGCTGCTGAGCTGGCACACCGAGAGAGGCTTCAGCCGCAGTCTCCAACCGTCCTTTTTTTTCTGGGGGTTCTCGGTCTTTCCCAGCTTCAGACAGTCTCTCAGCTGAAAATCCTCTGCCTATTCGAGCTGTATGTTACCCGTTTCAGCTGCTCACCCTTATCTGCTCCAGGACAAGGCACAGGACACGTCCGTTTATACCTCCGCCATTTTCTCCCACCCCCTTTTCTTTCTTAGTGGTAGAAAATATATTTTATATTCTGCCCTTTCCCTCAAAAATCCTGTTTTAGTTTTTATATTTTCAAACTCTTGGGTATATGGGGCAGAACATTGCATTGTCCTTTAAACATAGGGAGTTACAACCATCTACACAGCAAAGATAAGAAGACATACATAGATGATTCTCTTGAGTAGTGGAACCCAAAACATATATACTAAAGATGGAAGGCATTGAGGAAAATTAGAAGACATGAAATCACATTTCACTAATAGCCCGGGTATAGTCCTCACTTAATAGTCTTAGAATAGATTTGGGTAAGGTAATGAGAAGAGTCCTGAGAAGATTTCCATTTCTTCTTGATGACACTAATTTGAAGATCTACAATTCCAGTTAGGAGCCCTCAATACCCCATAGCAAGCAGCAGATGCTTTGTTTCCAAGTATGAATCACAGAAGACCATAGCCATCTATAGGAGAGTCTCTAGACCAGAGGTTGTACATTGGTGGTTTGCAGATGTGATTTACTTGATATATACAGTGTTTATAACTTTTGAAATTATTTGTTAAGATTGAAATTTGGGGAATGTCACATAAAATTCCGAATTTTTCTTTTATGTATTTATTGCTTATTTGTTTATTGAACCTGAAAGTCCAATAAGTTTTGTGTTTGAATGCATACACAAAGTGTTCCTACTGGGAAATGCAGTTAAGCACTAAGTAACAAACCTTCCTAGGCATTAAAATCCTGTTTAATAAAGAGGGAATATGCTAATTGACCCTCACACTGTCACAAAGATGGGTAATTGACCCTCACACTGTCACAAATTCTATTTAATAAAGAGGGAATATGCTAATTGACTTCCCCACCCTCAAAGATGGTGGTGCCCACAGCCATAAGATGGCTGGCAGGGGAGGGCAGTTGTGGGTGATCAGGCCAGCAGGGGAGGGCAGTTAGGGGTGACTAGACCAGCAGAGGAGGTCAGTTGGGGGCAACCAGGTCTGCAGGGGAGGGCAGTTGGGGGGGACCAGGCCTTCAGGGGAGGGCAGTTAAGTGTGACCAGGCCAGCAGGGGAGGATAGTTAGGGGTGACCGGGCTGGCAAGGGAGGGCAGTTGGAGGTGACCAGGCTGACAGGAGAGGGCAGTTGGGGGTTACCAGGCTTGCAGAGGAGGACAGCTGGAGGCCATCAGGTTGGCAGAGGAAGGCAGTTGGTGGTGACTGGGCCAGCTGCGCAGGGCAGTTGGGGGTGACCAGGCCGGCAGGGGAGTGGTTAGGGGGCGATCAGGCTGGCAGTTAGAAGCAGTTAGGGGAAATTAGGCAGGCATGCAGGTGAGTGGTTAGGAGCCAGCAGTCCTGGATTGTGAGAGGGATCAGGCCTAAACCAGCAGTAGGACATCCCCCAAGGGGTCCCAGATTGGAGAGTGTGCAGGCTGGGCTGAGGGACACCCCCCTGTGCATGAATTTTGAGTACCGGGCCTGTAGTATTTTATAAATGCTAGATTTATAAAAAGTATCTATTAATCACAGCAGAAATTGTATGTTGAACTAGAAGCATTTCTGTCACAGTTTTGAAGAAATTACTGAGACCAAATAGGGCATACTATGTGGAAAAATTAGATTTCTTGTGGTATTTTCTTTTGTAGTTTATGAGAGCACATATATAAAAATACCACAGAGTTATGTATAATTTTTCATGATTTCAATGAGAATTTTGATGTGAATGAAGAACTTTTTGGCATGTTGCCCATTACAAAAAAAATCAGGAAATGGTTTACTTGGGTATACTGATGAAGTCCTAAGAAGTGTACTATAAGCAGATCACAATTGGTGTGTGTAAAAGTTACTGTTAGACTGTTATGAAATGTATACCCAAGGTGCAAGGTTTTGTATGGACACAGAGTTTATATTTGTTCATTGGTAAATTCACTAGGAATTATTTGTTTTGTAGTAAAACATTTAAATAGAGCATATTATGGACATAACACCAGTCCAAAACTTGGATGAAATGGGTGAACAGTATGGAGGTCAACTTCCCTTTTTGTGCCCAGGTGCTGGAGTTACGACAAGATGCTCATCCGAAATATAAAATACACTGTGCAAAGAGTTAATCCATGTCTGGAAAGAAAACATACCTCTCCCTTCATTCCCAACTCATTTCCCTTACCCACACCCCTGTTAAAACTAATCTGTACTAAATTCTTTACTTGCCATTGGAATTCTAAATGCAAGACCTATCAGTAACACCCTGGTGCAGAAAAAAGATGGCAGGTTTGTGTTTTTCAAATCAGAATAGTAATAAGTTTAAAAAATAGTAATTATTAATTATTACTATGTCATTTAAAAATTTTCATTTCTTTAAGACTTAAAATAGCCCTAGTATGATTTTTTAAATTAAATCTTTATTGCTCAGATTATTACAGTTGTTCCTCTTTTTTCCCCCCATAGGTCCCCTCCACCCGGTTCCCACCCCACCTTCTGCCCTTAACCCCCCACCCCCACTGTCATCATCCATAGGTGTACGATTTTTGTCCAGTCTCTTCCCGCACCCCCCACACCCGTTTCTCCCCCAAGAATTGTCCATCCACTCCCGTTCTATGCCCCTGATTCTATTATAATCACCAGTTTACTCTGTTCATCAGATTTTTTATTCACTTGATTTTTAGATTCACTTGTTGATAGATGTGTATTTGTTGTTCATAATTTGTATCTTTACCTTTTTCTTCTTCTTCCTCTTCTTAAAGGATACCTTTCAACATTTCATATAATATTGGTTTGGTGGTGATGAACTCCTTTAGCTTTTTCTTATCTGTGAAGCTCTTTATCTGACCTTCAATTCTGAATGATAGCTTTGCTGGATAAAGTAATCTTGGTTGTAGGTTCTTGCTGTTCATCACTTTGAATATTTCTTGCCACTCCCTTCTGGCCTGCATAGTTTCTGTTGAGAAATCAGCTAACAGTCATATGGGTACTCCCTTGTAGGTAACTGACTTTTTTTCTCTTGCTGCTTTTAAGATTCTCTCTTTGTCTTTTGCTCATGGCATTTAATTATGATGTGTCTTGGTGTGGTCCTCTTTGGATTCCTTTTGTTTGGGGTTCTCTTCGCTTCCTGGACTTGTAAGTCTATTTCTTTTTCCAGGTAGGGGAAGTTTTCTGTCATTATTTCTTCAAATAGGTTTTCAATATCTTGCTCTCTCTCTTCTTCTGGCACCCCTATAATTCAGATGTTGGTACGCTTGAAGTTGTCCCAGAGGCTCCTTACACTATCTTGATATTTTTGGATTCTTTTTTCTTTCTGTTTTTCCGGTTGGGTGTCTTTTGCTTCTTCGTATTTCAAATCTTTGACTTAATTCTTGGGATCCTCTAGTCTGCTGTTGCAACTTTGTATAATACTCTTTATTTCAGTCAGTGTATGCTTAATTTCCAGTTGTTCCTTTTTCATATCCGTGAGGGTCTCACTAGATTTCTTGAGGGTCTCACTAAATTTATCAGCGGTCTCACTAGACTTATTGAGGGTCTTACTAAATTTATCAGTAGTTTCTAGAAAATTCTTGAAAAACCTTATAACCGTAGTTTTGAACTCTATATCCAGTAGTTTGCTCTCCTCCATTTCTGTCATTTGTGACCTGTTTTTTTGTCTCTGCATTTTTTATGCTTCCCTGTATTGATAGAGTGGCTGTCTGTGCTAGGTGTCCTATAGGGCCCAGTGGCTCAGCCTCCCCAGTTACCTGAGGAGGACACTCTTGGTGAACACCCTTGTGGTCTTTGTGCACAGTCTTGTTGTAGTTAAGCCTTGATTGTTGTAGGTATCACTGGGAGGAATTGACCTCCAGGCCAATTATCTGTGAGAATCAGCTGTGTCTACAGTGGGAGAACTTCTGTGCTGGAGACACCCTTCTGGGGCAAGACTTGCTTCAGTGGGGCTTTGGTGCTCACTGAGTCTGCCCCATAAGTGTGTCCCTTATGGATCTGAGGAGTTGTAATCTGGATGATCTCACTCTGACCACTGGGTACACTGGCTCTTGGATCTCTAAGGAGGTGCTAATTTATCCTCTGCCTGGGGCTACCCAGCAGGACCTATGGAGAGATCTTCAGATTCCTCTTCTTTGTTTGGGGTTTGGAGGTGCCCAGATGAGGCCCAGTTGTGAA
The DNA here is from genome assembly GCF_964212035.1 of Myotis nattereri. Classification (NCBI taxonomy): domain Eukaryota; kingdom Metazoa; phylum Chordata; class Mammalia; order Chiroptera; family Vespertilionidae; genus Myotis; species Myotis nattereri. The sequence continues at coordinate 139,525,330 of NC_138078.1, read as the reverse complement.
GCAATGCATGCTGCTGTGGGGCCTTGTGCCTTCTCTTGGGAGTTCTGGGTCTCTCTGACCCAGCTGCAATCTGTTAGGTAATTTTCAGGTTGCAAAGGCTAGGCCTTTCATATGCAAAAGCCTCTGCACACAGCTTGGGTGGGGCGGGGTCTCAGGGAATCAACAGAGCGGAGCAAACAGCTATGGCAGATCCTTAGTCCTACCCTAAGAGGTCCTGCGTCTTAGTGTCCTGGTAATCGCTTCAAGCACCTCTGAGAGAAAGCCACCCTCAAGTTCTGACCAGATGCCAGACAGTACAGTTTCTCCCTGTATGAGTCTGGGTCCCCAGAGACTTGTCCAAAGCTGGAATTCAGAGTAATTGGGAGCTTGAGACTCCCTCCTGATTGAAAAAAAAAAAAAAACACACAAAAAAAATCATGTCCTCAGTTGCCAGCCCTTTCCACGTGCACCTCCGTACCTCTGCACTTTACTTCCGTACCTCTTCTGAGTCTCAGTGTGCTTTTCTCTTTCCTTCTAGTTGTAGAATTTCCACTCAGCCAGCCTTCCTGTGGTTCTGGATGATATCCGTTTTGTCTTTTAGTTGTATTTTTGAAGTGGTTGTGCGAGGCAGCAATTTCAGGTGTTTTCCTATGCTGCCATCTTGGTTTCCTCTGTGTAGTTTTTTTTTTTTCAGTATTTTTTTTAACTTTATCTAATATGGTCACCCTATAACTAATTAAAGAAAATTTGTTACATTTTGTGGCAGTTAATTTTTCTCACAACTAGCCTAATTTACTAATGTAAGGTACCTGTCTATCTCCTATAAGCACCTCAATTTATGACAACTGCATTAGATTATGTTTTATCTATTCCTACTCTTATCCCCACTCTTTACACTCCAAGAGAAGGAAAAAGTTAACAATTTATTGGCAGTGCAAAAGACTGTGGGTCATTGCAGGAAAAGACCACTTTAGGTTCATTTCTGTGTTCTCAGCATAAACAATAGTGGTTATACAATGATTGTTTATTAGATTGATGGATACATGTACTTCAGTTGAAGAGAGAACACCTACCCAGAACTCTTTTGGGATGTAAGTTGTATTTTAAACTCATGCAAGTTTAGTATCAAAAATAACCATTTTTCTTTCCCTTCAACTTCTCCTTCTTGACCCTTTTATGCCTTAGATGCCTATACAAAAGCTGAAGTGGTTTATTCTTGGACTCTTGGGAAGAACAAATCTGTGGAAGTAGCACAGGACGGCTCTCGCCTGAATCAATATGACCTGCTGGGCCATGTTGTTGGGACAGATATAATCCGCTCTAGTACAGGTATTTACTTTATTTAACAAGAATTTTTATATATAATCTGTACTATATACTAGTAACTGTTACCCCCACCCCTACCCCACCCACACACACCCCTATCTCTTGCTACTACTAATCTTTGTATCTGTGAGCTTGTTTTTTTGGATTGTGTTTTGTTTTAGATTCCACATATAAGTGAGATTATACAATATTTGTCTTTCTCTGTATAATTTATTTTACTTAGTATAATGCCCTCAATGTCCATCCATGTTGTCAAAAATGGCAGTATTTTCTTCTCTTTATGGCTGAATAACATTCCATTGTGCATATGTACCACATCTTCTTCACCATTCGTCTATCCATAGACACGTAGGTTGCTTCCATATCTTGGCTATTGTAAATAATGCTTCAGTGAACTTAGGAGTGCATATATTTTTTTGAGTTAGTGTTTTTGTGTTCTTTGGCTAAATATCCAGAAGTAGGATTGCTGTTTCATGTGGTCATTCTATTTTTAATTTTGTGGGGAACTCTCATATTGTTTTACATAGTGGCTGCACCGATTTATTTTCCCACCAACAATAAAGAAGGCTTTCCTTTTCTCCACATTCTTACCAATACTTGTTATTTCTTGTTAGTTATAAATAGTAGTATTTTAATAATTAGACTGGACATACATTATTATTATCTGTTTTAATTACTTTAAAATTTAAAAAGAGAAGTAAAAATCTTTCCTTCAATGTCACAGTATTCTTGACAATGATGTGATAAGTGTTGCTATCACTGAGAGGTATAGCATTTCATTGTTAAATTCAGTAAAATAATATTTTCATTTTTTATGACCTCATATGTGAATCATACTCAATTTAGCAATTATCTACTATTATTTTATGTGATTTAATGCTATAATCAACCCTGTGTAGACCTTTTTTCCATATAGCATTTTATTCCTGTGTTATTATCTGCCTAGGATAGAGACAGAATATCAAGACTGCTATTTCAGAAAGTAGACACATTTTTGAAAAGTTAATACATATGTACAAATTGCCATTCTAAAAGGTTAAGCAATTCACACTCCCATTATCAGTGTATGGGCATGCCAATTTTCCTTCAGTCTTGGCAATGCATGTGTCACAGATTGAATTATGTCCCCTCACATGTTGAAGTTCTGACCCCAGTATCTCAGAATGTGACCTTATTAAAAATAGAATCATTGCAGATATAATTAGACTACATCTCAAATTAGTTTAAAAGCATGATACAAAGTACATAAGTAAAAAGGTAATTTAGTATATTAAAATACATTTGCACAATTCAATACTCTGCAGCTGTAAGAAGTAATGATGAAGTCCTTGATGTTACTGTTCATTGCAAATATCTGCAGGATATACTGTTGAGTGAAAAAAAATGCAGAGCACAGAACACTGAAGATATATAGGGATATATGTTTGTATAGGGTTATTATTTCTAGAAATATCCACAAGAAACTGTTAATTGTAGTTAAAGGAGGGAGAAATGAGATGGGTGGTTTAGGGCAGCTATGAGAGGGAGACTTTGCTGTATACCCTTGGATACCCTTTGATTTAGGTACCATATACATATTATCACATCACATATGTATATTGTCTTTATGTCATTATAAATTATAGATATTCCTTGATGAATTCTGAATATGCTACTCAACATATTAATAGGCAGCTGAACCATAGATAATAGGGAAAGACCTATAATCTATGGAAGTTCTATTTTGTATGAGTTTCTTTCTCTCTGAATGCTATCAGTCCTTGGTATGAAGTAATTCTAACCAGAGGGCTCCTGCTCTTTGCTGCAGATTCAAACATGTGTTAAATAAATGAATAAAAGCCTTTAAAATCTGTGCCTAATTGTTCATACCATTCCCTATTTCAACACTGATTCCATTTTCCCACATTTGGAAAAATTTTGCAATTAATTTTCTAAGAGGAAGATTTGGGTATATGATCTTATTTTTCCATCTTTCCTAGAAATTTGACCATTCATTAGAATAAGTATATTATGGTCATTGTATACTAGTATATTGTGTCTTTACACATGTAGCAAAGGTTAAGTAAAGACAAAGCAGAAAATAAGAGATTGAAATAAACACAAAGAGAACTCTGAAAGATGAGGATTAAAAGAATACAGGAGACTAGATAAAGTTCAAGGAACATAGATAGTTGGAAAAATACCAAACATGAATTTAAGAAAACATATCCACTCACTTTGTATGAATTAATTTGCCAAGCTCTTAAAGAAGCCCCTTGTATCAGTCACAGCCTTAGGAACTGGATAAATTGTGAATGTGTTTTACATTGTATTCTCAAATATTTGTGCACTTAACACAGATGGAGCATAGTAGGATATAGTGCAAAGGCAGGGAAAGTTCCCTAAACTACTTAAAGAGTAATCTTTCACAATAAGGCACACAGAGAGGCAGCAATACCAGCAGGAAGAGAAAGAAATCATGCTGGTGTGGCTCAGTGGTTGAGCATAACCTATGAACCAGGAGGTCACTATTCAATTCCCAGTCAGGGCATATGCCTGGGTTGTGGGCTCAATCCCTAGTGGGGGGTTGTGTAGGAGGCAACCTATCAATGTTACTCTCTCATCATTGATGTTTATCTCTCTCTCACTCACTCTCTCCCTTTCTCTCTGAAATCAATAAAAGTATATTTTTAAAGAAGAAGAATATAATGATCCACTTTATGAAAATATGTGCAGTTATATAAAGCATTAATTTGCTAGGCTGTTCTGCATTTCTGATCCATAGATAGTAATTCATGAATACACATCCGTTATCCTATATAATCCTATATAATAAAACCCTAAATGCAAGTCGACCAAATGGTGGAATGACTGGTCACTATGATGCACATTGACCACTAGTGAATAGACACTTGATGCAGAAGCTGCCCTCTGGTGGTCAATGCACTTCCACAGGGGGAGCTCCACTCAGCCAGAAGCCAGGCTCATGGCTGGTGAGCGCAGTGGCAGTGGTGGGAGCCTCTCCTGCTTCCACTGCAGGCAGGCAGTAAGGAGCGAGGGGTCCCAGACTGTGAGAGCCCCAGACTGCAAGAGGGATGTCTGACTGCCAGCTTAGGCCTGATTCCCAGGGGGATTGGGGATCGGGTCTAAGCTGGTGGGTGGACATCCCCCAAGGGGTTCTGGACTGCGAGAGGGCACAGGCTGGGCTAAGGGACACCCCCTGTTTGAATTTTGTGTACCGGGCCTCTAGTATATTTTATTTTATTTTATTTTTAAATATATTTTATTGATTTTTTACAGAGAGGAAGGGAGAAAGAGAGGGATAGAGAGTTAGAAACATTGATGAGAGAGAAACATCGATTCAGCTGCCTCCTGCACACCCCCCACTTGGGATGTGCCCGCAACCAAGGTACATGCCCTTGACTGGAATCGAACCTGGGACCCTTCAGTCCGCACGCTGACGCTCTATCCACTAAGCCAAACCGGTCAGGGCTCTAGTATATGTTATATTATACTTTGTGTATTTCACACATAACACAGATGTTACTTAAGCTTAATAAGCTGAGGCACAAGGGTGTAAATAGAATAGAGAACTTGGAAAAATCTAATCTGATCAAACCTTCAGTTCCCACTTTGGCAGAGAAGAGGATGCAAGGATGTAAAGAGATACAAAGTATCATAGTTATATTTAACACAACCTATTCAGTTAATTGATGCAGTGAATGTACTTGTTAAGCTTTCTAAACATCTACTTGTAATTTTCCTTCACAGAAGGTATCTAGGTTATGAACCTGTAAATGTGCTAAAGTAGCTTTCCATTGATCTTTATCTATTCCACAGTGGACTCAGTTTGCAGTACTATCTGAAATGGGAAATCTTCCCAAATGAGTAAAAGGCACTTCAGTTTTTACTGAGGAGAATTCTTTTTGCCTCTGCTCCCCTTCCCCAACTTTATTCAAATATAAGTGAAAAATAAAATTGTACACATTTAAGAGTTACAAAGTGATTATATATAATATACGTTATGAAATGATTAGAACAATCCAATAAACTATCTTTTGTGTGTATATATATATATTGAGAACACTCCAGACCTACTCTTAGAAATCATGTATATAATACCAGTCGTTATGATGTGCATTGACCACCAGGGGGCAGACGCTCAATGCAGGAGCTCCCAACTGGTTGTCAGTGCGCTCCTGAAGAGGGAGCAATGCTCAGCTGTACATTAGATCCCCAGCTATTCATCCCGATTTTATTCATCTTAAAATCGAAAGTTTGTGCTTTTTGATTGGCATCTCCCCATTTTCCTTACTCCTTAGCCCCTGAAAACCACCATTCTAATCAGCCTGGGGGTGGCTGCAACCCAGGCCGCCATGATCCCTGAGAATCAAAACCCACTGGCCTAGGGTCACCAAAGCTGCCTGCTGACCAAGACAAGACAATTCCCTGGGGAACGTGTCAGATGAGCCAGTAGAGCTTGCCGCGTAAACGGCAACCCTTGACAGTCAAATCCCTGAACTGATGCTCCAGGCCACATGTCCGGGCATATTTGTTCCCCAGAGAAATTATCTTTACTTCAGGTTACTGTTTTTCAGAAAGGAGTTGCTTCCACTCCGAGGCTGTTTGATTCCCAGGGGTTGTGGTGTATACTGACAGCAGCTAGACGCTGCTCTAGGCTGAGTGGCCAGCTTGTAATGTTTTCTGGTGTTCAATCTGTGGGTGGACTGGGTCGGCTGTCACTTTCAAGCCACACGGTCAGCGGGTTTTGTTTCCAATGTCATCCCCCTCCCGCGGCTACACTGCCTTTGAATTTCACTCCCAGGAGTTGCCGCATATGCGGCATATCTAACGGCTTGCCCGACATAATTGCCTTGTCTGTGGTCGGCGTGTGGTAGGGCAGGTAGCCAGCGGGTTTTGATTCTTAGAGGTCATTGTGTTGGCGGACTGTGTCGCTGCCTAAGCTCTGTCGCAGGAAGTGGACAGAACAGCTGCTGCTCTGACGTCACGTGGCCAGCGGGGTTTTTATTTTCATTGAATTTATTGGGATAACATTGGCTAATATAATTGTATAGGTCTCAGGTATACAATTCTATAATACATCATCTGTATATTGTATTGTGTGTTTACCACCCCAAGTCAAGTCTCCTTACATCACTTTTTATCCCCCCTCTGCTCTCTTCTACATTCCCACCCCATTTCCCGCTGCTAATCACCATACGGTTGCCTGCATATTGTTTTTCTTTTCCGTTTGCTTAATCCCTTCACCATTTTGACCCCCGGGAATGGCATGATTAACGGAGGTCCAGGACGGGGGTGAGGTGGGTGTGTGTGTGGCTGGGGGGGGGGGGAGGGAGTGCACCACCACCCTAGGCTGAGCAGCTGGCAAGTTTTAACCACCAGAGGTCGCCTTTTGAGCGCATCAGGAAACCAAGGAATGTGGCCCTTTTGATTGGTCCACCACCATTGCTGGAAGTCTGCTCTGAGTTTTGCTATTGGCCAGACCTCTGTTGTTGGGTGGGACCTCCGCCTATCCTGTACTTATCTGGTTGCCAGAGCCGAAGGTTTCTCTCAGAGGTTGGATTTCTAAGCAGGCAAGGCAGACTGCTGGACTCTCATCAGAAGAGACTGCAATCTGGCACTGATGGCTGTAAGTTCCCCAAGCCCCCTTCTTTGTTCTTAGCTGACAGCAAGTTGTTTAACATTGCCAATTCCCCCAGTGTGCCCCATGGAGCTAGACAGAAGCCGGCCTCCAGGGGAATGCCTTGGAATACTGGAAGCGTCCATCTGCCATGAGCTCTCCTTTCCCACTGGATAAACCTTAGATTCAGAGGAACCTGCTAAGCATGACACTGAGTGCAGGTCTGGGGGGTGGCGTGGGGGGGGGGGAGGAAGTAGGCCGCAAAGTGAAACCACTTCTCTTACCCTTTTATTTTATTTATTTATGTTTAATTTTGTTTTATTGCTTAAAGTATTACAAAGAGTATTATATGTCTCTTTTTCCCCCCTTGACATTCCCCTGGCCTCCCCTACCCCCCAGTGTCTTGTGTCCATTGGTTATGCTTATATGCATGCATACAAGTCCTTCAGTTGATCTCTTACCCACCCCCTCCCCCAACACTCCCCCAGAGTTCCTGTGGTAGTTTGACAGTCTGTTCGATGCTTTGTTTTGTGCTCTAAGAGGGCATTTCAGCCTTACTTCCAGGTTCTGGTATTTTCAAAAAGGCATTCTTGTCTGTGGATAGTTGCGAATCCATATTTTTGTGATTGGATACTACAGCCTATATGTCCTATTCCACCATTTTGCTGATCTTAGTCACCCTCTTTGATTCTTTGGAAAGAGAGATAGAAAGACAGAAATTGAAGGAAAGAGGGATATAAAAGGAAAGGACTGAATAAAATATATTCAGTCATTTAAGGCAAATGGGTAATTTGATAAGATTTTGCAAAGTCCACTTGCTTTGCCTTTCATTTCCAGAGAATATATCTAATTTATGAATAATATTTACTATATATTTTATTTATTAAATATTTCAGATTATAAAATATAGGTCAATAGATAGGAGTTTATGGGGTATGAGCCTAAGCTGGGGAAGGGGGGAAATTTCCCATGCTAATCAAAGTCCAATTGTCATTAAAAATAAATCTTCAATGCCTTCTCAGTGGAAAAAGAATGAAGGGAAGGACAGGGAGAAAAAAGAATAGAAATGGACATAGACAGGAAAGAAGTGAAGAGAGTGGGGAACAAAGACACAAATAAAAAGATTGAAAAATAAACAGAGGGAAAGAAAAGAGAGACACTCCAAAGTTATAATGAAGAACACATTCCATAATTTTGTATGAGAATTATTTGCTAAATTAAAAATAAGCCTTATTTTTTCATGTTCATATAAAAAGGTAGATTGTGAATACACATACAATATGTATTGTATTTTTAGCTTTGCGTAAACAGATGGTGCTTCCTTGGTTTAGGTAGAAGGGAGTGGGTAGGGTAGGAAAGTGGGAAATTGCCTCATTTGGGAGACCTGCTAAAGCCAAATGTGGGTGGAGAAAAAGAGGTGAAAAATAAAAATCTCTGACAAGAAAGATAGTGGAGCAGTCAGATTGGATGGATCTTTGGGGATCATTTAAGAGAAGTTGGCCTTTACTCTTTGAGAGATGGTAGTCTTGAACAAAAGAGAGACCAAATATGATATGTTTTAATATGATCATTTTGGCTGCTGTGCAAAGAATGCATTGAAGAAGGCAAGAACAGAAGCAAGACCAGTTTGAAAGCTTTTATAGTACTCTAGTGGCTTAGACCAGAGTGGCAGTGGTGGAGGTGGTGAGAAGTTGTCAAATTATGTGTATATAGTATTTGGAGAAAGAACTGTCAATGTTTGTTGTTTGATTGGGTATCTGTGTGTGTATGCATGTATGTACATGAAGGTATATACAAGGGGGGGGGGAGAGAGAGAGAGAGAGAGAGAGAGAGAGAGAGAGAGAGAGAGAGATCAATGGTGATTCTAACTTTTAGAAGAATTTTATTTTTGCCTGTGCTTCTGAGAGCTACCATTTACTGAGATGGGAAAAATCTGTTGGGAGAGCCAGTTGAAGGGGGTGAGAGATGGGGAGAATAAAATCTATGACTTGGACATCTTAGGTCAAGGTACCTATTAGATCCCCAAGTGATGATGTATATGATGTATAATAGGTAATTGAATACATAGGTCCAGAGTAGTGTAGGGAACCCTAGGTCTGTGTATGAAAGTACCACAAACTGGGTGGCTTAAAACAATAGAAATGTATTATCCCTCAGTTTTGGAGGCTACAAGTCTGAAACAAGATGTTGGCAGAGTTTGTTTCTTTTGGAGGTTCTGAAGCAGAATCTGTTCTGTGCTTTGCCTCCTAATTTCTGAAGGTTGCAGCCTTCGGCATTCCCTAGCTTGTGGATTTATCACTCCAATCTCTGCCTCTGTTATCACATGTCATCATAGCATCACCCTGTGTGTTTTTTTCTTTATAAGAGCACTAGAGGCCCGATGCACAAAATTCATGCAAGGGGCTCAGCCCTTGCAGCCCCTCGCAGTCTTGGCCCTCGCAGCCCCGGCTTCGTCCTGAAGGTCATCCGGACAGTCATTCTGCTATTTGGTCTAATTAGCATATTAGCCCTTTATTACATAGGATTATTCATAGTGTATTACAGTCCATCCTACTCCAGTATGACCTCATCATAACTAATTATATCTGCAACAACCCTATTTCTAAAGAAGGTCACAATATTAGGTACTCAGGGTTAGGACTTTACCATATCTTTCCAGGAGACACAATTCAACTCATAACAAGTAAGGAAGCCCACTAAGAAGATATACATTGGGGATTATCAGAGTTTGATGTATTATTTAAAGACACACATACTCTGGTTTCTCTTCAGATCGCATAAATCTTTCGCCTTTTAAAGACACAGACTGAGAAAGCAAAGGCAGTGAGTGAGACAGAAAAGAGTACAAGTCCTGACATCCTCGAGTGTTTAGAAATGTAAAGGAATCAGCAAAGGAGACTAGAGAAGTAATGAGGTAGGGGGAAAACCAGAAGAGTATCATGGCCTAGAAATTCCTTGAAGAGAGTCATTCTAGGAGGATGGAGGGCTCGACTGTGTAAAATGCTTCAGACAAATCCAGTAAGAGCTATAATTAACTATTGAATTTAACAAAGGATAATAATTAGTACCTTCCTTACAGGGTTGTTGGAAGGGTGCAAAGTAAATACTCCCAAAACACTCAAAGTTTTTTGGCACATAGTAAGATCTTAATTATTTTTTAAAAAAATATTTTTTATTTATTTCACTACTTCATGAGATCTGGTTTCATGGATTTGGGAGGTGCCAGGATGTTTTGAATATAAGGTTAAGGAGCTTTGTGAACTGAATTGGAAGCCACCTCAATCCAACAATGTTTGTTCGGTTACATACCACCTAATTTTACTTTCTTTCCAGGAGAATATGTTGTCATGACAACCCACTTCCACCTCAAGAGAAAAATTGGCTACTTTGTGATCCAGACCTACTTGCCATGCATTATGACTGTCATTCTGTCACAAGTGTCTTTCTGGCTGAACAGAGAGTCTGTTCCGGCTCGCACAGTCTTTGGTGAGTGTCATTTTACAGAGAATGAAGCGGGAGGAGACATTTTCAAAGTGTTATGATGGGCACTCAGAGTACGTGTGAGAAGGTAGAACCATTACTGGAGATAATGGGAGCAACACCTTAGCCCAGCATTAGTAACTTAGTCATTAGATCCTGGTATTTCAGACAACTAAACACTTAACAAAGAAGTGAGAATAGGAAGAGTGTTGAAGTAGTAAGGTTACTGTAGTGCTTACTGTCTCAGTCAGGCTTGTTCCAGGAGCTGGGGAGGGTTGGAGAGTTTAGTGAAAAAGAGGAAATTAATGAGCAGACTCCAGAAGATGAAGGTTGGGAAACTAAACTGAAACAGAGAGGAGGATTGGAAGCATTTTTATAACCCATTTTTTGTATGCACATATAACCTTGCTGCTTCTCCTCTAGCCTTTTTGAAAGTATGAATCATTTGGTATTTACTAAAGGCTATACAGTTTGTACTACAATCGGAGAAATTTTCTTCAATATAAATTTACTGATGTCTAGGGAAAGGCTTGTATATTATTACCACTTTTCCCTGGGAGAATTACAGCATATAACATTTTTCTGTTTCTGCACTGTAAGATTTTTTAGGAGATAAATATTAATTAACTATTTTAGTCTACTAAACTGCCTCCATGGCATGGTGGCTGTGAGTCATATACTTGGGTGTGTTGCATATCCACACAGATGGCCAATATTTCCTACCAATTTTCTGAAGTTATACAGTGTACTTAAGTAGTAAATGATGTTTCAGAAAAAAAAGCAGTATTTTAGGTCAGGTAGAGAAGGAGATAGCAATGGAAAAAGAAACAGTAACCTATAAAGTAGGAAAAATAAAGTAGAAGGGTGTAATATTATAGAAATCAAGAGAAGAAGAGTGTTTCAAGAAGCAGGGAATAATCATCTGGGATGAATTCTATTGTGTGTTTAGGTAACATGCAGATAGAAACTGTATGTTGAGTGTGATGATATGATTGGTTGTTAGTGATTTTGAAAAGAATAGTTCTAGTGAAATGGGGAGAGCAGAATCTATATAGGAGTAGATTAAAAGTGCCCATTTTTGAAAATATAACAAATTAAATACCCTGAAAAATTTTTCTTTACAAATCCTAGAAAAGCTAGTGAAACATAGGAACCATCTTTTTAAAAAAATATCTGAGCTCATAAGAAATTAAAGGAAATACTCAGGGACTCATATAGTATAAGGAACTAAAAACTGGAGTGTTAATCACATGAGCTGATACTATTATATCAATATATTTTTATTAATAAAAATATCTATATTTTAAAATGCATTTTTATCAGAGAGGAAGAGAGAGGGAGCGAGAGATAGAAACATCAATGATGAGAGAAAATCATTGGTCGCTGCCTCCTGCATGCTCCCACTAGGGATCGAGCCCACAACCCGGCCATGTGCCCTGATTGGGAATTGAACTGTGACCTCCTGGTTCATAGGTCTACATTCAACCACTGAGCCATGCTGGCCAGGTAATAAAAAATATATCTTAAAAGAAAAGAATATTATGCTGAGTGGAGGAAAGCAGACACAAATGAGTACATAGTGTATGATATTTATATGAAACGCTGGGGGAGGGGATCTAATCCACAGTGAAAGAAAGCAGAGCAGGGCATTAAAAAGGAATGAGGTGGTTACCTGGGGCCAAGAAGGGGATGAAATGGTCTCAAAGGAACTTTTGAGGTAATATAAATATTCAATAGATGATACTTATGAGAGAGGGTATAGGGATAAATGGTGATGGAATACTTGACTTGGGGTGGTGAATACACAATGCAGTGTTCAGGTCATGTGTTGTGGCATTGAGCACCCAAAACCTGTATAATTTTGTTAACCAGTGTCACCCCAATAAATTCAATAAAAAGGAAAAAAAGAGTGGACATGGATATCACCTGATATTAGAAATATCACAGGAGCACAGATTATCACATGACTATGATTGTGTGTTGGACTAAGGAGTAATAGAGATCAAGGAAAATATGGACCCCTACCACTGGATATCTTGATTCTGAATGATCAACCAGCTTTTGAGAACCAAAATGGTATATACAATAGGAGAGTCAGGTTTCAGTTAAGATCAAAAGAGGAATGCGCATTCGGAGAAGAAGGTTAGAAGATAGGTGAATTTGCTTGTCATAGAGCAGCAGAGTTGGGGAGTTAGAAGATTTTGGAGAAAAGTGTAGAAAGGGGATGGGGCACTGGGTGATATTTAGTAATGCACTTTGTAAAATATATTAAACCTGGCTGACAATAAATTAACAAAAATGCTTGCCCCTGTGGTGGTATCTGAGTTCAACAGGTTTATGAATTATGATTAATTCTGATTATCTATTGGGGAGAGTGTGTGCTCATTTTGAATACTGTAGTCTGAAACATTTTAGTTTTTGTATCCCTAGGACCTAATTCTGCAAGACACAGAATAGACAGTTAAAGATAGGGAAAAGAAGAGAATAAGAACTATATTATTGACTAGAGACCTGGTGCACGAAATTTATGCACTCAGGGGGGACCTCTTGGGGGATGTCTATGACTGACGGTAGTCAGTCATCCCTCTCGCAGTCTGGGACCCCTTGCTCCTTACCGCTTGCCTGCTCACTGCTCCTTACTGCTCAGCTCACTGCTCCTTAGCGTTGTGGTGGAGGCGGGAGAGGTTCCTGCCACCACTGCTACACTCGCCAGCCATGAGCCTGGCTTCTGGCTGAGTGGTGCTCCCCCTGTGGATGCACACTGACCACCAGGGTGCAGCTCCTACATTGAACGTCTGCCCCCTGGTGGTCAGTGCGTATCGTAGTGACCAGTCATTCCACCATTTGGTTGATTTTCATATTAGCCTTTTATTATATAGGATAATAACAACCTATAGTTACTATTAAAAAGTACATTATTCACTACGACAGAAGCAAATGTGGTGCAGTCCATGGGCTATAGGCTGAGAAGAGCAGTTCCACTCATTACACATGAACTAGGTGCAGTGGTCACCAACCTTTCAGACCTCATGGACCACCAGTGGTCCACAGACCACCAGTTGGTGATGGTTGAACTAGGGGACTACTCCATTGTGTTCAGGTTTGAGAAAATAGAGACATTATCCATGGTCCTTACTCTCATGCAACTCATGGTTTGCTGTAACAGACTTGTTATTGAAGAAGTATACTAGACTTTTAGAAGTGCTCAAAGGAAGTGAGGCAGGGCAGTCACAAAAACCTTTCTAGAAGAGTCTTGAAAGAGAAGCACTGGGTGACAGGCCTGTAACTCCTTTAAAATGCCATACTTCTTTGTCCATCCATTAAGTATACCAAATGCTTTACTGAGGATGCTAACAGCTTTGAGTAGCTAAGAGCACTTTACAAAATGACAGTTCTAATTAAGACCTAGAGGCAAGAGCTCTAAAAGTCTCTACTGAGATATGGCACAGAAACACTTATGTTTCAGAGTTTTTCTATCCATCCATTGGCATAGTGCTGTGAATATGTCAAGAGTGGACAACTGCATAAAGTGATAATCATAAATGAGGTAACTTGTTTCTCCCATGAATTACTCATTGCTTGTTGTGGTGAGTTACTGAACCTTGGGTCCATTCTCAGAGCTTATAAGGCTATAAATTCAGATAGTTTGTTAATATGTACTAGCTATGTGGCTGATTCCTGAAAGGATGACTCTGCCTAATTTGTTCAAAGGTGCTCCTTTAGGGTATCTCTGTTTAAACTGTACTATCTCTTGCAGTCTGGATTTTCATTTGTGTAGCAAATATTAGCAAGGTGATCAAGGAGGCAAGGTATGAGAGGAGGCCCCAGAGGCTGCAGTACACATGGCTAACTTTCTGGTGGAGTTAATAGGACTTATCTACTTTCTTTTTATATATAACATAGCTCACCCCATTTGGACTTCTTTCCATGCTCTATTTGATCTAGTTCGTGAGGTTTACATTTCCATGCTCTTGAGCATACCAACACAAAGGTTTTGACTATTCTCCCTTCCCTAAGTTTGGATGACTTTGGATTACAGAAACTGCCTCATCACCATTCGGGGGATGGAGAATATAGGGACTATTCATAGGAGAGAATAAAAGGCACAGGGAAATTAAGATAATTACCTAAGATAAAAAGCAAGTAAGTGACAGAACTCAGGACTTCTGACTTCTACTACTGCTATCAATTATAAAATTATTATAATATTGTTTTAAATGTGTTTATAATCATATTTCTATAAATAGTCAGTAATTATGACAAGACTATTGTTAATAAAAATAGTAAAATTAGGGGTGATGTTAATTATAGAAGCTACTATTTATTGAGAGATTACCATGTGCCAGATATTGTGCTATGAGCTCTGCAAACATCACTGGATCCCCCAACAAATCTGAGTTTGGTATCATTGCACACAATTTACATATGATAAAACTGAGTCTGAGAGGGGTAAAACATCTTGTTCAAGGTCATATTAATAGTAAGTGGGATTGCCAGATTTTCAGTATATTTCATTCTGACTCTAAAATTTATATTGTTAACCACAACATTATAGAGATCAAATGTATATCTAAAATTTAAACAGATTAGAAAAAATAAATAGGGAGTGACGTCAGAGGAATGGCGGCATGAGAGAACCCCTTAGCCTCTCTCCCTGAAATTTCAACAAGTTAACCAACTATAATTCAACAAAGAAATCCCTGTTTAACACAGACACATGCCTAAGAGACCCACACATTGAAACATGTGGGCGATCAGGAATAAATAGGGAGCCAAGAAGGCAGGAAAGCACAGATGGCCCATAGCAGCCTTGTAGGCTGGGAGCTCGTGGCTCAGCCTGGAAAGAGGAGAAAGCCAGTAGTAGCAAGTACTTCCTTCGCCAGAAGGAACAGAGATATGTGACAGAAGGAGGGTGTATGAAGAGGGGAGGGGGGCAACCAAGCAGAGCAAGCAGCAAGGGAGCAAACAGTGTCTGAGTCAATAGAGCACAGGGTTCTACCATGCGGCTCTCATTGATGTACCACTGGTGGTTGTGTTTCAAAGAAAGAGAACCACAGAGCCCTGCTGTGGCTTGGACTCCCAAAACTCACCTCCTGTTGCCCTAGGTGTCAGGTTCAGGGATGTAGCATCTGTAAAACAATAGCTGCTGCAGTAAGATTGCTATTTCCCTCTGTGACTGACCCCCAGGAGGGGGGCTTTGGGAAGACCCTGTGGAGGTCAGGGGTCGCCATTACAGTGAGGGCAAAACAAAACCCCACCCCCAAGCAGTGGGGATGTACTCTTACCAAAGCCATGGAGGTCAAAACTGGGAGATCAGAGAGGTAAAAAAAATCTTGTGATTCAATGCCATCTACTGGAAAAATAATATATAGACAGAGATAAATGCATAGGCAAAGAAGAACAGCAAATACTATGAGTAACCATAGTAATGAGGATGACGAGAAAGAATATGAAAAATTTCCAGAAAGCATGCTGGAACACATGGAAATATGTAATAAAAATGTCAGAGATTTCAAGATTCAGTTCTGAAAATACTCAATAAGATGTGATAAAATGCAGACAGATGATTTAGTACACTCAGAAAACAAATCAATGAACAAAATGAGTACTTTACCAAAGAGATTGAAACTTTATAAAGAACCAAACAGAAATCCTGGAAATGAAGCATTCAATTAAGGACATTAAAAGTAAACTACTGAGCATAGAAAACAGAGCTTACCACATAGTGGAAAGAATTATGATATTGAAGGTAAGAATCCAGAAATGATGCAGAGGGAGGAGAAGAGAGACCTGAGCATAAAGAAAAATGAAAGACTTCTATGAGAACTATCTGAATCCATCAGAAAAAGCAATATTTTAATTATATGCATTTCAGAGGAAGAAGAAATGGAGCAGGGGACAGAGTCTATTCAAACAAATAGTGGATGAGAACTTCCCAAATCTATGGAAAGAACTAGATCCTCAAATCCAAGAGGCAAACAGCACCTAGTTACCTTAATCCAAAGAGATCCTCTCCAAGGCAGTTGGTATTAAAACTGTAAAAAATTAGTGAGAAAGAAAAAATTCTCAAAGCATCCAGGGAAAAGAAGGAAGTGACCTACAAAGGAAAACCCATCAGAATTTCATCTGATTTCTCAGCAAAAACTCTACAAGCCAAAAGAGAATGGAACAAAATATTCAAGTTCTGAAAGAGAGAAATTACCAGCCATGAATAATATATCCAGCAAATTATCCTGTAAATATGAAGGAGGAATAAAGACATTCCCAGACATACAGAATCTGAAGGATTTTATCACCAGAAAACCTTCATTGCAGGAAATATTCAAGGAAGTTATTCTATCTGAAACAAAGAACATAAGGTTATAACACTATGAGTAAAATCACCAAAAAGCTTATAGAAAAAACAGGGATAATTAGTGATGACAAAAACTTAAAAGGGGAGGGAATAAAGGTCTGAACTGGCAAAGGAGGATGAAGATCAGATGTATTCAAAAGAAGAAAAAAAACTTAGGTATATATGCAACTTTATTTTTTATAAACCTAATGGTAGTCACACACAAAAATCCCCAAACCAGGTCACATAGCTTAAAAAAAAAGAGGAAACAGAGGAAAGGGTATGGAATACCATCAAACAAAAACAACAGACAGAAACAGAAAGGAAAAGAACCAATGGAGGCACAACACTACCAAAAAATAAAATATAAAATAGCTATAGGAAATCCTCATACATCAATAATTACCCTAAAGGTAAGTGGTCTGAATTCACCAATAAAGAGGCACAGAGTAGTAGAGTGGAACAAAAATCAAAACACAGCCATATTCTGCCTACAAAGAGACACATCTAAGCTGCAAAGACGAAGGTAGAGTCAAAGTAAAAGGGTGGAAAATGATTCGCCAAGCAAATAACATCCACATAAAAACAAGTAAAGCCATACTTATATCTGACAAAATAGATTTAAAGAAAACAAAGATAAGGAGAGACAAAGATGGACATTTTATAATGATAAAGGGGCATTACATCATGAAAACATAACACTTCTTAATATATATGCACCCAAACAGAGAGCACTGAAATATACAAAACAACTACTCACAGAACTAAAGGGAGAAACAGATCAAAACACAATCATAGTTGGGGACTTTAATACTCTATTGACAGCTCTAGAGAAAATAAGCAAACAGAAAATCATAAAGAAATATCACCCTTAAATGAATCACTATACCAAATGGACACAATAGACATTTATAGAACCTTTCATCACAGAACATTAGATTAGATTCTTCTCCAGTGCACATGGAACATTCTCAAGGATAGACCATAGGTCACATAACTAGCATCAACAAATTAAAGAAGATTGAAGTTATACAAAACATATTCTTTGACCACAATGACTTGAAATTAGAAATCAACTACAAAAACGAAGTAAAGAAGCCCAAAAGTATGTGGAGATTAAACAACATACTACTACAAAATGACTGGGTCAAAGAAGAAATAAAAGATGAGATCAAAAGATATGTAGACAAGTGAGAATGACAATACAACATATCAAAACTTCTGGGATGCGACAAAAGCAGTAATAAGAGGGAAGTTTATATCATTACAGGCCTATCTCAAGAAACAAGAGAAATCCCAAGTAAACAACCTAACATCAAATCTTAAAGAGCTAGAAAAAGAAGAACAAAAGCAACTCAAAATCAGCAGAATAAAGGAAATAATAAAATTAGAGAAGAATTGAGAGAGAACCAAGATGGTGGCATAGGTAAATGCCGGAGTTTGCTGCCTCGAACAACCACTTCAAAAATACAACTAAAAGACAGAATGGACATCATCCAGAACCACAGGAAAACTGGCTGAGTGGAAGTTCTACAACTAGAAGGAAGGAGAAAAGCATCCCGAGACTCAGAGGAAGCGCAGTGCGGAAAATACAAAGGTGTGGAGGTGCATGTGGAGGTTCATGCAGAGCAGGCTGGTGGCTGAGGGCGCGGTTGTCTTTTCCAATCGGGAGGGAGTCTCAGACTCTGAGCTCCAGGTCCGGGGGAGTCTCTAGGGACCCAGACTCAAACAGGAGAAGCGGGACTATCTGGCTTCGGTTGGAACTCGGAACTCGAAGGCAGCTTTCTCTCCGAGGTTTGCAGCGGTTGCTGGGACTCTGAGAGGCAGAGCCCCCGGGGACGGGACTGAGAGCAGCCATAACTGCTCGCTCCGTCAGCCCTGTAGATCCCCTGGGACCTGCCCCAACCAAGCCCTGCACAGAGCCATTTGCCGGATAGCCTCAGGCAAAGGCTAGATTAGCACCTCCCTAGAGGACAGAAGTTCTCTCACTGCAGACACAGCTGATTCTCACAGCCACTTGGCCTGGAGCTCAAATCCCCTCTAGTATTACCTACAACCATCAAGGCTTAACTACAA
Organism: Myotis nattereri; assembly: GCF_964212035.1. Classification (NCBI taxonomy): domain Eukaryota; kingdom Metazoa; phylum Chordata; class Mammalia; order Chiroptera; family Vespertilionidae; genus Myotis; species Myotis nattereri. Next base: position 139,506,515 of record NC_138078.1, on the reverse strand, counting down.
CAAGACTGCGCACAAAGACCACTAGGGGGTGCACCAAGAAAACATAAAAAAATGCAGAGACAAAGAAACAGGATGCAAATGTCAGAAATGGAAAATATAAACCTCAAAACCACACTTTTAAGGTCTTTCAATAATTTTCTAAAAACTGCCAATAAATGTAGTGAGATCCTCAAGAAATCTAATGAGACCCTCGATGTTATGATAAAGAACCAACTAGAAATTAAGCATACACTGACTGAAATAAAGAATATTGTACAGACTCCCAAAGCAGACCAGAGGAGCGCAAGAATCAAGTCAAAGATTTGAAATGTGAAGAAGCAAAAAACACCCAACCGGAAAAGCAAAATGAAAAAAGAATCTGAAAATACGAAGATAGTGTAAGGAGCCTCTGGGACAGCTTCAAGCGTACCAACATCAGAATGATAGGGGTGCCAGAAGATGAGAGAGAGCAAGATATTGAAAACCTATTTGAAGAAATAATGACAGAAAATTTCCCCCACCTGGTGAAAGAAATAGACTTACAGGTCCAAGAAGCGCAGAGAACCCCAAACAAAAGGAATCCAAAGAGGACCACACCAAGACACATCATAATTAAAATGCCAAGAGCAAAAGACAAAGAGAGAATCTTAAAAGCAGCAAGAGAAAGAAACTCAGTTACCTACAAGGGAATACCCATATGACTGTCAGCGGATTTCTCAACAGAAACTTTGCATGCCAGAAGAGAGTGGCAAGAAATAGTCAAAGTGATGAATACCAAGAACCTACAACCAAGATTACAGCAAAGATATCATTCAGAATTGAAGGTCAGATAAAGAGCTTCACAGATAAGGAAAACTAAAGGAGTTCATCACCACCAAACCAGTATTATATGAAATGCTGAAAGGTATCCTTTAAGAAGAGGAAGAAGAAGAAAAAGGTAAAGATACAAATTATGAACAACAAATATGCATTTATCAACAAGTGAATAAATAATCTGATGAACAGAATGAACTGGTGATTATAATAGAACCAGGGACATAGAAAGGGAATGGACTGACTATTCTTGGGGGGAAAGAGGTGTGGGAGATGTGGGAAGAGACTGGACAAAACTCGTGCACCTATGGAAGAGGACAGTGGGTGGGGAGTGAGGGCGGAGGGTTGGGTGGGAACTGGGAGGAGGGGAGTTATGGGGGGAAAAAAGAGGAACAAATGTAATAATCTGAACAATAAAGATTTAATTAAAAAAAATTAGAGAATTGAATGAAATAGAGAACAAAAAGGCTATACAAAAAAATTAATAAAACAAAGAGCTGGTTCTTTGAGAAATTTATAAAATTGACAAACCCCTGGCTAAACTCACTAAGGAAAAAAGGGAAAAGACCCATATAAAATTCAGAAATGAGAGAGAAGTCACCACAGACATCACAGATAAACAAAGGATCATACTAGAACATTATGAAAGAATATATGCCACAAAATTCAATAACCTGGAAAAAGTTCCTAGAAATATATACTAGTAACCTTCCTAGACTAAATCATGAAGAATTAGAAAATATAAATAGACCAATCAGCAGTGATTAAATTGAAGCAACCATAAAAAATCTCCCAAAAAAGTAAAAGTCCAGGACCAGATGGCTTCACCAGTGAATTCTACGAAACGTTCAAACTCTTCCAAAAAATTGAAGAAGAGGCATTACTTCTTAACACATTCTATGAGGCCAATGTAACCCTGATACCAAAATCTGGCAAAGATGACACACAAAAATGAAAACTACAGACCCATATAAGGGAATCTTCATTCACTACTAGTGGGAATGTAGACTGGTACAACCACTATGAAAAGCAGTCTGGTGATTCCTCAAAAAATTAAAAATAGAGCTACCATATGACTCAGCAATACTTCTCTTGGGTATATAACTGAAAAACTAGAAATCATGTATTCGCAAAGATATATGCAACCCTATGTTTATTGTAGCATTACTCATGGTGGCCAAGACATGGAAACAACCAAAGTGTCATGTGATAGAGGACTGGATAAAGAATATGTGCTAATAAAGGGTGAGATACTGTCATTTGCAACAACATGGATGAACCTTGAGAATATTGTGCTAAGTGAAATAAGTCAGTCAGAAAAAGCTGAGTTACATGGTTTCACTCATATCCTATATAAAAAAGAGTTAATATGCAAATGCAAATTGACCATCACACCCTTGCACAAGATGGCTGCCACAAGATGGCCAGCAGGGGAAGGCAGTTATGGGTGATCAGGCCAGCAAGGGAGGGCATTTCGGGGGCGGGGGGCAACTAGGCTGACAGGAGAGGGCAGTTAGGGGTGACTGGGCTGGCAGGGGTGGGCAGTTGGGGGCAACCAGGCTGGCAGGGGGGCAGTTAGGGGAGACCAGGCCAGAAGAGGGGGGCAGTTAGGGATGACCAGGCCAGCGGGGGGGTACAGTTGGGGGTGGCCAGGCCAGCAGGGGGGGCAGTTGAGGGCAATTAGGCTGGCGGGGGGGGGCAGTGAGGGACAACTAGGCCAGCAGTAGGGGGCAGTTGGGGGCAACCAGTCCAGCAGGGGGGGCAGTTAGAGGCAACCAAGTAGGCATGGGGGGCAGTTAGGGGTGATCAGGCCAGCACGCAGAGGCAGTGAGGGGCCATCAGGCCAGCAGAGGGGGACAGTTAGGGGCGACCAGGCAGGCAGGCAAGTGAGCAATTAGGAGCTAGTGGTCCAGGATTGTGAGAGGGATGTCTGACTGCCGGTTTAGGCCCAATCCCTGGGATCGGGCCTAAACCGGCATCAGACATCCCTCAAGGGGTCCCGATTGGAGAGGGTGCAGGCCAGGCTGAGGGGACCCCCCTTTGCATGTATTTCGTACACCAGGCCTATATGGGATATAAAATGGAAACTCATGAACACAAACAGTGTTGTGCTGGTTGCCATAGGGAAGGGGGTTGGGGGATTAAGGGGTCCTAATATATGGTGACAGGAGAAGATTTGACCTTGGGTGATAAGCACATGGCACAATATACAGATCTTGTAACCAGAAACACACACTTGAAACCAATATGTTCATGTTGGCCAACGTAAACCCAATAAATTTAATAAATAAATATAATTTTAAAGAGAATAAAGAAAAGTATTTAATTCAGGTTATTAATACCAAGGAAAAGAATCAATTGACCAAAAAGTGAGCTCTGGTTTGGCAAAAACTCACAAAAATAACTATTGGAATAGCTTTGATTGTCCATGAAGCTCAGTCAATAAGACCTAGACTGTGATGCAACTAAAGAATCATTTCCACAATAGTTTGTTGCATTATTAGGATAATAGTGTTCATGATAATGAAAGTGAATAGCCTACTGACCTCAGACCATGTCCTTAGTCTTGGGCTCAGCTCTGGGCTGTTTAGAAGAGAATTACCAGAATGAGGGAGGAGAAACAAGAGAAGGAACTATGTTCATTCTGGAGATAAACAGATTCATGAGGAACCATAGTGACCCTCTTCAAATCTTTAAGGCTTGTCCTGCAGAGGAGGGAACAAACTTTTCTTTCCTGTCTTGCTAGAGAAAGAACTCTGAGATCAGTCAATGCACCAGGAGTTAGAAGAAGGCAATTTCAGTTCATGAGAGAAATTTTCTCTAATTAAAATTATCCCTTACAATAAAATATGTTACCTACTCTTCAATGGAAATGTTTAAGCAGAGGCTAGAGGACAACTTTTAGAATCGTTATACTGGAGATCCCTATTGCTGTGAGAATTGGGATGGGGTGGTTACTAGGTAGAACCATCCCACTTTTACATTCTCTGTTTTTTATTTTAAAGGGAATATTTGAGTGGAGGGTGGGTATAGCTCCTCCTTTTAAGTAGAAAGTTGGTGATCTTATTGAATATGCTCTAAGTGTCTTTGATTGGCAACTGAGTTCTTATCTTCTCTCTCCCCAGGTGTCACCACTGTTCTCACCATGACCACCCTGAGTATCAGTGCCAGAAACTCCTTACCTAAAGTGGCATATGCGACGGCCATGGACTGGTTCATAGCCGTCTGTTATGCCTTTGTATTTTCTGCGCTGATTGAATTTGCCACTGTCAACTACTTCACCAAGAGGAGTTGGGCTTGGGAAGGCAAGAAGGTGCCAGAGGCCCTGGAGATGAAGGTGAGATACAGCAAGGGTGGGGGCTGGGAAACACTCCTGAGAGAACTGTATTGTAACCAGGAGTGGGCAGCCTGCAGCCTGTGGGAACTGGCCAAGGCTGTGTGCTATTCACTGGGGTCATCAATCCATTTCTCAACTGGAGTGCTTCTTGGCAATGTGGGGTGTTTGCTGGGGGCAAAGAAAAGAGGGTATGTATCATAGAGGACTGATACCTGGTGGTGAGGGACCAAACCTAAATGTGATACTGCTAGACTCAAGGGGAACCCTTTGTATTTACAAAGTCAACCAGAAGATTGGACTTTAATTTCAACCCAGCCCTTCACTTTCCAGTATGTTCCCGTTACAATCAAACCAAAGTGATCATCATTCCTTCTGTGTCTTTGCTTAATTTTTTACTCTCTCTGGAGCATTCTTTTTTTTTTTTCCTGCCTGGTGAAGACCTATTCATTCTTCATGACCCAGAGGAAATACGATTTTCTTCACAGAGCCTTTTCAGAACAGCAAGATAACTTTAGCTTTTCTTGGGGTTGGGTGGCGTAGGGAGATTGCTCTTGATATTAAAAGCATATTTGTGTTAGTGTTGTTGGCCTCTGCCCTAGACTAATCTTCTTGAGGGCAGAGGCTTGTCTGCACCATCTTTGTAACTAGCCAGCATTCTTTCACAGCATCTGACTCAGTAAAAACTGAACAAATGTTAATTGGATCGGTGGACAGATAAGAAGAAAGAAAAAAAGGAGAGAAAAAATAAACCACTGGAATTTGGTAGGAATAAAACAATAGTACAGTGAAATCAAGATTTTTGTCCTTCGCTAATTTAAGAGTCAGATCTCTAGATCTAAATGAAGACTATCCAAAGACACTAAAATAACCTGGTAGATGTGGTCACAGAACCATTCCAGTACTCTTTGAAGAATCATGGAGCAGAGAAAAGATAATGAAGTGTATTTTTTTCAAACTGGAAGAAAATATATATCCCATAGAATACAGATTGGTGAGTTGACAAAATTTTAAAATAGATTTTAACTATTTAGATAGAATTTATGAACTCCTTACTATAAATTATGAGAAATAAGCATGTTTCTATTTCTTCCATCTATTCTAATATAGGGATTTTTTGGTTAATTTTATTATCATACTTAGTCTAGTTGTTACCTTTTTATCCTTAAAATATTTATCTATGTAATACTTAATTTATCAGCTATGGACAGGGTCTATTGACCCCTCATTCACTATACGATATAAAAATTAGCATATCAGTACTTATCCTAGCTTTTACTTCGTCTCTCTACCAGTCCCCAACATCTACCAAATTTGATTTATTTTACTACCATTTCTGAATTGACGATTTTATATAACTTATATGCTATTAGGCAGACATAATTCTTATAGTTGATTAGTCATAATTTAATACATTTAATACATTTAAATGAATTATCTTCTCAAAATAGTCCTTTTATTCATTTTTTCATTCATTGCTTAGTTAACTTAGGCTATCCTCAGAAGTTTCTTTAAGAAGGGCTCATGGGAACCATATTTCCTGCTATCTTCCATGTGTAAAACTGTCAATTATGTGCATACTTGAATTATAGTTAGGCTGTTTTACAATTCATAAGTCACATTTTCTTTCTCTGACATCCATGTAGATATTGAATGTTGTTATGAAGAAATTTAAAATCAACCTGAGAATATTGTACATAATAGAGGACTTGATTTTATGGCCTAGCCAATATGCATGTTTCTTTTATTTACAAATTCTAGTTATTTGACAATGATATATATTGATCCATCTGTATGAAGTTTTCCCAGGACAGCATATTAACCTTTAAGCCTATAGATTTACAGTTATCTTTGTTACAGGAAAGCTTTCCTAAAACATATCTTTGTTCTGTTCTCTTCCTAGAAGCACAAATTATATATATAATTGAAATTTGTCTTTCATATCTACCATTTTCCCTAATAACTTTTAAGTGTTATTTTCTGTTTTCCCTAATAAATTTTAACTATTATTTTCCATTTCATTTTGCTCATTTCTCTCAAGCCTATCTTCCATATCTCTATTTTTCACCACTATTTCACCTTTATTTGTGTGGTAATATTTTTATTTTTTTACATTCAATATTATTTTATATTAGCTTCAGGTGTACAGCACAGCAGTTAGGCAATTATATATGTTACAAAGTGTTTTCCCTATATTTCCAGGACCCACGTGGCACCATACATAGTTATTACGATATTGTTGACTATATTCCCTATGTTGTACTTTACATCTCTATGACTATTCTTAATCTACCAATGTGTATGTCTCAATCCCTTCACATTTTTCACCCAATATCCCAACACCTCTCCCATCTGGTAACCCTCAGTCTGCTCTTCATTCTCTCCGTGTGAGTCTGTTTATGTTTTGTTTGTTTATTTATTTATTTTATTATTTAGATTCCAAAAATAAGTGAAATCATAACGTATTTTTCTTTCTCTGAATGACTTATTTCACTGAGCATTGCACCCTCTAGGTCCATCCATGCTGTCACAAATGGTAAGATTCCATACTTTTTTATGGCCAAATGATATTCCATTGTATATATATGTACCTCCATTCTTTATCTACTCGTCTATTAATGAGCACTTGGATTGCTTCCATATCCTGGCACTTATTAATAATGCTGCAAAGAACATAGAGTTGCATATATTCTTTCCAATTAATATTTTAGGTTTCTTTGTATAGATCCATAGAAGTGAAATTTCTGGGTCAGAGGAAATTCAATTTTTGAATTTTAAAAGAAATTCTATACTGTTTTCCACAGTAGCAGCACCAATCTGCATTTCCACCAACAGTACACAAGGGTTCCCTTTCCTCCACATCTTCACCAACACTTGTCATTTGTGCATTTATTGATAATAGCCATTCTGACAGGTAACTTGCATTTCTCTAACAATTGGTGACATTGAGCATCTTTTCATATGTCTGTTAGCCAGCTGTAGGTCCTCTTTGGAGAAGTGTCTATTCAAGAGCTCTGCTCATTGTATAATTGGGTTGTTTGTGTTTTTGGTGTTGTGTTGTATGAGTTTCTTATAAATTTTGGATATTAACCCTTTATCAGAGATCTCATTGGCGAATGTGTTCTCGCATTCAGCGGGTTGTCATTTCATTTTGTTTCCTTTGCTGTACCAAAACTTTTTAGTTTGATGTAGTCTCATTTGTTTATTTTTCTTTTGTTTCCCTTCCCTGTGAAAATATATCAGAAAAAAAGATTGCTAAGAGAAATATCAGATATTTTACTGCTTTTGTTTTTTTTTTCTAGGAATGTTATGGTTTTGAGTCTTACATTTAAATCTTTAATGCAGTTTGAGTTTATTTTTGTATATGATGAAGAAGGTGTTCTAGTTTCATTTTTGCATGGCAAATTTTCCCAGCACCATTTATTAAATAGACTCTCTTTGCTCCATTGTATGCTCTTGCCTCCTTTGTCAAATACTAATCTATATATATATAAAAACCTAAGTGACCATCCAACTCTTCAACCGTTCAACCCTCAGACCAGTAGCTATGATGCGCACTGACCACCAGAGGGCAGATGCTCAATTCAGGAGCTGCCAAGCTGCAGTGACTTGGCAGCTGTGGTTCTTGGGTGATGCACCCAGAACCAAAGAGGAAGGAGCCCAATTCCAAGGTGCATCACCCAACAACTGCCCTCTTGCAATCCAGGACCCCTCAGGGGATGTCAGAGAGCCAGTTTCGACCCCATCCACATAGGCCAGGCCGAGGGACCCCACCTGCCAAAGGGACCCTGCTCACTCCACAGATGCCCTTCAAGCCCTGGCGTTGCCCCAGGTGTGGCCGGCCAGGGAGGGACCGCGGGAGGTTGACCCCAGGGCATGTCCATCCTGTCTCACCCAGTCCAGCCCCACCGGCCACCTTGTAATTAATTTCCTTTCAATATGCACAAATCTGTGCACCAGGCCTCTAGTTGATAAAAGTGTGAGTTTATTTATGGGCTCTCAATACTGCTGCATTGGTCTATGTGTCTGTTTTTATGCCAATACTATACTGTGAAATCAGGTAGTGTGATATCTCCAACTTTCTTCTTCATTCTCAACATTGCTGTGGCTACTCAGGGTCTTTGTGGTTCCATATATATTTTTGGACTATTTATTCTTGTTCTGTGAAATAATCCATTGGTATTTTGATAAGAATTGCATTGAATCTTTAGATTTCTCTAGGACATTTTTAATAATGTTAATTCTTCTTACCCATGAGCATGGTATGTGCTTCCATTTAACTGTATTTTCTGCAATTTCTTTCTTCGGTGTCTTGTAATTTTCCAAATACAAGTCTTTTATCTCCTTGGGTTAAATTTGTTCCTAGGTATTTTTTTTTTTACACAATTGTAATACAATTGTTCTTGTAGTTTCCATTTCTGATAGTTCATTATTGGTATAAAAAGATGCAACCATTTTCTAAATATTCATTTTGTGTCCTGCTAGTTTACTGAATTCATTTATCAGTTATTGTGGTTTTGTGGTGGAGTCTTTGGGTTCTCTATTTACAATATCGTGTGATCTGCAAATAATGACAGTTTTACTTCCTCCTTTCCAGTTTGGATGCTTTTTATTTCTTCTTGTTGTCTGATCACTGTGGCTAGGACTTCCAGTACTATGTTGAATAAGAGTGGTGAAAGTGGACATCCCTGTCTTACTCATGACCTTAACGGAAATGCTTGTAGTTTTTCCCCATTGAGTATGATGTTAGCTGTGGTTAGTTATATATGGCCTTTATTATGTTGAGGTATGTTTTCTCTGTTCCCACTTTGCTAAGAATTATTATCATAATTGAGTGTGGGATTTTGTCAAATGGTTTCTCTGCATCTATTGATATGATCATATGATTTTTATCCTTCATCTTATTTATGTAGTATATCACATTAATTGATATGTGGATATTGTAACAAACTTGCATGTCAGAAATAAATTCCACTTGGTCATGGTGCATGATCTTTTTAATGTATTGCTGAATTTGGTTTGCTAATAATTCTATATCTCTGTTCATCAGGGGTATTTACCTATAATTTTCACTCTTCATAATGTCTTTATATGGTTTTGGAATTAGGCCTTATAAAATGAGCTTGGGAGTCTTCCCTCCTCTTGACGTTTTTGGAATAGCTTGAAAAGATAGGTGTTAGTTCTTTAAGTGTTTGGTAAAATTTACCTGTGATCCATCTGGTCCAGGATTTTTGTTTGTTGAGAGTTGGGTTTTTTTTTGTTTCCCCTTTTTATAGCTTCAATTTCATTAGTTGTAATCAGTTTGTTCAAATTTTGTCCCGTCTTGATTCAGTTTTGGAAGATTGTATGTTTCTAGTAATTTATGCCTTTCTTCCAGACGATCCAAATAGTTGGCATATAGTTGTTCACAACATTTTCTTATAATGCTTTGTATTTCTATGGTGTCAGTTGTTACTTCTCCTCTTTCATTTATAATTTTACTTATTTGGGTCCTTTCCATTTTTTTCTTAATGAGTCTGTTTAAAAATGTATCAATCTTATTTATCTTTTCAAAGGGCCAGTTCTCGATGTCATTGATATTTTGTATTGGTTTTTTTTTAGATATTGTTAAATTTATTTCTGCTTTCGTCTTTATTATTTCCTTTCTTCTACTCACTTTGGGCTTTGTTGTTCTTTTTTTACTAGAGGCCCGGTGCACAAAATTCATGCAACGGGGGGGGGGGGTCCCTCAGCCCAGCCTGCACCCTCTCCAATCTGGGACCCCTCGGGGGATGTCCAACTGCTGATTTAGGCCCAATCCTGGAGATATCCCTCTCACAATCTGGGACTGCTGGCTCCTAACTGCTCACCTGCCTGCTTGCCTGATTACCCCTAACTGCCCCCACTTCCAGCCTGGTTGCATCTCAATTGCCCCCCCCCTCCACCACTGGCCTGGTCTCTCCCAACTGGACCCCGCTGGCCTAGTCACCCTCAACTGCCACCCCTGCCAGCCTGGCCGCATCCCAACTGCCCCCCTCCCGCTGACCTGGTCTCTCCCAACTGGCCCCCGCTGGCCTGGTCACCCTCAACTGCCACCCCTGCCAGCCTGGTCACCCCTAATTGCCCCCCTGCCTGCCTGGTTGCCCCCAATTGCCCCTCCTGCCAGCCTGGTCGCCCCCAACTGCCCCCCCCTGCTGGCCTGGTCACCACTTACTGCTCCCCCTGCCAGCCTGGTTGCCCTCAACTGCCCTCCTGCTGGCCTGGTCTCCCCCAACAGCCTCCCCCCACCAGCCTGGTTGCCCCACGCAGCCTGCTGTTCAGTCGTTTGGTCATCCCTCACTAACCCCCCTGCAGGCCTGGTCGCTCTACGCAGCCTGCTGTTCAGTCATTTAGTTGTCCCTCACTAACCCCCCTGCTGGCCTGGTTGCCCCACGCAGCCTGCTGTTCCGTTGTCCATCTGGTTGTTTTGGTCTTGGCGGCCCCTGGCTTTTTATATATTAAGATAATTTAAATTCTTTACTATTTAAAGTATTACATATGTCTCCTTTTTCCCTCAATGACCGCTCCCTGGCCACTCCCACCCCCTCAGCACATGCCCTTATCCCCCTACTGTCTTTGTCCATTGGTTTTGTTTATATACATGCATACAGGTCCTTTGGTTGATCTCTTAACCCCCCCCCCTCACCCTCCCTTGCCTTCCCTCTGAGTTTTGGCAGTCTGTTTGATGCTTCTGTGTCTCTGTATCTATTTTTGTTCATTATATTCCACAAATAAGTGAGATCATGTAATATTTACCTTTCCCCGACTGGCTTATTTCACTTAGCATAATGTTCTCCAGGTCCATCCATGTAATTGCAAATAGTAAGAGTTCTTTCTTTTTTACAGCAGCAAAGTATTTCATTGTATATTCCACAGTTTTTTAATCCATTCATCTGCTCATGGGCACTTAGGCTGTTTCCAAATCCTGTCTATTGTAAATTGTGCTGGTATGAACATAGGGATGCATATATTCTTTCTGATTGGTGTTTCTGATTTCATGGGATATATTCCTAGAAGTTGGGTTACTGGGTCAAATGGTTTATATAAGTTTAAGATATAAGCTGATATCTAGGTATTTTAATTTTTTGAGGAAACTCCATACTGTTTTCCACAGTGGCTTCACCACTCTGCGTTCCTACCAGAAGTGCATGAGGGTCCTTTTTCTCTACATCCTCGCCAGCACTCATCTTTTGTTGATTTGTTTATGATAGTCATTCTGACAGGTTTGAGATGGTACCTCATTGTTTTGACTTGCATCTCTCAGATGATTAGTGACTTTGAGCATGTTTTCATATGTCTCTCGGCCTTCTGTATGTCCGCTTTTGAAAAGTGTCTATTTAGGTCCCTTGCTCTTTTTTGATTGGATTGTTTATCTTCCTTCTGTTAAGTTGTATGACTTCCCTATAAATTTTGGAGATTAAACTCTTATCGGATATAACATTGGCTAATATGTTCTCCCATGCAGTGGGCTCTCTTGTTGTTTTGTTGATGGTTTCTTTTGCTGTGCAGAAGCTTTTTATTTTGATGTAGTCCCATTTGTTTATTTTCCCCTTAGTTTCCATTGTCCTAGGAGCTGTATGGGTAAATTTATTGCTACAACATATGTCTGATATTTTCCTGCCTATGGATTATTCTAAGATTTCTATGGTTTCCTGTCTTACATTTAAGTCCTTTATCCATTTTGAGTTTATTTTTTGTGTATGGTATAAGTTGGTGGTCTAGTTTCATTTTTTGCATGTATTTGTCCAATTTTCTCAATACCATTTATTGAAGAGACTGTCTTGACTCCATTGTATGGTCTTGCCTCCTTTGTCAAATATTAATTGAGCATAATGGCTTGGGTCAATGTCTGGGTTCTCTGTTCTGTTCCATTGGTCTATTTGTCTGTTCTTGTGCCAGTACCAGGCAATTTTGAGAACAGTGGCTTTGTAATATAATATAGCTTGATATCTGATATTGTGATCCCTCCAACTCTGTTCTTCTTTCTCAGGATTGCTGCAGCTATTCGGGGTCTTTTTTATTCCAAATGAATTTTTGGAGAGTTTGTTCTAGGTCTGTGAAATATGCCATTGGTATCTGAATGGGGATTTCATTGAATCTACAGATGTGGTCAAAAGCCCACCACCAGGTGTGTTGCTTCTGGAGTTTCTTAAGAGGGACTCTGGTGCAGGTCAATATCAGATGCTGCCTGTGACTGTCCCTATGCTACCTGTTTGGAGCTACAACGTGATCCAAAGTTTATAGTTGCCTCTGTAGGACTTGGGTAATGATGGGAGGGGCCAAGGTGAAACCAAGGTAGGCTACCACCCACACCACGCCTAATAGCAGGTCAGCAAAAGGCCTGAGTCACCTGGAGATACCCTCCACCTACCTCTTCCTGTCAGCTGCCTTTTCGGCTCAGTCACTGAAAGCCTCTGGTGGTATTCGAGTTGGATGAGGTAGGTTCTTACTGCGTGGTGTTCCCCAGATTCACACTTGGTGCCAGCGCTGGGTCTGAAGCCACTCAGCAAAAGTGCCAGGGTACACCAAGGTCATCTCCCACCACCAGGTGTCTGCAGATTTTGGTCATGAGGTGGAGTCTCTGGGAGTTGTCTGGGGAAGGCCAACAGAGTTTGTCAGGCCCAGATAACCAAGACTTGGTCATGTGAAGGGAGAGCTGTGTACAGGTCAAGCATGAAAGGAAAAAATTGCCCCAACCCTAGAACCACACAATTCAGTCTGTCCCAGATTCTTCCTGGACCTCCTGGAGAACTGGAGTTTGGCAGGATGTGGCTGTAAGTAGTCATGATTGTGGGGCTAGTGATTATCCAGTGGTGGGGGGTGGTACTTGTCAGGTTCACAGGAAGGTATGGGGAATGGCCCTTGCCGCAGAACCACATAACTTAGTCTGTGTCATCCCCTGGGTCTCCCCATACTTCTATACCCTGGGCCCAAGCAGCTGACTCTTTCACAGGGTGAGAGCTTGCAGGTGAATGACAGTGTCATCAAGGTGGGGCTATTGCAATCTCCCATGCTGATGCCATATGAAGGGGAGTACTCAACCCAACCCAAGAAAGATTGCCTCTGTGAGAGGTATGGGAGAGGGACTCAGCACAGAGACCCTAGTAGCTATCCCTTTAGCCTTCTCTCCAGAGCCACATAACTCAGTCTCTCCTCACAGGACTCTAGTCTATTCAGAACCACTCTCCCTTGCTGGAACCTAGAGTAAGTGGCTGTGACTGAGATTTAGTGTGCTAAACCTTTAAAAGGGCATCTGAGTTTTTAGCAGACTCCTGTCTCACCCTGGGGGGGGCAGAATCTCTACTGAATTTCATGGCCAGATATTGTATGGGATTTTCTTCCTGGCTCTGGTGCTCTGGGCTGGGGAGCTCTGCTTGGGGTTGAGGGCCCATGCTCCTTAAGGGAAACATTTGTAGCTGTGATATTTTTCCCGATTCTTAGATGCCTCATGTGGATGCAGGGCCAGTCCATTTTGTGTCTCCACTATTCCTACCAATCTTGACGTGGCTTCATTTATAAATGCTAAGTTATAAAACTTATGTTCAGCTAGTCTTCAGATAGTTATTCAAGTTGATTGTTCTATATTTTAGTTGTAATTCCAGTTTGGTCTGGGAAGAAGGGAGTGCAACTTCTACTTACTCTGCAACTATCTTGGATTCTTGACACTATTATTTTTTCCCTTTGTTAATTTTATGATTACTATTGACTTATTTTTTATGTTTTATGTTTGTACTAGAGGCCTCATGCATGAAATTCGTGCAAGGGGCTCAGCCCTTGCAGCTGCTGCAGCTGCCTCAGCCCTCGCAGCCTCAGCTTAGTCCAGAAGGTCGTCTGGAAGGACATTCAGCTGTCCGGTCTAATTAGCATATTATGCTATTATTATTATAGATTATATCTGGTTCCACAATCCTTTATTGGTCCTCTTTCCTCCTTTTTGCAACATATTTTGCATCAATAATCATATTGGTTTGCTTTCAATAATTACTTGAAACTTGATTAGAGGAATTCTTTACCATGTGTGAAAGTATCTTTTTGGAGAGGGACTGAGAGAGTGAGCAGAATAGTAGTAAATAGTTGAGAGTGAATACTTGAGAGTAACTTGAGCACCATCTGTTGTCTATATAAATTCTTATGAGTATTCCTCATTGTAGTTTTGATTCTGCTTGTAACTAGCAAAAAGTTTCCCTTGCTTAAAGGAAATCCCTCTATGTATGGAAGCAGTGGTGTGTGTTTGTGAGTGTGTAATATTATATCTTTTAACTTTTTTCAGTCTCTATCTTCTCTGCCATTGTTTGGTGGTCAAACTGTGTTTCATGATGTTCTCATTAACAAGCCTGTTTTTACTACCAGTCTGATAACTTGTTTGTTTTAAAACGCGTCATTTATTTTTGCTCACTCCACTCATGCCACCAGCATTCTAGAACTCTAGTATTGGCTTGAAACACAAACAGCAGTCATCCTCAGTGTCTTCTTCACTCAGATACAATTTTCACTACATTTGAGAACCTTTACTTTTTGGAATTAGGCTTAAAAATGCTTCCATGTTTCATCAAAGATGGAGTTTTAGTTTATATCTCTCATTTTCCTTATAGTTTTTGGTTGGTTCTAGGGAAGAGAAGAAAGCAAAGCTGTCTTTACTCTGACATAGTAAACTCATAGGTCCCTAGAATATTCTATTAAACAGATGTTTTAAGATAAATTAGCACTAATAACTGATATCTAGTCTCAGTTCACTAAGAAGAAATTTTGCCAAACTAACATTATGAAAAATTTGCTAGACTGGTGGACCAGGAAATATCAGAGGACATCTGACTAACTTTTTAAATGATGTCTTCATGAAGAAGTACAGTGGAAAAATATTACAATTAGGCTGAAGGAGTTGGTTGACCAATTGAAATCAAATGGATTTGACTAATGAGTGGACATCAACCTAAATTGGACATCCCTGTGATGATCCACAGGGCTTTATCTTTGACCCCTTGCTCTTAAATATTGTCATCAATGACACAAATGAGTACATATAAGATACCAGATTTATATTTGTAAGCTGGTATTAGTGAATGTTGGTTAGAGTGCACTGTCTTCTGAATTATGAATCAAAAAAGGATTTCTAAAGTTTGAGAGAACAAGCTCAAATCAAAAGCTTAACATTTGTGAAATCAAACAAATTTTCACACATGGATACAGAAATAGTTCTGGAATAGAAATAATTAACAACAACTATACATTATAAATAAGATGCTGGGATATAGGGAAAGCAAATTTAATGTAAGCCTTCATTTGATTTGAACTTGAGTCAAGAATTATCTAGAACAAGTAAGATGATAAGCCCTTTTTATTCTGAGCCATGTTTAAAGTACACTGTTCCAGTTTGGTTGTTACTACAATGGAGGAGTGACTAATACCTCAAGAGGATAATGGCTAATGTCAGATATCTGAACGGCTGTCATGGATGTCTTGTGAAAAATATGGTAACTTATATTTTCGTGACCAGGAAGAAGTACAGGAGTGGTTTGAAGGTAGAGAGAGAACTAGAATACGTATTAAGAGACTCTAGATGTCAGAAATGATGACCATTTCTAAAATTCCAAGAAAAGCTAAAAATGAAAAAAAAAAAAACTTTTGCAAAAATGGTGATCTCAGTGTTTCTTTTAGTTCCTCACCATGGTCAATCAGAGAAAGCATACAAATGGATCTCTAATGTGAGTGTGCTATACTTTGTCTACCCTGGTACAATGTAAAGAAACTAATAGTGAGAACCAATGACACATAGAAAAAAATGAAATTCATTAAAAGTAAAAACTTTAGAGGAGAACCAAGATGGCGGCATAAGGTATAGACCTGTGCGTGCTGCCTCCCAAAACAACATTGAAACTACCAATGATAAGACAAATAGCTATCATTCAGAACCATGGGAAAGCTGGCCCAGTGGAAGTTCTACAACTGGAAGGAAAGAAAGAAGAACATTGAGACTGAGTAGGATGTGCAGAGGCGCCAAGAGCAGAGGTACAGAGTTGCGCGCCAGGCGGGCTGCAACTGGATGTGCGGATTTTTTCAATTGGAAGGGGTTAAAAACTCTCGAATCCACTGAGCTTGTTTGGGGAGGGATCCTGAGGTCCCAGACCCCTACGGGGAGAGGCAGGATGGCCTTGCAGTGGGTTGGAGAGCGAGGGTGGCTCTCTCACAGAGCTGCTCACAGGCCCTCAGGGACACGGAGACTAGAATCGCAGAGATGCCACTGCTGTTTGCTCCACCCTGGTGATTCCTTGAGACCCCGCCCTACTCAATTTACATCCCCGCCAGGGCTGTGCCAGTGGCACAAAAGGAACCACCTGCGTTTTTGCAGCTTAACCCAACAAACTGCAGATTTCAACTCCTTGCATACATAAGGGACACACTCAAGAAGCAGAATCAGGTTCAGAGGAAGCCAGAGCCGGACCCAGCTGGGCTGGCGACATGGAACCGCTGTACCAGCAAACACACAAGCAGGTCCACCAGATCCAGTCTCACATGGGACACCGGGAGACGGCAGACAAGCAGTCTGTGCACTTAGTAGAAAATGAAATCCAAGCAAGCATACCTGATATTCAGCCAGCAAGAACGCCTGGAGATTTTGTCCAGCAAGGAGCCACCCAACAAAAGACAGAATGCCAAACTTCGTATTGACCAGTTAAAGTATGATGTCCAGCACCTGCAGACTGCTCTCAGAAACTTCCAGCATTGGCAATATGCAAGGGAGCAGCAGGAGAGACAGCGAGAGGAGCTTCTGACTCCCACCTTCACCCCCAATGTGGGATGCGCCCCCCCCCCCCCGTGAGGCTGCAACGGGTCCTTCGAGGCTGTGACGGCCCCGTGAGGCTGAGATGGCCCCTGTGAGGCTGTGATGGCCCCTGCAAAGCCGGCGGAACTGCGCGAGCTGCCCAGATGGCTTCATTGACAGCCCACGAACCAGCGCGCAGCCCCAAGCACAACTATCACCCAAAGGGCAAGAGGGGCAAGAGCAGCTGTAATGTTGCTTTCTCCTCACTTTTGGTAGTGAAATCCTCATTTTAAACATAAGAAGACACATTATTTTAAAAAGCCGTTACATGTCTCTATACCCTTTCTGAGTAGAGTGTGAACAAGTCGTGAGAGACCTTTCCGAACACAGGGACACATCGCGGATGGAAATAGCTACATTTTCCATGTGTATGACCTTTGACCCAGCAACAAAAGTGTATACCTATGGGTGAGGACAGTGGGGGTGGGGTAAGGGCAGAGGGTGGGGTGGGAACTGGGTGGAGGGGTCTATTGGGGGGGGGGAGGGGAACAACTGTAATAATCTGAACAATAAAGATTTAATTTTTTTTGATTAGTTAAATCTTTACTGTTCAGATTATTACATTTGTTCCTCTTTTTTCCCCTCATAATTCCCCTCCACCCAGTTCCCACCCAACCCTCCTCCCTCACTCCCCACCCACTGTCCTCATCCACAGTTGCACGAGTTTTGTCCAGTCTCTTCCCGCAACGCCCTCACCTTTTTCCCCCCCCAAGAATAGTCAGTCCACTCCCTTTCTATGCCCCTGATTCTATTATAATCACCAGTTCATTCTGTTCATCAGATTATTCACTTGATTTTCAGATTCACTTGTTGATAGATGTGTATTTGTTGTTCATAATTTGTATCTTTACCTTTTTCTTCTTCTTCCTCTTCTTAAAGGATACCTTTCAACATTTCTTATAATACTGGTTTGGTGGTGATGAACTCCTTTAGCTTTTTCTTATCTGTTAAGCTCTTTATCTGACCTTCAATTCTGAATGATAGCTTTGTTGGATAAAGTAATCTTGGTTGTAGGTTCTTGGCATTCAATACTTTGAATATTTCTTGCCATTCCCTTATGGCCTGCATAGTTTCTGTTGAGAAATCAGCTAACAGTCATATGGGTACTCCCTTGTAGGTAACTGACTTTTTTTCTCTTGCTGCTTTTAAGATTCTCTCTTTGTCTTTTGCTCGTGGCATTTAATTATAATGTGTCTTGGTGTGGTCCTCTTTGGATTCCTTTTGTTTGGGGTTCTCTTCACTTCCTGGGCTTGTAAGTCTCTTTCTTTCACCAGGTAGGGGAAGTTTTCTGTCATCATTTCTTCAAATAGGTTTTCAATATCTTGCTCTCTCTCTCTTCTGGCACCCCTATAATTCAGATGTTGGTACGCTT
The DNA here is from genome assembly GCF_964212035.1 of Myotis nattereri. Lineage (NCBI taxonomy): Eukaryota > Metazoa > Chordata > Mammalia > Chiroptera > Vespertilionidae > Myotis > Myotis nattereri. Next base: position 139,488,179 of record NC_138078.1, on the reverse strand, counting down.
GAAGCTGTCCCAGAGGCTCCTTACACTATCTTCGTATTTTCGGATTCTTTTTTCATTTTGCTTTTCAGGTTGGGTGTTTTTTGCTTCTTCGTAGTTCAAATAGTTGACTTGATTCTTGCGATCCTCTAGTCTGCTGTTGGGAGTCTGTATAATGTTCTTTATTTCAGTCAGTGTATGCTTAATTTCTAGTTGGTTCTTTATCACAACCTCGAGGGTCTCATTAGATTTCTTGTAGGTCTCATTAAGTTTATCGGCAGTTTCTAGAAAATTCTTGAAAAACCTTAAAAGTGTGGTTTTGAACTCTATATCCAGTAGTTTGCTTTCCTCCATTTCTGTCATTTGTGTCCTTTTTCTTTGTCTCCACATTTTTTATGCTTCCCTTTGTTGATAAAGTGGTTTTCTGTGCTAAGTGTCCACTAGGGCCCAGTGGTTCAGCCTCCCCAATTACCTGAGGAGGACACTCTTGGTGCACCCTTTTGTGGGCTGTGTGCAGTCTTGTTGTAGTTAAGCCTTGATTGTTGTAGGTATCACTGGGTGGAATTGACCTCCAGGCCAATTGGCTGTGAGAATCAGCTGTGTCTGCAGTGGGAGAACTTCTGTGCTGGAGACACCACTCTGGGGCAAGACTTGCTTCAATGGGGCTTTGATGCTCACTGAGTCTGCCCTCTGAGTGTGTCCTTTATGGTTCCACGGAGCTGCAAACTGGATGGTCCCACTCTGACCTCTGGGTACATTGGCTCCTGGAACTCTAGGGAGGTGCTAATCTAGCCTCTGCCTTAGGCTATCCAGCAAAAGCCTCCCTGCAGGGCTCGGGCGGGGCGGGTCCCATGGGATCAACAGGGCGGGGCTAGTAGTTATGGCTGCTCTCAGAGGCTCCACTTCTCAATGTCCCAGTAATCACTGCATGCCCCCCAAGAGAAAGCTGCCCTCGAGTTCCGACTGATGCCAGACAGTCCCACTTCTCCCATATGAGTCTGGGTCCCCAGAGACTTGCCCAGAACTGGAGCTCAGAGCCTAAGACTCCCTCCCAGTTGTAAAAGGCAACCTCGCCCTCAGCCGCCAGCCCGCTCCGTGTGCGCCTCTGTACCTTAGTATTTTACTTCCGCACTGTGCCTCCTCTGAGTCTCAGTATGCTTTTCTCTTTCCTTCTAGTTGTAGAATTTCCACTCAGCCAGCCTTTCTGTGGTTCTGGATGATGTCCGTTCCATCTTTTAGTTATATTTTTGAAGTGGTTGTTCAAGGCAGCAAAGTCCGGTGTTTACCTATGCTGACATCTTGGTTTCTCTCAAGATTTATTTTTAAAAAAGTAAAAACCTTACAATTTATTTTTGTGTTTAATCTTTATTATTCAAAGTATTACATATGTCATGTCCCATTCTCCCCAATTGTCCTCTTCATTCCAGCCCCCACACCGAACCCCAGGCCTTCACCACTCTATTATCTGTGTCCTGGGTTATGCATATATGCACACAAGTGCTTTGGTTGATCTGTTCCCACCCATGCACCCTCCTCTGCCTTCCCTCTGAGATTCAACATTCTGTTCCATGCTTTTATGTCTCTTGATCTATTTTGTTCATCAGTTTATTTTGTTCATTAAATTTCACATATGAGTGAGATCATGTGTTGCTTATCTTTGTCCGGCTTATTTCGCTTAGCATAATACTCTCCAGGTCCATCCATGCTATTGCAAATAGTAAGAGTTATTTTTTACAGCTATGTAATATTCCATTGTGTAAATATACCAGTTTTTTTATTCACTCATCTAGTGATGGGCACTTGGGCTTTTCCATATCTTAGCTATTTTATGTCATGCTGCTATGAAAATAGGGGTGCATATATTCTTAGTGATTGGTGTTTCTGATTTCTTAAAATATATTCTCAGAAGTGGGATCACTGGGAGTACCATTTTTAATTTTTGATGACATTCCGTACTATTTTCCACAGTGGCTGCACCACTCTGCATTCCCACCAGCACTGTACTAGTGATCCCTTTTCTCCACATAGTTCCAACACTTGTTGTTTGTTGATCCCCGCCATCAGGGAGTCCCTGCTTGCCCTGCCCACCATGCCAGGGCTATGTGATCAATGCTGCATAGAGGGAGGCCCTGCTCACACAGCTGGGGCTCTGCGATGGGCCCTCCCAGCCTTGGCGGCTTACCTGGGCCCTCGGAGCCACGGCTTTGTCCAGAAGGACTTCCGGAAGGTCTCCCAGTCTAATTAGCATATTCCCCTTTTTTAGTATAGATAGATAGTCCCATTTGTTTATTTTCTCCTTTGTTTCCTTTGCCCTAGGACAGTGGTGGGCAAACTTCAGCTCGCGAGCCACATGCAGCTCTTTGGCCCCTTGAGTGTGGCTCTTCCACAAAAATACCACGTGTGGGCGTGCATGTACAATGCAATTGAAACTTCGTGGCCCATGTGGAGAAGTTGGTATTTTGTGGAAGAGCCACACTCAAGGGGCCAAAGAACCGTATGTGGCTCGCAAGCCGCATTTTGCCGACCACTGCCCTAGGAGATGTATGGGTAAACATGTTGCTATGAGAGATTTTGCTGCCTATGGTTTCTTGTAAGATTTTTATAGTTTCACAACTTACATTTAAGTCTTTTATCCATTTTAAGTTTATTCTTGTGTATGGTGTAAGTTGGTGGTCTACTTTCATTTTTTTCCATGTATCTGTCCAATTTTCCCAGAGACTATTATTAAAGAGACTCTCTTTACTCCATTATATGCTCTTGCCTCCTTTGTGAAATATTAATTGTGCTTAATGGCTTGAGTCAATTTCTGGGTTCTGGGTTCTCTGTTCTATGCCATTGATCTAGATGCCTGTTCTTGTGCCAGTACCAGGCTTTTTCTGAGTACAGTGGCTTTGTACTAAAATTCATATCTGGTATTCTGATTCTGCCATCTTTGTCCTTTCTCAAGATTGCTGTGGCTCTTCGGGGTCTTTTTTGGTTCAATATAAATATTTGGAGTATTTGTTCTAGATCTGTGCAATATACTGTTGGTATTTTAATAGGGATTGCATTGCATCTATAGACTGCTTTGGGTAATGTGGACATTTTAATGATGTTGATTCTACCAATCCATGAACATGGTATATTCTTCCATTAATATATATCTTCCTCTCTCTCTTTTTTCAACATCCTGTAATTTTCCAAGTATAGGTCTTTTACCTCCTTGGGTATGTTTATTCCTAAGTATCTTAATTGTTTTGTTGCAGTGGTAAAGGGGATTGCTTTCTTAGTTTCAATTTCCAAGAGTTCATTACTGTTGTATAAAAAGGCCATAGATTTCTGGGTGTTAATTTTGTATCCTGCTACGTTGTGAATTCATTTATTAAATCTAGTAGTTTTTTGAAGGAGTCTTTAGGGTTTTCTTTGTAAAATATCATGTCATCTATGAATAATGACAGGTTTACTTCCTCCTTTCCAATTTGGATGACTTTTATTTTTGCTTCTTGTCTGATCACTATGGCTAGGACTTCCAGTACTACTAGAGGCTCAGTGCACAAAAATTTATGCACTCGGGGGCTCCCTCAGCCTGGGGGATGTCCACCTGCTGGCTTAAGCCCGTTCCCCGAGGGATTTGGCCTAAGCTGGCAGTCAGACATCCCTCTGGCAGCCAGGCAGCCCTCAGGGGATGTCCACTTGCCAGCGGGGAGCAGGCCTAAGCTGCAGTTGGACATCCTTAGTGCTGCTGAGGAGGTGGGAGAGGCTCCTGCCACCACCGCTGTGCTGGCAGCCATCAGCCTGGCTTGTGGCTGAGCAGAGCTCCCCCTGTGGGAGCACACTGACCACCAGGGAACAGCTCCTGCATTGAGCGTCTGCCCCCTGGTGGTCAGTGTGTGTCATAGTGACCAGTCATTCCCAGTCTTCTGCTGTTAGGGTCAATTTGCATATTACCCCTTTATTATATAGGATATTAAACAAGAGTGGTGAAAGTGGGCAACCCTGTCTTTTTCCTGTTCTTGGGGGAAATGGTTTTAGTTTTTGCCTATTGAGTATGATATTGGCTATAGGTTTTTCATATATGGCTTTTATTATATTGAGGTATAACCCCTCTATTCCCACTTTGCTGACAGTTTTTAATTAAAAAAATTGTGTTGGATTTTGTTGAATGATTTTTATGTATCAATTGATATGACCATGTGATTTTTGTCTTGCAATCAGGTTATGTTATATATCACATTTATTGATTTGTGAATATTTACCAGCCTTTCACCCCTGGACTAAATCCCATTTGGTCTGGTGTATGATATTTTTAATGTTTTGCTGGATTCAATTTGCTAATATTTTGTTGAAAATTTTAGTATCTATGTTCATCAGGAATATTGGACTACAATTCATTTTCTTTGTAGTGTCCTTATCTGGTTTTGGAATTAGGGTAATGCTGGCCTCATTGAGAGAGCTTGGAAGTGTTCCTTCCTCTTGAACTTTTTGGAATAGTTTGAGGAGGATACATGCTAGTTCTTCTTTTAATGGTTAAACTCCCATGTGAAGCCATTTGGGCCAGAGCTTTTGTTTGCTGGAAGTTTTTTAAATTATTATTATTACTGCTTCAATTTAATCAGTAATTATCAGCCTACTCATGTCTTCTGATTCTTCCTGATTGAGTTTTGGAAGATTGCATTTTTTCCAGAAATATTTCCATTTCATTCAGATTATCCAGTTTCCTGGAATATAGTCATTCATGGTGGTTTTTTTTGTTGGTTTTTTTTTTTGGTTTTTTTTACAATCCTTTGTATTTCTGTGGGGTCAATTGATATTTCACCTCTTTTGTTTCTCATTTTGTTTATTTGGGTCCTCTTTGTTTTTTGTTGTTTTGGGTATTTTTTTTTTGATGAGTCTGGTTAAAAGTTCACCAATCTTGTTTATCTTTTCAAAGAACTAACTATTGGTTTCATTGATCTTTTGTATTATTTTTAGTCTCTATGTTATTTATTTCTGCTCTTGAATATGTCCTTCCTTCTATTTACTCTGGGTTTTTCTTGTTGTTCTCTTTCTAATTTTTTAAGTTGTAGACTTAGATAACTTACTAACAGTTTTTCTTGTTTTTTTTGAGCTAGGCCTGTAGTGCTATGAACTTCTCTCTCAGGACTGCTTTCACTGAGTCACATAGATTTGGGGTTGTTGTATGTGCATTTTCATTTGTTTCCAGGATTTTTAAAAATCTCTTCTTTGATCTCTTTGGTAACTCATTCATTGTTTAATAACATGCTCTTTAGCCTCCAAGTGTTTGAATGATTTGGAGTGTTTTTTATTGTAGTTGATTTCTAATTTCATGCCATTGTGATCTGTCTGAGAACATGCTTGATATGATTTCAATCTTCTTGAAGTTGCAGAGACTTAGTTTGTGTCCTGACATGTGGATTGTCTTTGAAAATGTCCCAAGTGCACTTGAGAAGAATGTATAATCTGTGGCCTTGGCATTCAATTTTGTGAAAATGTCAATTAATTCCAAATTATTTTCCTTTGGCTTATTTTGACACCATGTGTGTCTTCCTGGGTGTCTTGCTATTAGCATTACAAATTAAAGAGTAATTTTCAAAGTAAAAAAATGAAAGCAATTGAGGCTTGATGTAATTTTCTTACAGGATGTTTTCTTACAGGGGATTATTCTACTACCCTCCCCCCTTTTTGATTTAAATAATATTAAGAGACTTTTGGAAATCTTACAATGCACTCTTGATAACTTTTAATTTTTTTGCACAGAAATATGACTGCTTTGGATTCATTGCATGTTAAGCAGTTTTTACTATGAGATGAACTGTTAGTAAAAAAATTAATGCTTTAAGAACAGGTTCCTGTCTAGTACAATTAAATTCCTATAAATATTTATTTCAACTTGCCAATTTAAATTAATTTGAAATAAAGCTTATTTTTTTACTTTACTTGTCCTTGGCTGTGGACAGCAAATTACATTACTTAAATTTCTGCTATTAGTCTTTGAGTAACTTTACATTAGCTATGTTTAGGGAGGCAAAATTACAAATTACTTACTTTTCTTTTTGAGGCCTAATATATTGATGTTTCATTACAGTTTTCCAGACATTTGAAGGAAACCTCTATTTCCTTCCAGAGTAATTATTAGGTAACACTTAGAGAGTTTCTTTTAAAAGACACTTTTCTTTTTTTTACAAATGTAACAAATGCGGTTGATTTTTAGATGCTTATCAATACTGCCAGGCCATGTAATCACATTAAATGGCTCTCCTTATAGTCATGGTGACTACTATTAATGATCAGATTTAGTGTCAGAATAATAATTTTCAGTTTATCCTGTAAATATTAGTGGAAGAGATTTCAAAATTTTAAAATTTCTCCTTTTTATTATGCTTAGAACTTTACTTTTAAAAGAGTATTCCCTTTGGCTTATTTGCATATACAGAGGGATTATGGGAAGCCTCAGTAATTTTTGTAGAAGACTTTACTAAGATTCAATTGCTTATAAAAATACTAGGGGCCCGGTGCACGAAATTCGTGCACTGGGTGTGTGTGTGGGGGGGAGTGTCCCTCAGCCCAGCCTGCCCCCTCTCACATACTGGGAGCCCTCAGGCGTTGACCCCCATCACCCTCTGATCGCCTGATCGGCCCCTTGCCCAGGCCTGAGGCCTCTGGCCCAAGAATCATGCCTGGGCAGGGGACCCCCATCTCCCTCTGATCGCTTGCTCCACCCCCCGCCCAAGCCTGACGCCTCTGACCCAGGCTTCAGGCCTGGGCCAGGGGACCATCATATCCCCCCAATCCCTGGCTCTGCCCGCCACCCAGGCCTGATGCCTCGGCCAGAGGAGTTGACCCTCATCACCCTCCAATCACCAATCACCAGATCGGCCCCTTGACCAGGCCTGAGGCCTCCGGCAGAGGTGTCAGGCCTGGGCAGGGGACCCCCAGCTCCCCGCGGTTGCAGGCTCCGCCCCTGCCCAGGCCTAACGCCTCTGGCCTAGGTGTCCGGCCCGGGCAGCGGGGACCTGCAGTGGCAGCGGGGGGCACCGCGATCATGGGCTTCGCTTTAGGCCCAGGCAAGGGACCCCTAGCTCCCGGGACTGCCAGCTTCGACCGTGCCCAGCTCCCATCGCTGGCTCCACCCCTACTTCCTGCTATCACTGGCCAGGGTGGCAAAGGCGCCTGATTCTCTGATCATGGCTGGGGGGCAGGGCAAAGGCAGCCCCAGGGCCGCCTTTGCCCTGCCCCCCAGCTCTTAGCTCCCCCCTGGTTTTCAGATCACTGTCAGTGGCAAGGGGCTTCTTCCTGCTTGCCCTTTCACCTCCCTGCATTGTGTCTACATATGCAAATTAGCCGCCATCTTGTTGGCAGTTAATTTGCATATAGCCCTGATTAGCCAATGAAAACGGCATCGCCGTACGCCAATTACCATTTTTCTCTTTTATTAGTGTAGATTGGCTTCTCATGTAACTTAATTTATATGAGACCTTGATTATATTTCTAAAAAGCTAATTCGTTAAGTAATTAAAATAGGTATTTTTATTAAAAAAGCAAAGTTAGTAAGTTATATATTTGATTCATGAGGCACAGGTGCTGCCCCACTTCCAGCCTATTTAAAATGCAGGCCACTATTTAAAACACTGCTAGAGCTTTTGTTTTTAAAATTCCATCTTAAAATTCCACTGCTGTTGAAAAACTTGGCTTTATTTAAAAAATATTTTGCTACTTTATTTTACCCTCCTTAGAGGCCAAAACCTTCATAACATTTAAAATATATGTATATAAGTAAAATATAGTTATTAATTTTTATTTGATAAAGCTTTCCATGTGATTTCAAGTATATTAGATCAGTTAAATTAAAAATATTTCCTTTAAGAAGAGAGAACAAATTTTTTGAATCACTCTGGGCCCTTGGAGTTTTCCAAAAATCATCCCTCGGTTATACTTTTGAAATTTAACTTGGAAAGACCATCATTTATATATATATATATATATATATATATATATATATACACACACACACACACACACACACACACACACACACATATACATATATACATATATATATATATATGATTTAAAGATTATATACAGATATCAATTAAATTTAAACTGTTTTGTATTAAAAAAATTCACTTGGGATCACAGAATTAATCCTCTTTTTTAATTATACCAATAAGCAATATGTTTTGAATTCCTAATTTTTTCAGAGAAAATACAAAAATTATTTTCTCAAAAATAAATTTCTATACTTTAGGCATTAGTTACCACAACTATATAATTTCTCCCAATTTAATTTAAACCTTAAACTTTTAGAGCTGGCAAGTCAAATATTTAGCATTTCTTAGATTAATAATATCTTTATATTTTTAAGACTAAATTTCAAAAATACAAGACATAATCAATTAATAGCTTTAATTCTGTCCTCTAGATTTTCATGAGGCAAATTCAGATTAATATTTCAGTATTTTGTCATTTTAAAATACCTATATATTGAAAAATTTTATTATTTACTTAATTTACCAAACTTTCAAAGTTTTAAGCTGGCAAATGTAGCCATTCAAATGCAAAATTGTCACATTCTTCCTTAGAGATTGCTGTGGGAAGTCAGCCTTCTTAATTAACAAAGGGCATAGCCAGTCTTCCCCTGGGCTACTTAGATTTTTATAATTAATACTAGAGGCCCGGTGCACAAAAATTTTTGCACTCAGGGGGGGGGGGGAAGGGGGATCCCTCAGCCTGGCCTATGCCCTCTTGCAGTCTGGAACCCCTCAAGAGATAACGACCTGCTGGCTTAGGCCTGCTCCCGGGTGGCAGAAGGCAGGCCTAATCCCTAGGTGCAGCCCCTGGTCGGTCTCAGAGCAGGGCCGATTGGGGAATTGGGGCCCTGCCCCCTGTCATGCACAGAGCAGGGCGGATCGGGAGGTTGCGAAGACACCCTCAGTCACGCTAAGGGTAGGGCCGATTGGGGGGTTGGGGCACCACCCCCTGTCACACTCGAGCAGGGTCAATGGGGAGGTTGCGGCACCACCCCGTCACGCACAGGGCAGGGCCAATCAGGGGGTTGGGGAGCTCCCCCCTGTCACACACAGAGCAGGGCGGATCAGGGGGTTAGGGCGCCGCCCTCTATCACCCACAGAGCAGGGCCGATCAGGGGGTTGGGGCGCCCCCACTCTCACACTCAGGACAGGGCCGATGGGGAGGTTATGGCTCTACCCCATCACACACAGAGCAGGGCCCGTGGGGAGGGGGGGTGGGGGCGCCACACCCTGTCACACAGAGCCGTAGGGCAATCAGGACGTTGGGGAGCTCCCCCCTATCAGGCACAGAGCAGGGCCAATCAGGGGGTTGGGGTGCCTTCCCCTGTCAGGAACAGAGCAGGGCCAATAGGGAGGTTGTAGTCCTGCCCCCTGTCACACACAGAGACACAGGGCGATCAGGGGGTTTGGGCGCTGCCCCCGTCATGCTGATCCCGGTGCTGGGAGGCATATTACCCTTTTACTATATAGAATAGAGGCCTGGTGCATGGGTAGGGGTTGGCTGGTTTGCCCTGAAGTGTGTCCCGGATCAGGGTGGGGGTCCCCACTGGGGTGCCTGGCCAGCCTGGATGAGGGGATGATGGCTGTTTGCAGCTGGTCACATACCCTTCAGGGTGGGGGTCCCCACTTGGGTGCCTGGCCAGTCTGGGTGAGGGGCTGAGGGCTGTTTTCAGGCTGGGACTGAAGCTCCCAACTGCTCCTTTTTTTCTTTTTTCTTTTTTTAATCTGAGCCAGCTTTAGCTCTGAGGCTCCAGCTCTTAGGCCTCCGCTCCTGAAAGCAGGTATCTGGTTTGTTTCGGTTCTACAATAGAAACTCTGTGTCAACTCCAGGTCTGAGATCCCGGCTAGCTGAAAGCTGGTTTCTTGGGTTTTGTTTAGCTTCTATTTTTGTAACTATGTTTCAAACTGCCAGCTCAGAGGCCTGCAGTGGCAGGCGGGGAATGTTGGAGTCCTTCCTCACTGAAGCAAGCAAGCCTCATGTTAGTTTCAAGCTGCCTGGCTGCTGGCTGTCATCTTGGCTGGCAGTTAATTTGCATATCTTGCTGATTAGCCAATGGGAAGGGTAGCGGTCGTATGCCAATTACCATGTTTCTCTTTTATTAGATAGGATGTTATTTATTTAAGTTTCAACAATTTTGAGATTCTAGAGCCAATTATAATTATCTAAGAGATTTACTTTGGCAAATTTTGTAACACTGAGGACTTACTAACTTTTTTAGCAGTTTTAATGTTAACTTTTGGAACATGGTCCATTATTATTTAAATAAACTACTCTTTATTATGGAAATACCAATTTTGTTACTATAACCTAGCCTATATTTTTTACTGCGTCAAATCTGCCATTATTCTGAGGAAAACACAGCTTTGGGTTTTTATTCTGTAGCATCGCAAAGAGAGTTAAGTTTAGCTCAAAATCTATCTAATATCTGAAATCGTATTGTTGCATGCATTTTGCAAGCACAGAAATCCCAGACGCATTTCTAAATTTTGTTAAACTTTTCATGGCGAGAAGGAGACTTTTCCTTGCACATTCAGGAGGGGGACAAGATCACCACGTGTCTCCCTTCCCCCACCTCCTGCTTGCTTTGTGAAATTTTAGCAACTGACCTGGCCGTGTTTCTCTTTCCAATTAAACTAAAGGCATGCTTAATAGATAACAACAGATCAACAAGACCAAATCAAAGTTCTTTTCCTAAATCTTTTTCTACTCCATTTTCCAAAGTAATGATTAGCTCTTAAAGTTATTTTTGCCAACATTTGCTTATCCCAATGCGTTCTTCGGTAATTTTTAAACAAAGCATTAAGGCATCTCCCAGGGAGAAAGCTGACAGATTTAATCTCTATAGCTGCCCAGTCACTCCTCTCCAGGGGGAAAGGATCTGGTGACTTTTTAGAAATTATAGATTTTCAATCCCCAGTACAAATTAGGTATTTTATGATTTGAACAAGAAGCCACATTAAAGATGACCACAGCACTCCTTTTTGAGCCTGATTTTAAAAAGTACCTTTTAATATTCCAATTTCTTTATAATTTTGCATTTTAATCAAATTCTTCCCCATTATAATCTCACTTAAGACAAAAGACTTTTCTTGCCCACTCTAGTTCGTGACTTCCAGAGCTTGGTACAATCTTTACACACAGTTCAATCTTACCACCATACCAGTGTTGTTTCTGCTTAGGCAAATTCTTCTTCTCCAAATGTTCATGTCTGAGGAGCCAATTAATGCTGGGTTCTTAATCCAGCATCTTGAAGGGTTTCAGGAATCTGGATAAGGGGCCACTGTAAATGATTAAAGAGTCTAGAGACAAAACATAATTTTGGAAGGTATTTTGGGGAGTAAGAGAAGACTTAGATAAAGGAACCAAGTTCTGCTGTCTCTCCGGACCCCTTGCTTTTTATTAACACAAATTGTCCTAAATCAAGGTAGATATACATATCAAAGGCCAAGGTTTAGTATACAGAATCCATTGTCAGATTGGGGGAACTGCCTAAGGCTGTTTAGGTGTTTGGCCAGCAGGAGGCAATAACATGTAGATTGAAATGCCCTCAGCTGTCTGGCAGCAAACAATCATCTATGCATCCTTTTCAGGTTTGGGGAAATGCCCTCAGCCATTCCAGATGATTCAGCCCTGCTTACATGCTGGAATTAGCTTCCTGCAAGTGCCTCCTCATTTTCTTTTATTTTGGGGGTTATTTGTCTACCCATTTTTGCTGTCCATTTGTTTTTGTTTCTATGTATTAAACTGCTATGCCTCCCAGATTTTGTGGGGTGGTCTTATGTACTAGGTGTTTTGTGGTACCCAGTGGTACAGACTCTGCCTAGCTCTGCCTGTCCCTGGGCAACCTGGTTGAAGTCTGGCAGGGCAGAGCCCCTACTAGTCTGGTGAGCATGGCCTCCATAGCCCAGAGATTGGGTCTGCCTTTTATCTCACACCTTGAAAGTCCCTGTTCTGAGCTTTTCACTTTGGCTCACATACCTGGGCTCTGTGGGGGGGAGGGGAATCTAGATCCTGGCCAAGATGGTTTGAACAGACTCACATGGGGTGTTGTGTCCATAATTTGTAAGAGGATGGTAGGCATTTCCTCTCCTTCCAATGTCTCAGCTCTGCCTGGCTTGCTGGTACCCCCTTGCTGCCACCTAAAGCAGGAGAGGCTTTTAAAATAAATAAAAATAATAATCCTATATAATAAAAGCCTAATATGCTAAGTGTCCGGTTGTCCAGTTGGCCGTTCAACGAATCAAAGCATAATATGCTAATGATATGCTAAGGCTGCTCAACTGCTCGCTATGACGTAGACTGACCACCAGGGGCCAGTCAACTGGTTGACCAGTTGCTATGATGTGCACTGACCACCAGGGGGCAGACACTCCAATTGGTAGGTTAGCTTGCTGCTGGTGTCTGGCCGATCAGGACTGAGTGAGACAGTGCGGACACACCCTGGAACCCTCCCGTGGCCCCTCCCTGTCTGGCCAACTTCCCCCATCCCTCCCCGGCCCTAACTGTGCACCCTTGGGGTCCCTCGGCCTGGCCTGCACCCTCTTTCAATCTGGGACCCCTCAGGGGATGTCAGAGAGCCAATTTCAGCCCGACAGCAGAATGACCAGTTGCTATGATGCACACTGACCACCAGGGGGCAGATGCTTAATACAGGAGCTTCCCCCTGGTGGTCAGTGTGCTCCCACAGGAGGAGCACTGCTCAGCCAGAAGCCAGGCTCACACTAAGGATGTCTGACTGCAAGCTTCGGCCTCGTGGGGAGCGGGCCTAAGCCATCAGTCAGACATCCCCCGAGGGCTCCTGGACTGTAAGAGGGTGCAGGCCAGGCTGAGGGACCCCCCCACTAAGTGCGCGAATTTCATGCACCAGGCCTCTAGTCTACACTAATAAAAGAGAAACATGGTAATTGGCGTACGACCGCTACCCTTTTCATTGGCTAATCAGTGAGATATGCAAATTAACTTTCAGCCAAGATGGCGGCCGGCAGCAAGGCCACTTGAAACTAACATGAGGCTTGCTTGCCTCAGTAACGGAGGATCGTTGGAGGAAACCAACGTTCCCCGCCTGCGACTGCAGGCCTCTGAGCAGGCAGTTTAAGAAACATTGTAACAAATACCGCCGGACTTCAGCCAGCAGATTCGCAACATTGTAAGCAAAGGCCAGAAACCTACTTTCAGCCGCGGAGGCCTAAGAGCTGGAGCCAAGCTTCAAGGTAAAGCTGGCCCAGAATAAAAAAAAAAAAAAGGAAAAAAGGAGCGGTTGGGAACTTCAGTCACTCCCAGCCTGAAAACAGCCCTCAGCCCCTCACCCAGACTGGCCAGACACCCCAGTGGGGACCCCCACCCTGATCCAGGACACCCTTCAGGGCAAACCAGCCAGCCCCACCCATGCACCAGGCCTCTACCCTATATAGTAAAAGGGTAATGTGCCTCCCGGCACCGGGATCAGCGTGACAGGGGGCAGAGCCCAAACCCCCTGATCGCCCTGCAGCTCTGTGTGTGACAGGGGGTGGGGCCCCAACCCCCTGAGCAGCTCTGTTCTATGCCTGATAGGGGGGAGCTCCCCAACCCCCCCCCCCCACGGGCCCTGCTCTGTGTGTGATGGGGTAGAGCCATAACCTCCCCATCGGCCCTGCCCTGAGTGTGAGAGTGGTGGCGCCCCAACCCCCTTTCGGCCCTGCTCTGTGGGCGACAGAGGGCAGTGCCCCAACCCCCTGATGAGTCCTGCTCTGTGTGTGACAGGGACAGCGCCCCAACCCTCTGATTGGCCGTGCTCTGTGCGTGAGAGGGGGTGGCGCCGCAACCTTCCCATTGACCCTGCCTTGAGTGTGACAGGGGACAGTGCCCCAACCCCCCAATTGGCCCTACCCTGAGCGTGACTGAATGTGGCATCACAACCTCCCAATTGGCCCTGCTCTGAGCCCGACCAGGGGCTGCACCTAGGGATTGGGCCTGCCCTCTGCCACCCGGGAGCAGGCCTAAGCCAGCAGGTCGTTATCTCCCGAGGGGTCCCAGACTGTGAGAGGGCATAGGCCGGGCTGAGGGACCCCCCTTCCCCCCGAGTGCACAAATTTTTGTGCACCGGGCCTCTAGTAATAATATAAATAAATAAGCCCAGCTTGGCACTCAAAACTTTTAGTGCTGTTGGCCCCCATTTGGTGGGGCCTCTGACCAGGCTCCAAGAAGGCCCAATGACTGAGTCCACTGACTCCCAATGGATGGAGCCTCTGACCAGGCCCAGCTGCAGGTGTGCAGATTTCCAGCCCAGCACAATTCCCCTTTGGCTTGGGTTGCTGCAGGGTGGAACAGAAACAGGCATTCTGCAGATGGAAGAAAGAGCACCTCCCCTGCACTCCAATTGGGCAGGACTGATCTTCCTTCCTGGACCCCACTGTCCAGTCCACATTCTGCTGTCTGTCAAGAGTTCCTTTGGAAGGAGGCAAGAACATACAATGGAGCCAGGATAGTCTCTTCAATAAATGGTGTTGGGAAAATTGGACAGATATATGCAAGAAAAGGAAACTAGACCACCAACTTACACGATACACAAAAATAAACTCAAAATGGATAAAGGACTTAAATGTACGACAGGAAACCATAAAAATTCTAAAAGAATCCAAAGGCAACAAAATCTCAGACATATGCCAAAGCAATTTCTTCACTGATACAGCTCCTAGGGCACTTGAAACTAAAGAGAAAATGAACAAATGGGACTACATCAAAATAAAAAGCTTCTGCACAGCAAATGAAACCATCAACAAAACAACAAGAACTCCCACTGTGTGGGAAAACATATTTGCCAATGTCATATCTGATAAGGGCCTAATCTCCAAAATTTATAGGGAACTCATACAACTTAACAAAAGGAAGATAAACAATCCAATCAAAAAATGGGCAACAGACCTAAATAGACACTTTTCAAAAGAGGACATTCAGAAAGCCAAGAGACATATGAAAACATGCTCAAAGTCACTAATCATCTGAGAGATGCAAATCAAAACAACAATGAGGTACCATCTCACACCTGTCAGACTGGCTATCATCAACAAATCAACAAACGACAAGTGCTGGAGAGGATGTGGAGAAAAAGGAACACTCGTGCACTGCTGGTGGGAATGCAGACTGGTGCAGCCACTATGGAAGTCAGTATGGAGTTTCCTCAAAAAACTAAAAATGGAACTCCCATTTGACCCTGTGATCCCTCTTCTAGGAATATATCCCAAGAAACCAGAAACACCAATCAGAAAGGATATATGCACCCATATGTTCATAGCAGCACAATTCACCATAGCTAAGATCTGGAAACAGCCTAAATGCCCATCAGTAGATGAATGGATTAGAAAACTGTGGTACATCTACACGATAGAATACTATGCTGCTGTAAAAAAGAAGGAACTCTTACCATTTGCAACAGCATGGATGGAACTGGAGAGCATTATGCTAAGTGAAATAAGCCAGCCAATGAAGGAAAAGTACCACATGATCTCACTCATTCATGGATAATAGAGACCATTATAAACTTTTGAACAATAATAGATACAGAGGCAGAGCTGCCTCAAACAGATTGTCAAACTGCAGCGGGAAGGCCGGGGAGGGTTGGGGGGCAAGAGGGAGGAGGGTAATAGATCAACCAAAGGACTTGTATGCATGCATATAAGCATAACCAATGGACATAAGACACTGTGGGGTAGGGGAGGCCAGGGGATTGTCAATGGCAGAAAATAAAAAAAAAGGACACACATGTAATACCCTTTGTAATACTTTAAACAATAAAAAGGGGAAAAAAAGAGTTCCTTTGGAAATAAAGGGCCCCTCAGTTTCTATGCTGGTATGTCCATCATACCCCTCTGCTGGCCCCAAGCTCCACCATGTGGCCCCTCCCACGGACTCAGATCCAGGTTACTTCCTAGGTGACATGATAAAGGGGTGCTCACACTACTCCCTGTCCTTTTTTCTTTTTTTTCCATTTACTTCACTCAGTTATGGCCTTGATGATCTTTGTACAAGTCACTCCCTTTCTAACCCCAAGTGCTTTGTCAATACTATTTTCTGTCTCTGGAAGTTTTGTTATTCAAATCTTTTCATGGCTTGCATTCTCATTTTATTCAGATCTCTGTTCACCTCCAAAAAGATACTCTCTCTGACTAGAACTCATCATCCTTCTCTGCCACTGCCTTGCATAATGTATCACCATTATTACATTTCTGTACATATTTAACTGCTTACATGTTAATTACATGCCCTTCTTCTCTGTAAAGTGAGCTCCTTGAGGGAAAGGGCCATGTTTTACTCTTCAGTGCTGCAGCTCCAGCACCTAGCAGAGAACCTCCCAAGTTGTAGATGCTCATTAAATACTTAACAAATGAATGAATAACCTCTGTAGTTTCTCAAAATCCATTATTCCCTGTTTCCCTTCCTTTTCTATCCAGCCTTGGCTGCATGGAGTATCACTGCAGCCACTCGCCAGCACTTTCAACTTCCTCACTCACTTCAATCCAACTCCTCTACTTCTCTCTGAAAAAAATTTCCACAGACATCAATGGATTGCTGACATTTATGATCTTATACTCTTGAATTCTGCTGGTCCTTCAACCTATGCCTGCAATCTTTATCTGTGTCCCTAATCAGTTCTATCTTCTATTCCCTATAAAATCTATTTTAAATCTTGACCATTCACTTTAACTTCTTCATGGGGGAATGTGAAAACTATTGTATGAGATTTGTCTTAACTTACTGTGTACCTTTCATCCCACCAAAGCACAGATAGTATTTGAGTCTCATCCACTCTTTCCTTAGCTGTGATGTGGCCCCAGGTAATTCCCCACTTTTGCTCTGGATATCTCCCACTGTCTCAGAAAACTGTTCCAAGTGATTACTTTTCTTCCACCTGCATTTTCTCCCCTTTTTATTGGCTTATTGACCTCCTCCTAATCTTGCATGCTTCTTTTCTCTTTTGAATTCCCTTGACATTATCTGACTCTCTGCATGCTTCTTGTGCTTTCTCCCTTACATTTTAGTTCTGTTTTATTTTAATTAATCTTCCTCATAAAAAAGCCTAAAATTTACCAGCTTAACCATTTTACATGTATATTTCAGTAGTGTTAAGTATATTCACAATGTTGTCTAACAAATTTCCAGAACTCTTCATTTTGCAAAACAGAAACTCTGTACCCATTAAACAACCATAAATCTCCAAGCTCCCTTCCACTGGGAATCACCATTCTACTTTCTATCTCTATGAATCTGACTACTCTTGTGTACTCTCATGTAGATGGAATAATACAGTATTTGTCTTTTTGTGACTGGCTTATTTTATTTAGCATAATGTCCTCAAGGTTTATTTATATTGAAGTATGTGTTAGTATTTCCTTTCTTTTTAAGGATGAATACTATTCCATTGCATCTTTATACCATGTTTTATTTATTCTTTTATGGACCATGGCTTTCTTCTACATTTTGGCTATTGGGAATTATGCTACTATGAATATGTAAGTGCAAATATCTCTTTGAGACCTTACTTTCAATTTGAGGAGATATATACCCAGAAGTAGAATTGATGAGTCATATTTCAATTCTATTTTTAAATTTTTGTGGAACCAACATACAATTTTCCATAGAAGCTATACCATTTTACATTCCTAAAATTGTACAAGGTTTCCAATTTCTCTACATCCTTGCCAATACTTGTTATTTTCTGGTTTTGTTGTTGTTGTTGATAGTAGGTGTCCTAACGGGTGTGAGGTGAGTTTTTATTTGTCTTTCCCTATGCCTAGTGCACTGTGTTGCACATCTTTTCATGTGGTTGCTGGCCATTTGTATTTCTTCTTTGGATGAATGTCTATTCAAGTACTTTTCTCATTGAAAAATGTGTTGTTCGTTTTTTTTGTCATTGCTCTGATTTGTATTTGAGTTCAAGTTACCACAGTTTGCCCCACTTCTGAAAACTGGGCTTTAGGAATGATGGATGATTGTTAGGAAGTTTACATAGAGGCACTGAATCATATATGCATATGTTCTATAACCCTAGCTGGGTGTCAAGTACATTTGCCGGAAGCCGGTCCATCCTTGCTGCTTGACCCAGTCGCTGCAGGATAGAAACATCTGCACAGCATATGTTTCAAGGGACCTGGCGTATATAGCATACTGTTCTTAATATGTTTGCTCCCCTTAGCGCTGTGTGTTTTAACCAAGGTCACCTCTCCGAGAAAGGTTGTTTCCCCAGGTAGGGATTTTTGCCTGAAGTTAGGGAGGGGATGAAACTCCTTAACTAAGTGCCAGGCGGGTAGTTAATCACTTTAACTACAAACAATCATGCTTAAGCTACATAATCTTTACTCCCTGGAATGGAGATAAGAAACGCCCTAACCTTTGTAATAGAGATTGACAGGATTAAAATCAACTGGTATAAATACGGATGTAACAAGACAATAAGCAGCAGAACCTCTCTGGAGATCCAGACCAGAACTTGGCTGGAGATCCTGGCTAGGCTGCTGATCAACTGAACACTGTCTCTGTGTCCTTCTTTCTTCGCCGACTCCGTCTATGCCTTTGGGAACCCCTGGACCTGCTGGGGTTGGACCCCGGCATACATTCAGGGCTAGAACTAATCCTCTAAATGGTACTTCTGAAAACAATAGATAGGAGTGCCATTTGAGGAAAACTCAAGTTGGACATGCATCAGTTCATAAAAGTTTTCATTGTCTCATCCCAAAACCCAGATGAGGTAGCTTTCTAGAAGGAAAGGCATTCTTGTCCTAGGGTCAGACTGCTTGAGGGAACTTGGAGAAGTCAGTTTCAGTTTTGCAACTTGGTCAAAGGTAAGCCAGTCTAGTTTGTATTTATCAAATTCCAGAGCATAGTGAAGTATTAGAAAACTAGATGCAGAAATATTAACCAATAATCTCTGATTCCGGCTCCTGCATTAGTGACACCACAACTTTTGCTTTGATTTTCTTCTTTGACGATTTAAGTAAAAATTATGTGGGCTTATTAAAATGTGCCATGTTGGAAAGGGCAAGGGAAATTAAAATATATTTTCCTTTATTACTTAAAAATATGCAGTTGAATCAAATGCTGCTTCGCCCCACCTATAGAATACAAAGTATATATGAAGCTAAAGAAAGTGTTTGCTGTTCAGAATGATTGTTTTTGGAGACTTTGTCTTAACCAGCTTATAAGATGACTAAATAAAATAATGTGTGAAAGCTTCCAGCAAAGTCAGGGTAATAGGTTGTTTTTTTTTCGTGTGTGTGTGTGTGTGTGTGTGTGTGTGTGTGTGTGTGTGTTTACCCTTGAGAAAAAGAGATTGCTAACTGAATTAATAAGTAAGCAGTCAAATAGTAAAGTGTTCTTTTATCTAACAGCTAGGGCATTTAGCAGCAGGCCTCTATTCACACAATAAATTTGCTAATTATAAATGAGTCCCATGTAGTATTTAAAGCATTTATAAGACCTTTAGAAGCCTTAAAGTTCCTCCCCACTTCTACTTGTAGCAAAGTGACTGTAATCCTCAAAGAGAAAGACCAGTATTGCTTTGTAAACGTCATATTAGTCAGATTATTCATTTACTTAAACCAACACCCTCTCCCTGATTGAAAACCCTAAAGCTAGCACCAGCAAGCACAACAGGAGGACATGACATCCAATGCTTTTGCTGTGCACACTGTGATTCAGCTACAGCAGACTCCTTGTCACCCTTGAAACAAACAGTCCCTTTGGCCTGTGAACTGGCCTGCTGCATCGCTATATGATGAGCTCCTGCTCTTTTTTTGCAACCAAGCTTATAAACTTAATTGCTTTCTCCGAGCCACCATTTCCAACATTTGTAGGTACCTTGCCCCTCTCTCTACTGAATTTCTATCATACTCTGCTCATATCTATTAGAGGTCTGATCACATTATATGGTGATAATGTGATCAGAAGGCTATCTCTCCCACTGGACTGTGAACTCCTGGAAAACAGGGACTAAAACTGACTCATATTTTAACTTTCCCACCTATCCATAAATACCTAGCATAATTTTTGGCCCAGTAAATATTTGGCAGAAGTTATTAGGATCAGGAAGGTAAATGGCAGTGTGGTCTAAAGGGAAAAAGGAATCAAAATGATGGGGACTCTTATGTAAAGAAGTAAAGAGAAGAGATTGGGAGAATGGGGTCAATAAGAGATGGAGGAAGTAGAGAAACCTAGGAAGGAAAACACATAGGAAGTAGAGGAGTGAAGAGGTTGCAAAGTAACACTGAGAAAGGGAACAATGTAAGGTGTGTGAAATTAGGGCAATAAAATGCCCTACTCTTGGGCATTTCTGAAGCTCATCTAGCCCCAATTGTCCCTAGAAACAAAGAGGGATGGAAGGAAGAAAAAGCCAGAGTGGGGAGTGAGGCTGAAAACACTACAGACTATGAACTTGGCCACTGACTTTGGGCTAAGTCTGGGACTGCCCTGCTCCCTTGGCCTCCCATTCTTCAGCCTCTCTCTTCCAACCCAGGCCTGACCTTTGTCTCTTCTCTTTTCTACACAGAGGGTCCATATATACCCAAATTATATACGTGAGAATAAATTGGCACATGTGTGCATACTTGTTTCCCATTGAATATTTTTAATCTGGAAAAAAATCCAAAGAAGAGTGTTATATCAAGCCCCTAGCTGTCCCTGCCTTTTCTGTGTCAGAGGGGAGCATTTTCATAGCTTCCTGGGAGGCTGTGGCTCTGGCCTGCAGCCTTGCAAGAGTGGAAAACTCTGGTGTGCCCCCTAGTTTGCTGAACACATTTACAATGTATGAAGATTGAGATACTGTTGTAATGATAGATGTAAACATACCATAGTATTTATTGTATCTTTAAGGCAAAGTTACTTTCAGACTCACCGAGCTCTCTTCCCCACAGGAGATGTGCCACTTGATAACTGAAGCCTTTTGGAGTTATTTCTTGGGTAACTAAAAAGTGTCTTGTGCCTATAGAAAGCAGCATGGAGGAGCCCTGGATAAAAGTCAGGAGCCCAAGTGGCTATTGCGGGCTCTGCCACTCAGTCTGAGGCTTTTTCTCATCTGTCAAATAGGAATAATCTCACCCACCTACCTCATTAGGGTTACCATAAGGATAAAATCACATGATTATATAGGACCCTACATGTGACCAACATTTTACAGTTGTCAAGTGATTTCTACCACCATTCTGTCATCTGATTCCCTCAACAACCCTGCCAAATATTTTGATAATCATTTTACAGATGAAGAAACTAAAGCTCAAAGAGGAGGAGTTACTTGGCCATAGCCACATAGCTAGTAAACCAGGATGATACAAGTTTTTAGACACACACGTCTACTCAGTTTTGTTGGCTTTAGGCCCCCTGTGTCTTAACTTCCCTCGGGGTTCCTCCTTTCTACAGCTTCTGAAGGTGCTCAATGTAAATAACTAATTAGATTTTTTGTTCCCCCTTTTCCCCTACATTTTCTGGCCCTTAGAAGAAAACACCAGCAGCTCCGACAAAGAAAACAGGCACCACCTTCAACATCGTGGGGACCACCTATCCCATCAATCTGGCTAAGGACACTGAGTTCTCCACCATCTCCCAGGGTGCTGCTCCCAGTGCCCCCTCAACACCAACTACCATTGCTTCACCGAAGACCACCTACGTGCCGGACATCCCAACTGAAACCAAGACCTACAATAGTGTCAGCAAGGTTGACAAAATTTCCCGCATCGTCTTTCCTGTGCTCTTTGCCATTTTCAATCTGGTCTATTGGGCCACATATGTCAACCGGGAGTCAGCTATTAAGGGCATGATTCGCAAACAGTAGATAGTGGCAGCACAGCAACCAGAGTACAGTATACCCTAGGAAGCATCCAAGCACCTAAACCCTGGGGCTCCCCTTCATGTGTTTCAGGATTCTTCTTGTTAACCCTCTACTAAGCTATTACTCTCAATTCATATTTATGAACCTCAATGAAGGAAAAAAACAACAGAAAAATTACTTGTTTCTCTAACATTGCTGAGTGTACCCTCATCAAAGCCAAACACTGCCATTTGTCCAGTTGCTCATCTTAGTCTGCCAGTCTTCCCCAGTTGAGGTAACTGCATATATTTTATTTGCACTCTGCCCAGTGCAAAAAGTACAGGAGGGTCTATTACTTGTAGTGGGAGCCTTGGCTGTTTGAGAGGTCCAAACCAAGGAGGATTGTTAACTGGCCAAGATCAGATAATTAATAGCAAAGGCAGGTGCTAGTGCTATCCTCTAAACACGGCCCTCAGCCCCTTTATTGGCTTGGAGGTTAATGGGAACAGTTGAGACTCACCGCTGTTTATCATGTATGGTCAAAACTGATAGAATAAACTGGGCCAGCCTGACACCAAGGTTACTGGTTCCCTGACATGTCCAGCTCCTCAGAAAAATAGTAACATTTTTGGTACATATCTCCTCCAGCAAAAGCCCTCTTCTCTCAAGCCCTCAACCCTTGTAGCCAGCTGACCACTGCTTAGTTTAGATTCATTGCCACCTGCAAACTCTTTAAGAAAAGGATCAAATATTTTTTAAATTTACACTAAAAAGGTATGAATAGAAACAAAAAAGATCTATATCAAATGCCTACACAATAATTTTAAAAGGATTAGAGTGATAGAAAAGTCACTTCCCTGCTAAGGTACCTAGTCAAGTACTGGATGGGACAACAGATATGGGCAGGGTGGTAGTTAAGGCTTAAATTCTTGCTCAAAAAGACAGGGATACTGGCAGACAAAAATCAAATTCTTCCTACCACACTCTCCACATTTCATACCTTAGTCCAGGCCCAATGTCTTTGCTCCCATGTGTCAGGGAATTCTGGTCCTCTGTTAATGCTGATTCTAAGGAGCAGTGAATCAGAGTCTAGTTGATTTTTGAGTCAACTAAATAATTAACTTTATTACCAGTTTAATAATATATTACTTAGGTGCCATCTGATATAATTTGTTCTTAATGTGAGTAAAAGAGACAGTTATAATATTTTTACAAGGTAGATAAACTAAGTCTTTGATGTTGGAGTGACTTGCCTAGGCTCTTTACAAGTGTCTGTAATAAAGAATCATCATATTTCTCTTTCCAAAGGCCAAAATGAAGATAGAATTGAGAACGGAAGTCCATTTTAATCTCAGGATCAGCACAATATCAATAGGCTTGGTGGGTCCTGAATGCAGGTTGCTTGGACACAAAATGATTTTTAGAAAGTCACAATATGTTACCCAAGGAGACCAATTCTAATGGTAATGGCTCAAGGGAATGAGATTAAGGTGACAGCCTTAGCCATTCATCCAGAATATCCTAGAAGCCCAAAGTAAAGCCACAGATGGTACCAAAAAACAAATTCTTCCTGTCTACCCCTGAACAAAGCTCCTAGGGCTCTATCATTAGCTGCTGGTTGAATTTTCATCCATCCTTTCCCTACCCTATACACCTTGCTTCTTTGCCATTGCCGGAATAATGCATGCCAGTCCCATTATTCCTAAGACTGTGTCTGTAGATAAATTTATGACTAGAAGAGTGTAGTGTTGTGGATATGTGGGGATGGGGGGTGGGAGTGGGGTTGTTAATGATCATCTTATGGAATTAGAATGGAAGCCTGACATTTGCCTCTGTAGAAATTGTGTTTCCAAATGCTTTGATGCAATGTTTAGTGGCTGTTTATTAAACTCTTGTTGAATTGTACTTGGGCTGAAGAACTTTTTTAAATCACTCTTTGCCTAACATAGGTAGTACTCTGCTCTTGGTTTTCACCCCAACTCTCATGCCACCCTTATTTTCCACTTTTTCGCACCACTGGACTATGCTAGAAAAAAAAATGCCTTCCCAGAGCAAGACACCTATTATAGTGGTCCAAAATGTTACCCAGGTGAAAACATAGCTTAATTAACTCAGGGGTCTTATTATCTAATATGACAGAGAGTAAAACACCTGTATTGCTTCCTCAGCAAAACTCACCCACTCCCAGAAAATAGATAAAGTCATTTTTTATGGCAATTCTAAATGCTTTCTTTTTCTTGATTATTATTTCCTTTAGGAAATAGTTCCTTTAGGCAGAGAGAGTGTCTGGTTAGTTGATCCATGTGTTGGGAAATGTATATGACCCTTATTTATTACAGATTTGGGAAAAATCTGGTGAATAATCTCATGAGATCTGCTTGAGGAAATCGCCTGAATCCTAAGGGATGGGGAAAGTCTCCTTGGCAGAGCATTTCAAATCCTATAAGAGGATTTCTTGTCCGAAATAACATCAAGGACTTGGACAATCTGACCCTTGATGCATGTTTCAGCTCTGTGGTCAACTTATGGATGTCCTTCTACTGCAGGCATTCCACAGTCCCTGTCCAGTTCCACTGTACCCCCAGAACAACCATGTGAGGCCCACATGGATGCCTCCATAGCAAACTTTCCTGATACCAAAAGTATACTCAGCCATGCAGAAGAATCAGTGACCTGGAAGATAGGACATTTGAGATTATCCAGTCAGAGGAACAAAAAGAAAAAAAATGAATGAAAAAAAAGTGTAGGAAGCCTATGGGACTTATGGAACATAATAAAAAGAATAGGATGAGAATTCCAAAAGAGAAGAAATAGAAATGAACAGGAGGTATACCCAGGATAGGACAAAAGTAAGTATACAGTTGTAGTATGCAAAACTCACAAGACTTGATTCTTGTATCATTATTTATTTATTTATTATTTTTTTAAAAATATATTTTATTGATTTTCCACAGAGAGGAAAGGAGAGAGATAGAGAGTTAGAAACATCGATGAGAGAGGAACATCGATCAGCTGCCTCCTGCACATCCCCTACTGGGGATGTGCCCGCAACCCAGGTACATGCCCTTGACCGGAATCGAACCCGGGACCCTTCAGTCCACAGGCCGATGCTCTATCCACTGAGCCAAACCGGTTTCGGCGTGTATCATTATTTATTTCTTACTAGAGGCCCAGTGCATGAAATTCATTCATTGGGTGGGGGGTGTCCTTCAGCCTAGCCTGCACCCTCTCTAATCTCAGACCCTTCGGGGGATGTCCGACTGTGGGATTGGGCCTAAACTGGCAGTCGGACATCCCTCTCACAATCCGCTGGCTCCTAATAGCTCACCTGCCTGCCTGCCTGATTGCCCCTTACCACTTCTGCCTGCCAGCCTGATCTCCCCCTAACCACTCCCCTGCCGGCCTGATTGATGCCTAACTGCTCCCCTGGCAGCCTGATGGCCCCCAACTGCCCTCCCCTGCTGGCCTGATCACCCCCAAGGCTTTTATTACTATAGATATGACCCTTCACAGAAAATTTCACTAACCCTGCTTTACAATAAGGGCTTGACAATTGAATTATTGGGGCCAGACAACAAGATTTCCTTTCTTTGAATAGTGGAGGGAATAATTATCTTGTCTTTAAGTTGCCCTGAACATCAAATGAGATAATGACTTTGAAAAGTATAAAAGCACCATATAAAGACAACTGTCTTTTTCATGTACTGAAAAGACAATAAAGTGGTAAAATGAAAAACACTATTTCTATTCTCCCCCTTCCTACCTTTACAGCCTTTATTTAAACTTTGAAATTTATAAAAATTTCACTCCTATTTTCATTTCTTTACATTCAATATTATTTTGTATTAGTTTCAGGTTTTATATTAATTACAGAATAGTGGTTAGACAATCACGTACTTTACAAAGTGTTCCCCGATAGTTCCATTACCCACCTGGCATCATACTGTCATTACAACGCTGTTGACTATATTCCCTATTTAAGTGACAATAGATTTGGTTCTCAACCTGTGGGTTGCGACCCCTTTGGGGGTCGAACGACCCTTTCACAAGGGTCGCCTAAGACCATCCTGCATATCAGATATTTACATTATGATTCATAACAGTAGCAAAATTAGTTATGAAGTAGCAACGAAAATAATTTTATGGTTGGGGGTCACAACATGAGGAACTGTATTTAAAGGACCAGAAGGTTGAAAACCACTGGTACAGGTTCCTTCCAATCTTTCTTTTGTGTTGCTTGCCCTTCCTTTTCTTTCTCACGTCTTCCCTCATTTTCTTTATATAGTATTTCAATTGGCCCTCAAAGCTCAGTGAAGGCACTGGGACACACTTAATCCATTTTACAGACCAAGAAACTGAGGCCAATTCCAGTTGGCTGTGGAACTGGACTCAGCGCGCAGGGAGCCCTCACAACTGTGCTTTCCACCTTTCCTAAGGGACAGCCATGGGGCAAACAGAAGAAACCTCCCTGTGAGGCTTCTGAGACTCATTCTAAAGCACCTCTTCAGCGTGGATGCTCAGCATTCTTTCTTCTCCCCCACCCCCATTCTTTACTGCCCCCCTCTTCTGGGGAGCAGGTGGTAGGCTTCACACTGACCGCGCAGGCGCGCACTACCCTGGGGTGGGGCTGAGTGGGAACTGGGGCGGGGTGGGTGTGGGCTTGTTTTGGGGCCAAGGCAGGAGCAGGAGTCATGGCCCCTCAAGTGTGCAGGCTGTGGCAAGGCCCGGATAGCGCCAGGAGCTTTGCTGAACCGCCTCAGTGGGGTACCCGGCAGTGCAGCGCCCCTCCACTGGGGTGGCAGCGCCCCTCAACCCCCCCCCCCCTCAGGGCTGCAGGTCCGCGCTCCTCCACCCAGGCATCCTTACACACCCGCAGTCATCACCTCTTGTTTCCTGCCTGGCCGACCCGCGTCTTGGGGCCACTGCAGAACCTCGCTCTCTGCAGGTGAGGCAGATCCCTGTTCTCTGGCCCCCTGCCCCAGTCCGAGCCCCTTCGGGTGCACTCTGCCCCTGCACTGCTCTGGCCCCTTGAGCCGCTGGCCTCCTGGCTGGCCACTTTGCTGAAGCTTCCTCTTCCTTCAGGTGCTCTCCTCAGACCCCCGGGAGCTTGGGTCCAGCCTCCCGCCCCTCTGTGGCTCCCTGCAGCCCCAGCACCACTTGGCTCTCCCTGGCTGCCTGCCTGTCAGGACGCTGCTGGGGCACCCTGCTGCAGGCAGCACAGTCCTGGGGGTGGGGGTGGGGGGAGCAGCTCCAGTAAAGTTTAAAAAACCCCAGGTCAGTGTTGGAATTCAGCTGTGGGCCCCATGGGGCTTCTGCCTGCATAGGACAACATTGCTCACCATGCAGAGTCCAGCACCAAGGCCCCACAGCCCCACCCACCTTGTTAACCAGTTGTGATGTGACTCCATATTGGATAATTAGCATATTCTTGTATATATATATATAGTTTTATTTTCCATATGAAGAACTATAAACCTACTTTTGTCCCACCATGTATAAAGCAATAATGGCTGAAAACTTCCCAAACCTGGGGAAACAGACATCCAGATACAAAAGGCCCAAATAGGTTGAACTTAAATAGGGCTACACAGAAAAATTATACTTAATTTGTCCAAAGTCAAAGACAGAATTTTTAAAGTATATTTTTATTGATTTCAGAGAGGAAGGAAAGAGGGAAAGAGAGATAGAAACATCAATGATGAGGGAGAATCATTGATCAGCTACTTCCTGCATACCCACCACTGTAGATCAAGCCTAAAACCCAGGCATGTATGCTGACCAGGAATCGAACTGTGACCTCCTGGTTCATAGACTGGTGCTCAACCACTGAGCAACACTGACTGGACAAAAGACAATTTTAGAAGCAGCAAGAGAAAAGTTGCATACAAGGGAACTGTTATAAAAATACAGGCAGATTTCTCAACAGAAACTTTTCAGGCTAGAAAAAAAGGGGGATAACATATTCAAATATCAAAAGAAAAAACTGTCAACCAAAATAACTATACCTGCTTAAGCTTGCTCTTCCAATAAAAAGGAGAGATAAGCCTTCCCCTCCCTGCGGGGGGTCGGGGGGGGGGAGCCCACAAAAGCTGAGGGAATTCATCACCACTAGATCTGATCTACAAGAAATGCTACAGGGAGTTTTTAGAGTGGTGATAAAAAAGATGCTAATTAATGCCATAAAAACATAAGAAGGCAGTGCAAAACTCACTGTTAGTGGTAAATATATGGCCAAAGTTAGAATCTGTAATATAGTAATGGTGGGGCATAATTCACTTACAACTCTAGTTTAAAAGTGAAAAAACAAAAGTAGTAAAGATAATTGTAACTACAATAATTGGTTATTAGTTACACAATATAAGAAATGTGTAAATTGTTACATCAATAACCTAAAATGTGAGAGGAAAGAAAAGTAAAAGTGTAAAGCTCAGAAATTCTATTGACATTAAGTTGTTATTAGTTTAAAATAGTCCATTATAACTTTAAGATATTTTGTGTAAGTCTATGGTAACCACAAGGGCAACATCTGTAGTAATTACACAAAAGAGCATGATAAAGAAATCAAAGCATACTGCAAGACATAAAAAAACACAAAAAAGGATAAGAAACAAGGAACAATGGGTCTACAAAACAACCAGAAAACAATAAACAAAATGGCAACAGTAAGGCCCTGCATATGAATAATTACTGTAAACATAAATGGATTGAGCTATCCAATTAAAAAACAGAATACCGAATGGATTAACAAATGTAGGTCAATAATATGCTGCCTACAAGAGACTCACTTTAGCCTTAATGACACACATAGATTGAGAGTGAAGAAATGACAAAGATATGTTAAGCAAATGATAACCAAAGAAAGGGCAGAATAGCTATACTCACATCAGACAAAATGGAATTTAAAAATGGTAAAAAGAGACAAGGTCATTATGCAATGAAAAAGGGCTCAATCCATCAAGATCTAATAACTATAAATATCTGTGTGCCCAACCTCAGAGCACCTAAATATATAAAGCAAATACTAACAGAGCTAAAAGGAGAATTAATCAACAATACAATAATAGTTGGAGATTTTAATGCCCAACTCTCAATAATTGATAAATCATCCAAAGAGAGAGTCAACAGGAAAACAGCAAATTTGAACATGATAGAACAAATGGATCTAATAGATATACAGAGAAAATTCTGACAACAGCAGAATGCACATTGTTCTAAAGTACAGATGGAACATTTTCTAAGATAAAATATATGTAGGCCACAAAACAAGTCTTAGTAAATTAAAAATGATTTAAATCAAACCAAGTGTCTTCTTTGACCACAATGGTATGAAAATAGAGTCAGTAATAAGAGAAAAACTGGAAATTTTACAAATACATAGAAATTAAACAGCACTCTACTGAACAACCAGTTGATCAAAGAAGAAATTAAAGTCCCTTGAGACAAATGTAATGAAAACAGAACATACCAGAACTTATGGGATGCAGCAAAAGGAACTCAAAGAGAAATGTTCATATCAATAAATGCCTATATTAAGAAGCAAGAAATATCCCAAATATTTACAAGCTAACTCTACACCTTAAAGAACTAGAAAAAGAACAAACTGAGCCCAAAGTTAGAAGACGGAAGGAAATAATAAAGATTAGAGCAGAAATCAATGAATCAGGTAACAGAAAAATAATAGAAAAGATGAACTAAACCAAGAACTTCTTAAAAAAATATGCAAAATTGAGAAACCTTTGGCTAGACTAAGCAAGAAAAAGCAAACAAACAAACACAGAGAAGCCAAATCAACAAAATTATAAGCTACTATGAACAACTATAAATCAAAACACTGGGAAAATCCATAGACATACAAACTACCAAGATCAAATCAGGAGAAATAGAAAGTCTGAATAGACCAATCACTAGTAAGGAAATTGAATCAGTAATCAAAAGTTTCCCAATGAAGCAAAGCCCATGACCAGATGGGTTCACTTTTACCAAACATTTAAAAATTAACATCAATTCTCAAACTCTTCCAAAAATTGAAGAGGAGGAATATTCTCAAACTTATTTTGAGACTAGTATTTACACTGTTATGAAAGCCAGATAAGGATAATACAAGGAAAGAAAACTATATACCAACATCCGTGATGAATATAGATGCAAAAAATTCTCAATAAAATACTAGCAAACCTATACAAATGATTGTTAAAAAATACTATGGACAGCTCTACTCCAACAAACTAGACAACCTGGAGGAAATGGACAAATTCCTAGAAAAATACAACATTCCAAAACTCAATCAGGAAGAATCTAAAAATCTCAACAGGCCAATAACTATGGAAGAAATTGAAGCAGTCATCAAAAAGTGCTGGGGTTGGACCCCAGCATCTGGCGCCCGAACAGGGACCCCTAGGTAAGCCCCACTCTTGGGATGGATAGGACTCCACCGTAGGAAGAGGGTGGATAGTCTTCGCCTACTCCGTCCACACCTTTGGGAACCCCTGGAGCAGGATTCCCCTCGGTAACCCCCCCCCCCCCGCATTGAGAACCCCACACTCGGGACGGATAGGACTTCACCAGGATACTGCAGACCCCCCTATAGAGGATAAATAGGGTAAGAAGGTGGATAGTACAGAACTTAGATTGAGAAGATGTGCCATACTGAGTCCAAAGAAAGAAGACTCTGTATTGATTCTTAGATTGAGAAGATGTGCCATACTGAGTCTAAAGAAATAAGACTCTGTATTGATCTTTTAACACATATGCTTGCTAGCAGAGGAATTAAGGTTACTCCCAGTCAGACAGAACGTTTTATACAAGAAGTATGTCCATGCTTTTCGGAGGAAAGGAAGGTAAATATAAAGGCATGGGAGGAGGTAGGCCCAAGGAGCCTTATCTTTAACCCCACTGCAGCCTTTCCACCCCGGGAAAGTGCAGGATTGGCAAGCTCTCCCTGGGGTGATAGATCAGGACTCAGGTAATAGTGGAAAGTGCCAATCCTACTCTTAAAATGGATACAAGAGAGCATTTGGGGTTTTTCTTTTTAATGCCTGTTTTTAAAAAATAAAAAAGGGGGAATTTGCCGGGAGCCAGTCCATCCTTGCTGTCTCAAAGGACCTGGCATATATGGCATACGGTTCTTAAAATGTTTGCTCACCTTCTTGGCACTATGTGTTTTAACCAAGGTCTCTGAGAAAGGTTGTTTCCCCAGGTAGGGATTTTCCCCTGAAGTTAGGGAGGGAATAAAACCTCTTAACTAAGTGCCAGGCGGGTAATTAATCACTTTAACTACAAACAATCATGCTTAAGCTACATAATCTTTACTCCCTGGAATGGAGATAAGAAACACCCTAACCTTTGGACTAGAGATTGATAGGATTGGAATCAACTGGTATAAATACAGATGTAACAACACAGAACTTAGAAGACAGAACCCACACAGAACCTAGACACAGAACTTAGAAGACAGAACCTACACAGAACCTAGAGACAGAAGAACTTCGCTGGAGAGAACATGGCAAAAAATCCTGGACTGAACCTGACTACAGAAATTGGCAAGAGAACCTGACTAGAACCTGGTGACTTAACCTGGCTGGAGAACCTGCACAGAACCTGGCTGGAGAACCTAGCGAGGGAACATGGCTACAGAACCTGGCAGGAGAACCTGGAGAACCTAGCAAGAGAACATGGACACAGAACCTGGCTGGAGATCCTGAGCAGAACCTCTCTGGAGATCCTAACCAGAACTTCGCTGGAGATCCTGCCTAGGCTGCTGATAAACTGAACGCTGTCTCCGTGTCATTCCTTCTTCTCTGACTCCATCCACACCTTTGGGGACCCCTGGACACGCTGGGGTTGGACCCCGGCAAGAAAGCTTCCATCAAACTAAAGCCCAGGACCAGAAGGCTTCACAGGAGAGTTTTACCAAACATTCAAGGAAGAACTAAAACCTGTCCTCCTCAGACTATTACAAAAAATTCAAGAGGAAGGAACACTTCCAAGCTCATTCTATGAAGCCAGCATCTCCCTGATACCAAAACCAGGTAAAGACAACACAATGAAAGAGAATTACAGGCCATTATCCCTCATGAACATAGATGCCTAAATCCTCAGCAAAATCTTCGCAAATCGGATCCAGCAGTACATCAGAAAGATCATACACCATGACCAAGTAGGATTTATCCCAGGAATGCAAGGATGGTACAATATCAGCAAATCAATAAACGTGATACATCACATAAACAAATTGAAAGAAAAAAACCACATGGTCATATCAATTGATGCAGAAAAAGCATTTGACAAAATTCAACACCCATTTTTGATAAAAACTCTCAGTAAGGCGGGAGTAGAAGGATCATACCTCAACATAATAAAAGCCATATATGACAGGCCCACAGCCAATACCATACTCAATGGACAAAAACTAACACCATTTCCCCTAATAACAGGAACAAGACAGGGATGCCACCTCTCACCACTCCTGTTCAACATAGTACTGGAAGTGTTAGCCATTGCAATTAGGCAAGAAGAAGAAATAAAAGGCATCCAAATTGGAAAAGATTAAGTAAAATTGTCCTTATTTGCAGAAAACATGATATTATACATACAAAACCGTAGAGACTCCATCAAAAAGCTACTAGACTTAATACATGAATTTGGCAATGTAGCAGCATACAAAATTAATCCCAAGAAATATGAGGCATTTCTATACACCAATAGTAAACTTTCAGAAAGAGAGATTATAAAAACAATCCCGTTTACCATCGCACCAAAAAAATTAAGACACGTAGGAATAAACTTAACTAAAGAGGTAAAAAGCCTCTACTCAGAAAACTACAGGACGTTGAAAAAAGAGATAGAGGAAGACATAAACAGATGGAAGAACATACCGTGTTCATGGGTTGGTAGAATCAACATCATTAAAATGTCCATACTACCCAAAGCAATCTATAAATTCAACGCACTTCCCATTAAAATACCAACGGCATACTTCAGAGATCTAGAACGAACTCTCCAAAAATTCATCTGGAATAAAAAAAGACCCCGAATAGCTGCAGCAATCCTGAAAAAGAACAAAGTAGGTGGGATCTCAATACCAGATATCAAGATGTATTACAAAGCCACTGTTCTCAAAACTGCCTGGTACTGCCACAAGAATAGGCATATAGATCAATGGAATAGAATAGAGATCCCAGAAATCGGCCCGAACCAATATGCTCAATTAATATTTGACAAAGGAGGCAAGAACATACAACGGAGCCAAGATAGTCTCTTCAATAAATGGTGTTGGGAAAATTGGACAGATACATGCAAGAAAATGAAACTAGACCACCAACTTACTCCATACACAAAAATAAACTCAAAATGGATAAAGGACTTAAATGTATGACAGGAAACCATAAAAATTCTAGAAGAATCCAAAGGCAACAAAATCTCAGACATATGCCAAAGCAATTTCTTCACCAATACAGCTCCTAGGGCACTTGAAACTAAAGAGAAAATGAACAAATGGGACTACATCAAAATAAAAAGCTTCTGCACAGCAAAAGAAATCATCAACAAAACAACGAGAAAACCCACTGTGTGGGAAAACATATTTGCCAATGTCATATCTGATAAGGGCCTAATCTCCAAAATTTATAGGGAACTCATACAACTTAACAAAAGGGAGATAAACAATCCAATCAAAAAATGGGCAAAGGACCTAAATAGACACCTTTCAAAAGAGGACATTCAGAAAGCCAAGAGACATATGAAAACATGCTCAAAGTCACTAATCATCTGAGAGATGCAAATCAAAACAACAATGAGGTACCATCTCACACCTGTCAGACTGGCTATCATCAACAAATCAACAAACGACAAGTGCTGGAGAGGATGTGGAGAAAAAGGAACACTTGTGAACTGCTGGTGGGAATGCAGACTGGTGCAGCCACTATGGAAGACAGTATGGAGTTTCCTTAAAAAACTGAAAATGGAACTCCCATTTGACCCTGTGATCCCTCTTCTAGGAATATATCCCAAGAAACCAGAAACACCAATCAGAAAGGATATATGCACCCCTATGTTCATAGCAGCACAATTCACCATAGCTAAGATCTGGAAACAGCCTAAGTGCCCATCAGTAGATGAATGGATTAGAAAACTGTGGTACATCTACATGATGGAATACTATGCTGCTCTAAAAAGGAAGAACTCTTACCATTCGCAACGGCATGGATGGAACTGGAGAGCATTATGCTAAGTGAAATAAGCCAGTCAATGAAGGAAAAATACCACATGATCTCACTCATTCATGGATAATAGAGACCATTATAAACTTTTGAACAATAATAGATACAGAGGCAGAGCTGCCTCAAACAGATTGTCAAACTGCAGCGGGAAGGCCGGGGAGGGTTGGGGGGCAGGAGGGAGGATGGTAAGAGATCAACCGAAGGACTTGTATGCATGCATATAAGCATAACCAATGGACATAAGACACTGGGGGATAGGGGAGGCTAGGGGACTGTCTAGGGCTGGGGGGAAATAATGGACACATATGTAATACCCTTTGTATTACTTTAAGCAATAAAAAAAATGTTTTTCTTCTATGCTTGTAAATACTTTAAAGCAATACATGTTATTTTGCTGTTTAAAGTATATAGTATAATCTGTTGGACTTAACTAATGGTAGTGATAGTTCCTTATCGTTGTTACTTTTTGTTTTAATCTTGGAAATTATTTTCAATAGAAACATGGCTCATTTTACTTTTAATGAATATAGTATGCTTTAGCTTTTAACCAAATAATGCTGTAAGTCTCCATTTTGAGGTATAGGTTATATATCTCTATAAGAAATCAGAGTTTTAACAAGGCTCTGAGGTAACACTCTCAATGTAATAAAAGATAGTCTCCTAGGTCAAGTTCTAAAAAAAAAAAAATACTAGTAAACCTAATTCAGCAGCATATTAAGATCATTCATCATGACCAAGTGAGATTTATACCTGGTATATAAGTATTTTCAACATGCATGAATCAATCAATATGATAAATACATTAAGAGAATGAAAGAAAAAAATATATGATCATCTCAACATGCAGAAGAAAGCATTTGACAAAATTCAACATCCATTCATGATTTTTTTTTTTTTTTTTTTTTTTTAATATATTTTATTGATTTTTTTTACAGAGAGGAAGGGAGAGAGATAGAGAGTTAGAAATATCGATGAGAGAGAAACATCGATCAGCTGCCTCCTGCACATCTCCTACTGGGGATGTGCCTGCAACCCAGGTACATGCCCTTGACCGGAATCGAACCCGGGACCTTTCAGTCCGCAGGCTGACGCTCTATCCACTGAGCCAAACCGGTTTCGGCCATTCATGATTTTTTAAAAAAACCTCTTGGTGATGGTATGAGGGTCAACTAGCATATTCCCTCTTTACTAGATAGGATAGTCTACTCTATGTAGAAATGACAGGAGGGAACCAAGATGGCGGCATAGGTTAACACCGGAGTTTGCTGCCTTGAACAACTACTTCAAAAGTGAAACTAAAAGACAGCACGGACATCACCCAGAACCACAGGAACGCTGGTTGAGTGAAAGTCCTACAACTAGGAGGAAAGAGAAACGCATACGGACACTCAGAGGAGGCACAGTGCTGAAGTCAAATTCTGAGGTGCGGAGTGCGCGGAGCGGGCTGGCGGCGGAGGGCGCGGTTGGCGTTTTCAATCGGGAGGGAGTCGCAGACTCTGAGCTCCAGATACAGGCGAGTCTTTAGGGACCCAGACTCAAACGGGAGAAGCGGGACTGTCTGGCTTCGGTCAGAGCGAGTGCAGCTTTCTCTCCAAGGTTTGCAGCGGGTGCTGGGACTCAGAGAGGCAGAGCCCCTTGGGACAGGACTGAGAGCCGCCATAACTGCTCTCCCCGGCCCACCCTGTTGATCCTGTGAGACCCGCCCTGCCCAAGCCCTGCACAGAGGCATTTGCTGGATAGCCTCAGGCAAAGGCTAGATTAGCACCTCCCTAGAGGACAGAAGTTCTCTCACTGCAGACACAGCTGATCCTCATAGCCACTTGGCCTGGAGGTCAAACCCTGCCTGGTATTAGCTACAACAATCAAGGTTTAACTATAAGACTGCGCACAAAGACCACTAGGGGGTGCACCAAGGAAGCATAACAAAATGCGGAGACAAAGAAACAGGACAAAATTGTCAATGGAAGATATAGAGTTCAGAACCACACTTTTAAGGTCTCTCAAGAACTGTTTAGAAGCCGCCGATAAACTTAATGAGATCTACAAGAAAACTAATGAGACCCTCGATGTTATATTGGGGAACCAACTAGAAATTAAGCATACACGGACTGAAATAACGAATATTATACAGACTCCCGACAGAAGACCAGAGGAGCGCAAGAATCAAGTCAATGATTTGAAATGTGAAGAAGCAAAAAACACCCAACCGGAAAAGCAAAATGAAAAAAGAATCCAAAAATGCGAGGATAGTGTAAGGAGCCTCTGGGGCAGCTTCAAGCGTACCAACATCAGAATGATAGGGGTGCCAGAAGATGAGAGAGAGCAAGATATTGAAAACATATTTGTAGAAATAATGACAGAAAACTTCCCCCACCTGGTGAAAGAAATGGACTTACAGGTCCAAGAAGCGTGGAGAACCCCAAACAAAAGGAATCCAAAGAGGACCACACCAAGACACATCATCATTAAAATGCCAAGAGCAAAAGATAAAGAGAGAATCTTAAAAACAGCAAGAGAAAGAAACTCAGTTACCTACAAGGGAATACCCATATGACTGTCAGCTGATTTCTCAACAGAAACTTTGCAGGCCAGAAGGTGGTGGCAAGAAATATTCAAAGTGATGAATACCAAGAACCTACAACCAAGATTACTTTATCCAGCAAAGCTATCATACAGAATTGAAGGTCAGATAAAGAGCTTCACAGATAAGGAAAAGCTAAAGGAGTTCATCACCACCAAACAAGGATTATATGAAATGCTGAAAGGTATCCTTTAAGAAAAGGAAGAGGAAGAAAAAGGTAAAGATACAAATTATGAACAACAAATATGCATCTATCAACAAGTGAATCTAAGAATCAAGTGAATAAATAATCTGATGAACAGAATGAACTGGTGATTATAATAGAATCAGGGACATAGAAAGGGAATGGACTGACTATTCTTGGGGGGGAAAGGGGTGTGGGAGATGCGGGAAGAGACTGGACAAAAATCGTGCACGTATGGATGAGGACAGTGGGTGGGGAGTGAGGGCGGAGGGTGGGGCGGGAACTGGGAGGAGGGGAGTTATTGGGGGGGAAAAAGAGGAACAAATGTAATAATCTGAACAATAAAGATTTAATTAAAAAAAATAAAAATAAATAAAAAAACCTCTTAACAAATTAGGTAAAGAAGGTGCACACCTCAACATAATAAATCCCATAATTAACATCATACTAAATGGTAAAAGGTTTATAACTTTTCCTCTAAGATTAGAAAAAGGACAAGGGTGCTCATGCTCACCACTCCTATTCAACATACTACTGGAAGTCCTTCCCAGAACAATCAGAAAAGAAATAAAAGTAAAGGATATCAGAATTGAAAAGAAAGAAGTAAAATTTTCTCTATTTGCAGATTATATATATATAAAACTAGAGGCCCGGTGCACAAAATTTGTGCACTTGGGGGGAGGGGTGTCCCTCAGCCTGGCCTGTGCCCTCTCACAGTGCAGGAGCACTGCAATCAATTGCTCCAAAGAGGTAGGCCCTGCCCACCTATCCGGGGCTCCTCAAAGGATTGCTCCAAAGAGGTAGGCTGGAGCTGGGGGTCCCACGTCTGTGGCGGGTGCAGCCATCTTGTGATGGCATGAGGGCATCATGGTGTGATGGCGTGAAGACCACCTAAGCTTTTTTTTTATATATATATATTTTATTGATTTTTTACAGAGAGGAAGGGAGAGAGATAGTTAGAAACATCGATGAGAGAGAAACATCGATCAGCTGCCTCCTGCACATCTCCTACTGGGGATGTGCCGCAACCCAGGTACATGCCCTTGACCGGAATCGAACCTGGGACCTTTCAGTCCACAGGCCAACGCTCTATCCACTGAGCCAAACCGGTTTCGGCGACCACCTAAGCTTTTATTAGTAAGATTATGTCATCTGCAAATAACTGTTAGATCTAATCAATGAAGTAAATAAGTTGCAGAATACAAAATTATCAGGCAAAAACCAGTAGTGATTTTATTTATTTATTTTATTTTATTTATTTTGTTTTATTTATTTTATATTTTATTTCATTATTTTATTCTATTTTCTTTTATTTTACTTTAATCCTCACTTGAGGATATGCTCATTAATTCCAGAGAGAGGTGAAGAAAGAGAGAAACATAAATATAAGAGAGAAGATTGATTGGTTGCCTTCCATACATGCCCTGAACAGAGATGGAAACCACAACTCAGGTACGTACCCTGACTGGGAATCGAACCCTCAACCTTACAGTATATAGGACAATGCTCCAACCAGTTGAAAGCCACATCAGCCAGGGCACCAGTAAGCGTTTTTATACACTAACAATGAATTATCTGAAAAAGAAATTAAAATAGTCCTAACCAGTTTGGCTCAGTGGATAGAGAGTCAGCCTGCAGACTGAAGGGTCCCAGGTTTGATTCTGATCAAGGGCATGTACCTTGGTTGCGGGCACATCCCCAGTGTGGGGTGTGCAGGAGGCAGCTGATCGATGTTTCTCTCTCATTGATGTTTTCTAACTCTCTATCCTTCTCCCTTCCTTTCTGAAAAAAATCAATAAAATATATATTTTTAAAAAGTAATTAAAATAGTGATACCATTTACAATATCATCAAAAGAATAAGATATTTAGGAATAAACTGAACAAAGGAGGCCAAAGATGACTATTCTGAAAAACTACAAGACACTGATAAAAGAAAATGAAGACATAAATAAATGAAATGGTATCCTGCATTCGTGTGTTGAAAGAATCTTGTTAAAATGTCAAGACTAGGTCTGTGGGAGTTAACAGGATCTGGCCTATAGAGGGGCTTTCAGTCCCAACAACAACAACAACAACAACAAAAACAACAACAACAAAATCACAGAAAACTGGGATCTTAAGCCAGCCAAACGAATGACATTTCAATTTTTCATTTTTAGTTTTTTATTATTATTTTGTTAGCTTTTTTTTGCTTTTTCCTTTGTTTTCCCTTTTTTTGTTTGTTGCTTTTTTCTTTGTTCTCCTTTGTTTGTTCCTTTATTTCCTACTTCTTTTCACATTATTTTTTCAACCACATGTGCAGCAGACACGTGAGCAGCATGCTCTTGTCCAGGGAGCATCAGCCCCGTGAGCAGCCTGCCTTGAGCCTAAGAGCAGCAGCTTCATGTGGCCTGCCCCTGTCCAAGGAGCAGCAGCTGTGTGAGTGACCTGCTTCCCCATCTGAGGAGCAGCAACCACGCGAGCACTCTGACCTGTCGGAGGAGCAACAGCCACACAAGCAGTCTACCTACGTCTGAGGAGCGGCAGCCCTGCGCAGCCTGCCCCCATCCGAGGAGCAGCAGCTGCACACAACCCGCACCCTGCACTAGTCCGAAGAGCAGCAGCTGCACAAGCATCTTGCCCTTGTCCAAGCAGCAGCAGCCACATGAGCAGCCTGCCCAATCTGAGGAACAGCAGCTGTGTAAGCAGCCTGCCCCCCTCCAAGGAGCAGCAGTTCTGCGAGCAACCCGTCCCCATTTGAGGAGCAACAGCAGCCCACTCCAGTCTGAGGAGCAGCAGCCACACGAGCAGACCACCCACGTCCGAGGAGCGGCAGCCGTGCACAGCATGCACCAGTCGGAGGAGCAGAGCCACAACAGCCTGCACCTGCCGGACGAGCAGCAGCCAGGTGAGTGGCACGTCCCCGTCCGAGGAGGAGCAGCAACTCATGCAGATCACTCCCATCCAAAGAGCAGCAGCCTCGCAAGCAGCCCACCCCCGTCTGAGGAGCAGCAGACTTGCAATCAACCTATCCAAGTCCAACGATCATTAGCCCCATAAGCAGCCCACCACATCAGAGGAACAACAGCAGTGTGCAGCCAGCCCAATTCAATGATCAGCAGCCATGTGAGCAGTCCGCCCCAGTTCAAGGAGTAGCAGCTGCGTGTGTAGTCTGCCTCCATCTAAGGAACAGTAGCCTCATGATCAGCACACCCTCTGTCTAAGGAACAGCAGCTGTGTGTAAAGCCTCCCCCCACCAGCCAGAGGAGCCACCTAAGCTGTAACAGCACCGACCAGAGGAGCTGCTGCCAACTGAGGAGCAGATGCTACCACAACCACCTGAGGAGCAACCACAGCCCGAGGAGCCACTGCGACCCAAGGAGCAGCCCCTGAATGACTCAACATCTAGATCTGTTGGTGAGATCAAACATGGGTAGACAAAGAAACCCCCAAAGGAAAGAAAAGGAGGACTCGCCAGAGAAGCAGCTAAGTGAAACAGAGGCATGCAGCATGACAGAAAAAGAATTCAGAATAAGGGTCCTAGAATGCATAAGCAAGATGGAGGAAAAAACAACAACTTATGCAAGAAGCAAGAAGAAACGGATGAAAAAATCAACAATATATGTAAGAATCAAAAAGAAATGGATGAAAGAATCAATAACTTATGAAAAAACCAAGAAGAAATGAAGAGTGATCTAGCTGCAATAAAAAACACCATTGAAAGTTTCAACAATAGACTAGGAGAAGTGGAGGACTGCATTAGTGAATTAGATGACAGGAAAGCAAAACACACCCAAACTGAACTGCCATTGGGGAAAAAAATGAAAAGACAGGAGGAGAGCCTAAGGGAGCTATGAAACGAAACAACATGAAAGGGACAACATGAAACGAAACAACATACGAATAATAGGGGTACCAGAACAACAGAAAGATGAACAAGGATTAGAAAACCTACTCGAAGAAATAATATCAGAAAACTTCCCTGAGGTGGGGAAGAAAAAAGTCACACAAGCACAGAGAGGCCCAAAAAAGGTGAACCTGAAAAGACCCACACCAAGACACATCATAATTACCATGGCAAATATTCAGGACAAAGAGAGAATCTTAAAGGCTGCCAGAGAGAGACGGAAAGTTACATACAAGGGATCTCCCATTAGATTATCAAATGATTTCTCAACAGAAACACATCAGGCCAGAAAAGAATGGATGGAAACTTACAAAGTCATGCAAAGCAGAGGACTGAATCCAAGAATACTCTATCCAGCAAGGCTATCATTCAAAATTGAAGGGGAAATAAGAAGCTTCACAGACAGAAAAAGGTTAAGGGAGTTTATCACCACCAAGTCAGCAATGCAAGAAATGCTAAATGGACTGGTGTAAAAAGAAGAAATAAAAAGCTCAGAAAGAAAACAGGCACAAAAAATAGAAATGGCTACAAACAAGTACCTTTCAATAATAACTTTAAACATAAATGGACTAAATACTACAATCAAAAGACATGGAGTGGCTGAATGGATAAAAAAACATGACCCATATATTTGCTGTCTACAAGATACCCACCTCAGAATAAGGGACTCACACAGACTGAAAGTGAAGGGATGGAAAAATATCTTTCAGGCAAGTAGAAATGGAAAAAAAGCTGGGGTAGCAATACTTATATTGGACAAAATACACCTCAAAGTGAAGGCCATAACAAGAAATAAGGAAGTCTACTTCATAATACTAAAGGGATCCATACAACAAGAGGATATAACCCTGATGAACATATATGCACCCAATCCAGGAGTACCCAAATACATGAAAAAATCTCCTGGAAGATATCAGGGGAGAGATCGACAACAATACAATCATAGTAGGGAACTTTAATATACCACTAACATCACTGGATAAGTCCTCTAGACAAAAAATCGACAAAGAAATAGCAATCCTAAATGATTCACTAGATCAGATGGGCTTACTTGACATCTTCAGAACATTTCACCCCAAAGCCACGAAATATACGTTCTTCTAAAGTGCTCATGGGACATTTTCAAAAATAGACCACATATTGGGTCACAAAAAAGTCTCAACAAATTCAAGAAGATTGGAATCATACCAAGCATCTTCTCAGAACACGAAGGCATAATATTAGAAATAAACTACAATAAAAACAACCCAAAATACTCAAACACGTGGAAGCTGAATAGCATGTTATTAAATATTGATTGGGTTACCAATGAGATCAAAGAAGAAATTTAAAACATCCTGGAAACTAATGACAATAAACACACAACAATCCAAAACCTATGGGACACAATGAAAGCAGTCCTGAGAGGGATGTTTATAGCTCTACAGGCCTATCTCAAAAAACAAGAAAAAATGGTAGTAAATCATCTAACTCTACATATCAAAGAATTAGAAAGAGAGCAACAAGAAAAGCACAGAGTGAGCAGAAGGAAGGAGATAATAAAGCTTAGAGCAGAAATAAATGACATAGAGACCAAAAATTAATACATAATATCAATGAAACAAAGAGCTGGTTCTTTGAAAGGATAAACAAGATAGATGAACCTCTAGCCAGGCTCACCAAGAAGCAAAGAGAGAGGACCAAAATAAAATCAGAAATGATAGAGGTGAAATAACAACAGACCCCACAGAAATACAAATGATTGTTTAAAAATACTATGGACAACTCTACTCCAACAAACTAGACAACCTAGAGGAAATGGACATATTCCTAGAAAAATACAACATTCCAAAACTCAGTCAGGAAGAATCTAAAAATCTCAATAGGCCAATAACTATGGAAGAAATTGAAGCAGTCATCAAAAAGCTTCCAGAAATCAAAAGCCCAGGGCCAGACGGCTTCACAGGGGCGATTTACCAAACATTCAAGGAAGAACTTAACCCTATCCTCCTCAGACTACTACAAAAAATTCAAGAGGAAGGAACACTTCCAAGCTCATTCTATGAAGCCAGCATCACCCTAATAACAAAACCAGGGAATGAAAGAGAATTACAGGCCAATATCCCTCATGAACATAGATGCCAAAATCCTAAACAAAATCTGAGCAAATCGGATCCAGCAGTACATCAGAAAGATCATACACCATGACCAAGTAGGATTTATCCCAGGGATTCAAGGATGGTACAATATCTGAAAATCAATAAACGTGATACAACACATAAACAAACTGAAAGAAAAAAACCACATAGTCATATCAATTGATGCAGAAAAAGCATTTGACAAAATCCAACACCCAATTTTGATAAAAACTCTCAGCAAGGTGGGAATAGAAGGATCATACCTCAACATAATAAAAGCCACATATGACAAGCCCACAGCCAACATCATACTCAATTGACAAAAACTAACACCATTTCCCCTAAGAACAGGAACAAGACAGGGATGCCCACTGTCACCACTCCTGTTTGACATAGTACTGGAAGTATTAGCCATTGCAATTGGAGAGGAAAAAGAATTAAAAGGCATCCAAATTGGAAAAGAGGAAGTAAAACTCTCTTTATTTGCAGATGACATGATATTATACATAAAAAACCCTAAAGACTCCATCGAACAACTATTAGACTTAATAAATGAATTTGGCAATGTAGCAGGATACAAAATTAACACCAAGAAATTTATGGCATTTCTATACACCAATAGTGAACTTTCAGAAAGAGAGACTAAAAAAGCAATCCCATTTACCATCGCACCAAAAAAATTAAGATACCTAGGAATAAGCTTAACTAAAGAGGTAAAAGGCCTCTACTCAGAAAACTACAGGACGTTGAAAAAAGAGATAGAGGAAGACATAAACAGATGGAAGAACATACCGTGTTCATGGGTTGGTAGAATCAACATCATT
Organism: Myotis nattereri; assembly: GCF_964212035.1. Taxonomy (NCBI): domain Eukaryota; kingdom Metazoa; phylum Chordata; class Mammalia; order Chiroptera; family Vespertilionidae; genus Myotis; species Myotis nattereri. The sequence continues at coordinate 139,444,610 of NC_138078.1, read as the reverse complement.
AAAATGTACATACTACCCAAAGCAATCTATAAATTCAAGGCACTTCCCATTAAAATACCAATTGCATATTTCACAAACCTAGAATGAACTCTCCAAAAATTCATCTGGAATTAATAAAGAACCCAAATAGCTGCAGCAATCCTGAGAAAGAACAAAGTAGGTGGGATCTCAATACCAGACATCAAGCTGTATTACAAAGCCCCTGTTCTCAAAACTGCCTGGTACTGGCACAAGAACAGACATATAGATCAATGGAATAGAATAGAGAGCCCAGAAATATACCCAAACCAATATGCTCAATTAATATTTGACAAAGGAGGCAAGAACATACAATGGAGTCAAGATAGTCTCTTCAATAAATGGTGTTGGGAAAATTGGACAGATACATGCAAGAAAATGAAACTAGACCACCAACTTACACCATACACAAAAATAAACTCAAGATGGATAAAGGACTTAAATGTACGATGGGAAACCATAAAAATACTAGAAGAATCCAAAGGCAACAAAATCTCAGACATATGCCGAAGCAATTTCTTCACCAATACAGCTCCTAGGGCAATGGAAACTAAAGAAAAAATAAACAAATGGGACCACATCAAAATAAAAAGCTTCTGCACAGCAAATGAAACCATCAACAAAACCTCAAGAAAGCCCACTGCATGGTAGAACATATTTGCCAATGTCATCACTGATAAGGGTTTAATCTCCAATATTTATAGGGAACTCATACAACTTAACAAAAGGAAGATAAACAATCCAATAAAAAAAAAATGGGCAAAGGACCTAAATAGACACTTTTCAAAAGAGGACATTCAGAAAGTCAAGAGACATATGAAAACATGCTCAAAGTGACAAATCATCCGAGAAATGTAAATCAAAACAACAATGTGGTACCGTCTCACACCTGTCAGAATGGCTATCATCAACAAATCAACAAACAACAAGTGCTGGATAGGACGTGGAGAAAAAGGTACACTCATGCACTGCTGGTGGGAATGCAGTCTGGTTCAGCCACTATGGAAGACAGTATGGAGTTTCCTCAAAAAACTAAAATTGGAGCTCCCATTTGACCCCATGATCCCACTTCTAGGAATATACCCCATGAAAACAGAAACACCAATAAGAAAGGATATATGCACCCATATGTTCATAGCAGCACAATTCACCATAGTTAAGATCTGGAAACAGCCTAAGTGCCCATCTGTAGATGAATGGATTAGAAAACTGTGGTACATCTACACGATGGAATACTATGCTGCTATAAAAAAGAAGGAATTCTTACCATTTGCAACGGCATGGATGGAACTGGAGAGCATTATGCTAAGTGAAATAAGCCAGTCAATGAAGGAAAAATACCACATGATCTCACTCATTTATCGATAATAAAGACCATTATAAACTTTTGAACAAAAATAGATACAGAGGCAGAGCTGCCTCGAACAGACTGTCATACTACAGCAGGAAGGCCGGGGAGGGTTGGGGGGCAAGAGGGGGGGAGATAAGAAATCAACCAAAGGCTATATAAGCATAACCAATGGACATAAGACACTGGGGGGTAGGGGAGGCTAGGGGATTGTCAAGGGCGGGGAAATAAAAAGGGGATATATGTAATACTCTTTGTAATACTTTAAGCAATAAAACAATTAAAAAAATGTCAAGACTACCAAAAACCACCTATAAATTCAATGCAATCCCTATCAAGATTCTAATGCATTTTCACAAAAGTAAAAAAAAAAAACAACCAAAAAAACCCCACCCTAAAATTTATGTGGAACCACAAAAGGCTCTCAATAGTCAAATCAATCCTGAAAAGGAGAGCAAAAGTGGGAAGCATCACAGTTCCTGATTTCAAGTTATACTATAAAGCTGTATTAATCAAAGCAGTATGATACTAGCATAAAAACAGATAAATAGATCAATGGAACAGAAATGAAAGCCAAAAAATAAACCCAAGTATATATGGTCAAATAATATTTGACAAGGGACCCAATAATACTCAATGAAGAAAAGTCTCTCCAATAGAGTGCTGAGAAAATTTAATATTCATATATTAAAGGATGAAACTAGACCCCTATTTTACATAATATACAAAAGTCAATTCAAAATGGATTAAGACCTGATGTAATGAAATTCATAAAATAAAACATACGGAAAAACTTCTTCACATGGGTCTTGGCAATGATTTTTGGATATGACACAAGCAACAAAACCAAGCACAAGTAACAAAACCAAAAATAAACAAGTGGGACTACAAACTAAATTGTTTCTGCACAGGAAAATAATCAAGAAAGTAAAAAGACAACTTACAGAGTGGAAAAATATTTAGAAACCATATATGTGATAAGGAGTTAATACCTAAAGTATATAGGGAATTCATACAACTCAATAGCAAAACAACTGCAACAACAACAAAACACACCCACAAATAATCCAATTTAAAATGGGCAAAAGAACTCAGTAGATGAGTGGATAAAAAAGCTGTGGTACATTTGCTTAATGGAGTACTACTCTATTGTAAAACAGAAGAAAATTTTACCCTTTGCAACAGCATGAATGGACCTGGAGAGTATTGTGCTAAGTGAAACAAGCCAGTCGGAGAATGACAAGTACCGCGTTATTTCACTCATATGTGGAACTTAATGAACAAACTGAACTACTAAGTAAAATAGAGACAGACTCATAGAGATCAGACACACAGCTGTGGTCACGGTGCGGGGAGTATTGGGAGAGTTGGTAGAGGGATTGAACAAAAAAGAAAAAAAAAGAGAACTCATTGACATGGACAACAGTGTGGTGATTTGCAGGAGGGGGAGAAGGGGTGGGGTAGAAGAGAGCATAGAGGAGATAAATGGTCATGGGAAAAATAAAATAAAATAATTAAATTTAAAAATAAAGGCAGAAATTACTATTGTCAAAAAACATTTTTAAATAAAAATATTTATTCTGCTCATAATTGTGTATGTGTGTTCATATTAGAGGAAATTTATACTGTACAAAAAATTGGCTGTCATAACATGAAGCAGTAATGGCTTCAGTTTAAGTTTTCCTAGGAACCAGGGTAATGAGGCAAGGCTGTGGATGAAAAAGCTGGTACCTATGGCAGCAGAATCACTTCTCTCTTCCCTGGGAATCCTTTTCTGATATGGAAATATGTGCTTCCCTTTCCTGGTTGACAGAATGTGACTAATTCAGGATCCTTCCTGTACCAAGAGGTCCTCTGAGACACTGCTGCCCAGGCCTGTCTCTTGTTCATCCTTGCCTGGGTCTGCTGTAAAGGGGGAATCTTAAGCCTAAGTGATACCTTAAGAAGTGAGCATCCTGCCCAGAAACCAGAGCTCAGGGGCTGCTCCAAAGACTCACAGATAGGACATTAAATACAGATATTCCAGCTCCCACAATCCCTTATTTGCTCAAATTCCCCTCCCTGACTGCTCACTGGAGACATCTTTAAAGTGAGAGTCATTTAATTGTCAACCCTCAAGGAGGTAGGTGGAAAGAATGAAAAGTTCAATAATGCAGGAGGAGGCTTGGAGGTCTGACAGTGAAAGAGAAAAAGTTAAAGAAAAAAAAAGATGACCCTTTCCTTACTCCCTCTTTGCTTCCCTTTCACGGTTATTTTTCTCTTACACTATGGTTTGTAGTCCTTGTGCATCTCTCTGCCCTACTCCTCCCAGAGGCAGAGAAACAGTGGCTATTCTGTGCCTGGCAATTGCATGACCTGCAAAGTACAGACATAAATAGTCTATTGTCTATTCCCTATGCCCTGACACAAGACTGATTCCAGCAGATTGATTCTGAGCTCACACTTCTGTGGAAGACAGCCAAGTAACCAGCACTGATAACCAAATAATTCAAGCTATTATTACATCTTTAGTTCTCAGGACTGAGCCTGACACAGAGTAAGGTCATGAGTGAATGAACTAAATAAATGAATTATTAATCTAAGGGATTCTGAGTTCTCCTAGAACAGCGGTTCTCAACTTGTGCGTCATGACCCCTTTGGCAGTCGAACAACCCTTTCACAGGGGTCGCCTAAGACCATCCTGCATATCAGATATTTACATTATGATTCATAACAGTAGCAACAAAACAGTTATGAAGTAGCAACGAAAATAATTTTATGGTTGGGTCACAACATGAGGAACTGTATTTAAAGGGCCAGAAGGTTGAGAACCACTGGCCTAGAAAAATGTGGGACACAATTAAAATGATTGTTGTTTCAGAACCAAGTTTAGGCTCTACAGGGTAGAGAGAGGGACATTCAGAAAGTTCCAGTCATACTAAAAGAAATAGGTGAGTTCCCAAGAGTTCATCCACATTAGTCTTGGAACTGGTCAGTATAGTTTGAGCCCTATTCTAAAACTTTACTCAAAGCCTACCATGAGGGCATTGATGAATCTAAGTCTATGCAGGCCGGACTCTGGAAAAAGATGGAGACACTCACTGCACCATCCTGAAAACTCCTGCTCCCTGTCCCCACAAACCACTTAGCCTGGCTAGAGCTCAGTAATTGGGAGTGTTGGTCTTTTGGTTCCTGTTAAAGAAAACACCGAGGATAGATCTGTCCCCATCCATTGGTCTCATTCAACAGAAATGTGGGGTCCCCTGCTCAGAGCAGGTGTTTAACACACCCCAAGTCTTTGAGCCAGGAGCCCTGGGCACTCCAAATCTGGATATAAAGTCTGAATTTCACAGAACAGCCATTTGTTTACATACTTCCTATTATTTAAACCTCACTTTTGGTAAGGGTTATAGACGTAAATATTTACAATAGAATTTTCAAGAGTAATGTTATTGCTATGGATTGAAAACACAAAACAAACAAGATAATTCCATTAGTAGATAGAAATGATAATATTAGTCTATGTAATTTTTCCTGCTTGGATAACTGCACAATGCAAAGATAAAAAAATATATAACACTAAAGGTGGACATGAGAATTCCACACAGAAAAAGCCTAGTTATCATTGTGAAAACCTCACTACCCATTTGAATTGCTCTTGGCTCCATACAGACTAAAAGCAAGCATCTGAAATCAGTGCACCCCATGCTGTAAAGTGCCTGTAAATCCCCTAGGGCAGGGGTCCTCAAACTACGGCCCGTGGGCCAAATGCAAAGACAAATATTGTATTTGTTCCCGTTTTGTTTTTTTACTTCAAAATAAGATATGTGCAGTGTGCATCGGAATTTGTTCATAGTTTTTTTTTTAACTATAGTCCGGCCCTCCAACGGTCTGAGGGACAGTGAACTGGCCCCCTGTTTAAAAAGTTTGAGGACCCCTGCCCTAGGGATCTTATTTAAATGCAGATTCTGACTCAGAGTATCTGGGACAGGCCTGACAACTACATTTTGAACAAACTCCCAAGTGATGCTGCTACTAGTGGTCCCAGGCCACCACTGGAATAGCCAAGACTAAACAATGTCCAAGTCAAACCCTAGGTGGGCCAAGCCAGGGCAGCTACCTGGTGCCTCATGGGAAATGCCTAGGTAGGAATGGCATCCTTGGCATGAGGTAAATAATGATGATGATAATGGTTCACAGTACTGGGCTCAGAGTTGGGATTCCAGGGGCCAGATCTGTAGCACCCCTCATCCCTTATGGGGTTCTGGACTGAAGAGGCAGACACATGAGTCAGGCAGGTGGATATGGAAGAAACAGTTCAACTGCTGGTAAAGGCTGGATGAAAGGCCTTGGCTTAGGTAAGCAGTCACCAATCCCTTCCCCAATTCTGCAGATGAGCGCTGCCCCCTCCCTAGGCATTGACACAGCTGGTCAATCCCTGCTTACTTCTGAAGGCCAGGGGCCTTTCTGCTTGGCATAGAACATATCATTAAAGCATCACTGCACCCTGAATGAGGGCTGGCCTCTAAAACAGAGGGGCAAGAGGGGCCTGCTGTGGAGGGAGGAATGTGTTCAGCTCCCTTTCTTAAGCCCTTCACCTATGGGGAGGAGAGAGGAAAAAGCAAGGAAAGTGGAGGATCTTGTCTGAGCTGTAAACAGCTCTGGGAGCTCCTCCTGCAAGGTGAGACCTGAAAAGCTGGTTGTCTGATCTCATTTTTGTTAAGCTCAAAAATTCTCTTTTACTCACCTTTTCATACCTCAGTCCTGCTGGCTGTGGGCAGACATAGCCAGGATCACCACCTTTTACTGCTCTTCTCAGCAGTCTCTCCTAAGATTCCTGAATATAGTCCTAATCTGGTCAGCCTCTCTGGGACCTTGGACATCCTGCAAATTCTATTATTGATGGACTGTGGGGAACTGCCCTGAGTCATGGTCTTTGCCTGGGAAATAGGGGTTGTATGAAAATGGCAATGCAGAAAATATTTTCTGAAATAAAACTTTAGGATCAAATTGCTTTCCTTGTGAATCCTTCCATGTATTAAAGAACGAAAGGAGAGTAACAAAGCAGGGAGTTCCAAGCATCCACTTCCTACACTGGAGCAACTATTAATCTGACAAAAATGTTTCAGAATCAACTTTTTTTGGAATTCTGAAATCTAACCAAGACATACAACAAGTTGGAAAGTGCTAAATAAAGAAAGAGCTTGTTAAAACAGTGATGTGGGATTTCTGCTTACCTCCTACCACCCCAATTGCCCTGCTCAGGAGCAGCTATGGGCATGATGGTCCACATTCATAGTACAGGATGCTCATGCCAGAGGGCAGAAATATAGACATTATTCTCAAATAATTGTGGTTGTGCATTTTTCCTATCTGGTGGCTCCCTAAAATAATGATTTAGGGTCTTGTCTTTGTTTACTCCCCTCATAATTCTCTCATTGCTGGAGTGGCCTCCTGAACAGCATTTTAGGAAAGCACTTAAAGGCATACACTGTCCACAGCTGATTGTGGCAAGAGACAACAGAAGGGGCAAACAGGAGAGAGAATGAAAACCTGGCAATGAAGAGGCTGGGGTAGAAGATACATAGGTAAATAAGAGCTTAGAAAATCTTCCACATACATCCCATAATCCAGAAAAGCATGATCATACCCAAGGACAGATCCATGCTCAGAAATACCTGAGACCAGTTTAAGCTCTGAAAATTAGGCCCCACTTAAGCAGGAAGTGAAGGTTAAGGCAAAGCAGTAGTACCTGGCTGATCTTTGAAGAGGCCCCAACTCAAGCCAGTCTTCAAAGACACACAACTACAACCCACAAGAACAAACCCCGGGGAGGGAAAAAGAGTAATATTTCCACAGTTACCACATTATAGTATTCAAAATGGCCAGTTTCAAACAAAAATTATGAGCTATGCAGAGAAACAGAAATTTTGGACCATTCATGGGTAAAATAAAGAAATTAACAGAAACTGTCCCCGAGGAAGTCCAGATATTGGACTTACTAGACAGAGGCTTTAAATCAATTGTCCTGATTGTGCACTAAATACTAAATAAAACCAGGGACAAAAAAACGAAAGAAAAACAGCGGAACTATGGCTCACCAAATAAAGAATATAAATAAACAGATAGAAATGACAAAATGCAAAAGAAACCGAAAAGGACTTTGGGAAGGAAAACTACAGTAACTGAAATGAAGAATTCACTAGAATTCAACAGCAGATTTGAGCAGACAGCAGACTCAGTAAGCTTGAAAGTGGGTCAATTAAAATAATCCTGAAGATCAAAAGAGAAAAGAAATGAAGAAAAATGAACAGAACTTAAAGGACCTGTGGGACACCATCTATATATATAAAAGCCTAAGTAACTGTTTGTTCCACCATTCAACCATTCAACAGGTAGCTATGATGTGCACTGACCACCAGGGGGCAGACGCTCAATGCACAGGCATGGAAACATGGAACAGACTGATGAATCTCAGAAAGAAGGGGTGAGGAGGGAGGGTGGTAAGAGATTAACCAAAGATCTTATATGCATACTAAAGGTCTGGTGCACCCATTCGTGCACTGGTGGGGTCCCTAGGCCTATACTGTGGGAGTTGGGCTGAAACCAGCAGTCCAACATCCCCTCCAGGGGTCCTGGATAGCGAGAGGGCACAGGCCAGGCCGAGGGACCTCACTGGTGCTCGAATCTGTGCACTGGGCCTCTAGTGAATTATAACAACACCTGTATAATGAAAGTCCCAGAAGAAGAGGAAAAGGAGAAAGGGGCAGAAGGAATATTGAAAGGTACAGTAGCCAAAATTTCCTAAATTTGATGAAGTACATGAATCTACACATCTAAGAGGCTCAATAAAACTCTGAGATTAAACTCAAAGATCCACATTAAGAAACATTATAATCAAACTGTCCAAAGCCAACAATAAAGAATCGTGAAAGCAACAAGAGAAGTGAATTGTCACCTACAAGAGAGTCTTAAGAAAATTACAGCTGACTTTTTAATCATAAGCCATGGAGGTTAGAAAGCATTAAGATGGCATATTTACAGTGCTCAAATAAAAACAAAAATGAACTGACAACTAAGAATCCCTTAGCTGAAACAACTATCCTTCAAAAATGAGTAATTGTCACATTCCCAGATTTTCATTTTTAAAAACGGGGCTGACAGAACTTGTTCCTGGAAGACCCATCGTACAACAAATGTTAAAAGTGGTTCTTCATGTGGGGAAATGAAAGGATGGTTACTCAAAGCTATGTAAACAAATAAAGAACTCTAGGAAAAGTAAATAGATACGTGTATATATAAAGCATAGATTTTTGTATATTTGATTTGTGACTCCATTCCTTTCCCAAGTATAATTTTAAAAACAAAAGCATAAAACATTTTAAGTAAACATGTGAATGGTCAATGTGTAAAGATATACTTTGTAATAATAACAGTATAAGAGGGGCATGGAGATGTATGGGAGCAGAGTTGTTCTGAACGTCATTGAAGCTAAGTTGCTATCAATTCAAACTAGATTGTTCTGGGGAAGGATGGGACTTGGTTGGAAAGTCTGTAAGGAGGATTCTCTGAAAGTCAGGGGGCCTCTAGTGGGACCTTGCTGAAGGCAGCAGCCCCTACCATGACTTTTCCAAACAAATCTGAGCCCCCAAGTGTTTTATTGGAATCTCTGTGTTTATTCTCAAGACCCAACCTTGTAGAAGCATGTGATTTCTCAAGGATACTTACCCTGCTGATAGTATCCAATGGTCATGTTGAAATGCCCTCAAAAATAACAGGGCTCTTGGCTCATTTTACTTTTCACCTGTTGCCTCTGCTCCCAACCTGGTACACAGTCTCCTTGACGACTATTCAGCTTTCCTAATCTCAACCAAAACCGATTATAGCTGTGTAGCTGAATCTACTTTAAGAACACAGGGGAAGTGTTTTCTATAAGAGTTCCTTATTCCACAGAGAAGAGAACAGAGAGGAGTAATTTGGATCTACAGTTCACAGCATGCAGCCCCTCTAGTTACACCGTGTTCACATTTAAATGATGGGTGCAACTTCAAGGCCTGGCTCACCTGATCACTTTGCTGGGGTCTTGGTACAAAAAGGAAAACAGTTTGCCATGCCCATTGGATCAAAAGAGTCAAATACACAAAAACCAACAGTATGCTTCCATTTCTCCTCTCTTAGCCTTTCCTCTACTGTTGGCATACATTTTACTTCTACTGTACATTATGTTGTAAATCCTACCCTACACTGTTATTATCCTTACTTTAAGCAGTTATCTCTTAAAGATATTTACATAAAGAAGAAAAACACCCATATGTTTATGGATGAAGTTGCAATTCCTGGTGCTCTTCATTCCTGTGTGTAGATCCAAATGTCTATCTGGTGTCGTTTTCTATCTGCCTGGAGGACTTTAACATTTTTTTTAAACATTCTTTAATATTTCTTACAGTGAATGCCTCTTGGTGATTAATTCTTTAAGGTTTTGTATTTTAGAAAAAGTCACCTTTGTTTCGCAATATATTTTCACTCTATATAGAATTTTGGTTGACAGTTTATTTTTTCAGTACTTTAAAGATATTGCTCCACTCTCCTCTTGCTTTCATTGTTTGTGACAAGTAATCTACTCTTACCCTTATCTTTGTTCCTCTGTAGTAAAGTCTCTTTTTTTCTCTAGGTACTTTCAAGATTGTCTATTTATCATTGATTTTAAGTAATTTAAATATCATGGACCTTGGTGTAGTTCTCTTCATGTTTCTTGTTCTTCCCATTCTCTGTGTTTCTTGGATCTCTGGGTTTATGGTTTTCATCAAATTTGTAGATATTTCATTGAAATACTTTTTCCATCACCCCCCCATTTGTCTCTCCTCTGGGGTCTGCAAGTGTATGTATTCAGGCCTCTTGAAGTTGTGTCACAACTCATCAGTGCTCCTCTTCATTGTGTTCAGTATTGTGATCTGCGTGTGTTTCTGTGTGTGATCTTAGGGGAAAGTTCCTTCAGTCTGTCACTATTGACTATAATGTTATCTTTTAATTTTTCATAAATGTCCTTTATCATGTTGAGGATGTTCCCTTCTACTTGTAACTTGCTGAATGTTCTATCATTAAAAGTTATTGGATTTTGTCAAATACTTTTTCAGCATCAATTGAGATGATCATGTATTTTTCCATTATTTTAGGTATTTACTATATTGTATGAATTGAGATTTGTATGTTGAACCACATTTGGTCATAGTGTATAAACCCTTTCATATGTTCCTTCATTCAGTTGGCTAACATTTTGTTGAGGAATTTTGATTGTATATTCCTAAGGGATATTGGCCTATAGTTTACTTGTAATTCCATGGTTTGGCTTTGGTATCAAGGTAATGCTGACACTTCTCAGAATAAGTTAAGAAGTATTCCGTTGACTCTGGGCTTGAGCTCCCCTCCTGGGGAAACGATCGCTGCTGCCGCCCCAGGACTGGCCAGAGTCGGTCCGGACTCGTGTCCTCGTGGAGCAAACCGGTGAGAGTGGGCGGCCGGGGTTGGCGGCTCCGCTGAGGCCTGCCCATGCCCGCCTTGGGGCCGCCGCGCTGCTGCTGCGATGGGGGCTGCCTAGGGCCGCGCCCCCGCCCCGTCCCGCCCGCCGCGCTGCCACTGAGCGCATGGGCCGCGCCCCCGCCCAGTCTGGCCCGCCCCCCGCCACTGAGCGCTTGGACCGCGCCTGGGCCGCACAGTGCTGCACCGCTTCGGGAGCCTGGCCGGGGCCCCGCCGCCGCCGCCGCTGCAGCGCGCAGGACAGATTGATTCACTTTGGAGCTATAAATACTGATGTATTAGGGTGCAGCGCTCATTGTTCATTGATGCAGAGTCTCAAAATGAATATTCAAGAGCAGGGTTTCCCCTTGGACCTCGCAAGTTTCATCGAAGGTGCCCCCAGACCTCCAGTGCCTGGTGAGGAGGGTGAACGGGTGTCCACAGACCCCAGGCCGGTCAGCCACAGCTTCTGCTCCGGGAAAGGTGTTGGTATTAAAGGCGAAACTTCAACAGCCACTCTGAGGCGCTCAGATCGGGACCTGGGGTATGAGCCTGAGGGCAGTGCTTCACCCACCCCGCCGTACTTGAAGTGGGCCGAGTCATTGCACTCCTTACTAGACAATCAAGATGGGATAAACCTGTTTAGGACTTTCCTGAAGCAGGAGGACTGTGCTGACCTGCTGGACTTCTGGTTTGTCTGCACCGGCTTCAGGAAACTGGAGCCCTGCGACTCAAATGAGGAAAAGAGACTGAAGCTGGCCAAAGCTATCTACCAAAAGTACATCCTTGATAACAATGGCATCGTATCCAGGCAAACTAAGCCAGCCACCAAGAGTTTCATAAAGGACTGCATTATGAAGCAGCTTATTGATCCTGCCATGTTTGACCAGGCCCAGACTGAAATCCAATCTACCATGGAGGAGAATACTTACCCCTCCTTCCTCAAGTCTGATATTTATTTGGAATACACAAGGACAGGTTCAGAGAGCCCAAAGCTCTGTAGTAACCAGAGCTCTGGGTCAGGGACAGGGAAGGGCATATCTGGATATCTGCCCACTTTGAACAAAGACGAGGAATGGAAATGTGACCAAGATATAGATGAAGATGATGGCAGAGACCCTGCTCCCGCCAGTAGGGTGACACAGAAGCTGCTCCAGGAAACAGCTGCCCCTTGGGCCTCCTCAAGTAGACGGTACAGCGAAGGCAGAGAATTCAGATATGGATCCTGGCGGGAGCCTGTCCACCCCTACTATGTCAACTCTGGCTATGCCCTCGCTCCAGCCACCAGCACCAATGACAGTGAGCAGCAGAGCCTCTCCAGCGACGCAGACAGCCTTTCCCTCACTGACAGCAGTGTGGATGGAATCCCACCATACAGGATCCCTAAGCAGCACCGCAGGGAGATGCAGGAGAGCGTCCAGGTCAATGGGCAAGTGCCTCTACCTCACATTCCTCGTACTTACCGAATACCAAAGGAAATTCACGTGGAGCCCCAGAAGTTCGCTGCGGAGCTCATCCACCGCCTGGAGGCTGTTCAGCAGACTCGGGAGGCAGAGGAGAAACTAGAGGAGTGACTGAAGCTGTGCGGATGGAGGAAGAAGGGGAGGATGGCGATGTGTCCTCTGCCCCCCTGGGGACCAGTCATAAGCTGCCTTTGGCCCCGGCCTGGCACAGCTTCCCACCCCGCTACATGGACGTAGGCTGCACAGGGCTGCGGGATGCACATGAGGAGAACCCCGAGAGCATCCTGTATGAGCATGTGCAGCGGGTTATGAGGACTCCAGGCTGCCAGTCACCCGGGCCTGGCCACCGATCCCCTGACAGCGGACACATGCCCAAGACGTCAGGAGTGCTGGGGGGTACAACCTTGGGGCACAGTAAGCACGTGCCCAAATTGGGGGCAAAGCTAGAAGCGGCTGGCCTGCATCTTCATAGGCACAGCCACCACCACAGCCACCATGGTGTGGCCAGGCCCAAGGAGCAGGCTGAGGCCGAGGCCATCCGCCGGGTCCAGAGCAGCTTTGCATGGGGCCCGGAGCTGCACAGTCACACAGCCAAGACCCGAAGCCACTTAGTGTGGGCACCACCCCCAATGCCAACGACAGCCTGGCCTACAGTGGGAAGGCCGGCACAACCTCCAAAAGAAATGCCAAGAAGACTGAGTCAGGGAAGAGTGCCAGTACTGAGGTGCCAGGCCCTTCAGAGGACTCAGAGAAGAACCAGAAGATCATGCAGTGGATCATTGACGGGGAGAAGAAGATCAGCAGGCACAGGAAGGCTGGCCATGGGTAAGCAGCACCTTGTGTCCTGGGGGTGTGGGCACAGACATGCATACTGGCTGGCGACCTCCAGAGCTGCTTTACCAGTGTCCAGAGTGGCATAGCCCCACCCACTGTCTTACTGCAAAACATGTACAATGGAAGCAGTTATTCAAAGGGATCCGGTTCGAGCTGTCACAGCACAAACGCGTTGACGTCTGCCCTGTGTGGACCTGTGATGGGGTGGGGTCCCGGATGCAGCTTCAGTGTCCTGGACAGGAGTGCCCACTGGTGAGGTGAGGTCAGTCTGAAGTCACCGTGCCTCTCGCTGCTGCCTCACACTGAGGAGGGGGCCTGCTGTCACATAGCTGCTCTCACACATGACACCTCCACATGAGAATGACCTAAGGCATCGGGGCAGTGAGGCAGGTACCTGACCCTTACTCCAGCCGGGGCTTCAGCAGAAGCCTCTGTGTTTACACCTGATCATACCCTCAGCAGTGGGTGGGAGAAGGTTCTTGTTTAGTGTGCATCCCTCTGAGCTCTAGATTATCCCGCTGGGCTAGTCCATCCTAAGGTGCACAGGGCTGGCTTAGATGGGCCTAGGCCAGAGGTGGGTGACGCCCAGGGGCCCTGGGCCTGGAGCTGATGGCATTTGTCCTTCAGTGGGTGGACCATCCCCTCGTTCCTCAATCTCAGATTTCCCTGACCCTCAGCATTTTGGCCATCGTTAGGGAGGACTGAATATACATGTGAGGCAAGTGAGCCTGACCTTGGGAATGAGCCCCCCCCCACCAGTGTCCAGACCCCGTTACAGCCACAAAGCCTGTCCTAGTGAGGGGTCCTCTCCAGGAGCCCCGCTCCTGCTCTGGGTGGAGTGGGTTCGATTCTCAGCTTCTCTGAATTTCTCTATTATGGGTCTATCCCAGCCAGTCCTCCCACCCCAAAAGAAGGATTTCTGTGGCTGAAAAAAGAGCTTACCAAATTAGTGCTGAGAGGTTACTAGGTCAAGGGAGGGACCTCTTTCTCAGAAAGGAGTTTGAAGCAGACCCAGGCCTAGGAACACAAAGACAGGGATTGGGATCAAAACCAGGGAAGGGCCTGTGCAAAATCCTATGGGGGCTGCTGGTTTGGAAGCAGAGTAACCAGTCCCATGCTGACAATATGGAACAGATGAGTAGTTAGGAGGACAGTGTGGGCCTATGTGTATCTAGTTCAGAGGTGGTGGTTAATAAGGACTTAAGGAAACAAGAAATGGGATGGGAGAGTGTGCTGGGGCCGCAGAGGTTGGGGGCCACAAGTTGTTGGCAGTGCTGGAAAGCCAGGCTGAAAAACTGGCATTCAGTGTATTGGACAGAATGGACTCTACCTCTATACACCTGTGCAGGAGCATGAGGAAGTCCATGTCTAAAGAAAGGTCTTCTAGCACAGAACTTTCCCAGCTGTGCTCAGGGACAACCTTAGATTTCTGTGCCTTGTGTCAGGTCCCACTGCCCCCAAAGGGAAGAAAGGGTGCTGGACTAACAGGACTCTGGGTTTATAGTCTTCATTTCAAACAGACTATTCTGCCTTCCTTATGTGTGTGGAATGGATTAGTGTGGAAGGCTTTATTGGAATAAGAGGTTTCACTTTTAAAATTTTGACCACAATAGACTACCAGTAGATACAGGCTGCATCTTGGAAATGTACCAGTTAGATATAGGATGTATAGGATGGATTCATGAATCCTAGCCTCCTGGGCCCAAGGTTGCCTCCAGTCCCTTGTGCTGCTTGGCATAAGCAACTTAAGTTACCACAGAGCTGCCATCTGCCTAAACAAGGTTAGAGAAAGTATCTGAGTATTGGTGGATGTACGCTCGGCCTTGACTAGGATGCCTAGAGGAGAGTATTTAAAGTGGTAAGTTTATGCCTGAAATCCATCAATCAGAATTTTTTTTTTCTGTTTTATATATATGATGACTGCAGGGTACCATTCACTGTTTCAAAATGGGGAGCCTGCCCACTGCCTGGGCCTTCCCCTTCCATGGAAGAAACCCAAAGTGTCCCAACTGCTCATGTAACTTCAATATCCCTCTGGGACTCTGTTACTGAGGGTGCCATTATGGGCACCTCTTCCCTGGGGCCAAACACCATCTTGGAGGTGGAGCTGCTCTCAACAGGATCATCCTTGGTGTTTCCTGCATTGGACCCCACACATCCCCAGGTTAAGGTCCCAAGTTAAGGTGGCATTCCCATGGATTTTCCATTCACCCTGAAAGCATCTACACCTAGACCAATCCGGTATCCTAGACAGTATCTGCTGGCAACGTAGGCCAGCAGTGCTATCCACAGGACACCTGCCCTTATTGTGCCAAGAACTCAGAAACCCCTCAGGCAGTAGGAGCCAGGAACAATGTACACATAGTTTTTCCAAGCATGTCCACACCCAGCCCATTGTCTGCAGAATCTGAAATGATTAGTCCTGTGACTTTCCCCTTCTGATTTCACCTTCCTTGCAGCGGGCACAGCTCATGGGTATTCCTGACCTATCTCAGCTCTCGGTCCCCAGACACCAACCCCACTCATTCACATAGCCCCAACCTCTATGTGGGGTTGCCCTACATGCAGGTGTAAAGTTCCCAGCTGCTAGTAGGCATCATGACAGCTCCCACCCCGGGACACCACTAGAGTAGTCAAGAGATGTGGTTCATCTGAACGATGCAGGGAGCCAGCTATACTCTTCCTGTCAGAGGCAGCGGGACTCTAAGGATAAGGACTGGGGTCTGGCAGGCCACCGGGCCATTCTTCAGATAGACCCTGCAACATCCAGCTGGTGAGGATGATTCAGAGATTTCCCCAGCCTATCCCTGCTCTTTGTCCTGTATTACTCTCCTCCCCACCTACTCTCCTTCAGGCTCTTACTCCCTAGTCTGAACTCTGGACTGAGTACCCTGGCTGCCATCCTGCCTGGGGCCCTCTGAACTTGGTGCTGCATGTGGTCTCTCTTGTTGATTCTGGCAATCGCTCTCCCCTCAATCTTCCAATGCCCCTCACTGGCTGACGGTGTCCTGTCGGGTCCCCTTCCCTGGCTCCTGACTGAATCCGTGCTTCTCAAAGTAAAAGGGAAGTGTTTTGTTGACATTTCAGAATTTCAGAATGTTAACCCAAGCCCAGAGGAATCCTGTTGCTCAGAACATTACTGCATGAATCCAGGTTTGTATGGGAAAGGAATGAAGTTTGTATTATTTTCAATCAAATTTGAAAATGGGGGAGATACAAATTAAAACAAGAGTGAAGAGATATTTTTGCCCACTATTCTAACCAAAATTTAAAGGAATGATAAAACATATTTGAAAGTAAAATATATTCACATAAAAAATATGAGCATGTAAATGGTATGGCATTTTTGAAAATTTGAGCAATATTTATTAAAAACCTGAAATATTCAGACCCTTTGCATTTTAAGCTTATAGCCACACTGTTAGCTAGGGTCACCTCTGAGTAGGAGGCTGAAATTTGGAAGGACGTCACAAGGAGGCAGTTATCTACTTTTAGAATTTTTTCCAAGAGAATACATGCATTATATACAGAATTATGGTTATAATTAAACTATTTAAATACACCTAACAGCAGATAACGTTGCTGTGTATTAGTCAGTTGAAGTAACTGCAAGCTGATGAGACAGAGGAAAACTGAAATATGAATGACTTAACATAACAAAAGTCTTTTTGTGTGCATATAAATTTGGATGCAGTTGGGCAGGAGATCTCCTCTATCGGGTGACTCAGAGATCTGGGATACTTCAAGATGGTAGTCCCACCGTCTCAACACAGGGATGCTATGCTTGCTGTTGAATGAAATAGGAAGGCTGGAACTGCCATACTGGCTCCCGGATGTCTGGATGTGACACTATTTCTGATCAGCTCTCAGTGACAACAGGTAGATGACCCTTCCTAACAACAAGTGGACTGGCAATGTAGTTTTCCCATATGCCCACAAAGGAGAGGAAGACAAAATGTGGACGAGACCTTGTAATCTCTCCCTACACTGTTACATATTAGGTGCTAAAAGAACAATTATAAGTTGTTATGACAGTAACCTCCATTTCTTGGAGGAATTTCTGAGAAGGTCAAATTTGCCTTAAATTCCCCAGCTTTTTCAATGACTACCATGTGATAGGAGATTTCAAATTCAGGATCACGTGTAATTTTCATAGGATCCTACAAATATCAGTTGAGTGGGTTTGCCATCTTCACTCAATAACACTTTCCTACACTTCCCTTTGAGATAACCTATATAAACTCAGTTGGCTGAGAATTATCTCTTTCCTTTTGATGCATGACCAAAATCTTGTGAGTTTCTGCTACCCTCTGCATGACTGAACATACCTGAACACCTATACAGGTGCCATCAGGTACACTGAAAATGATTATTTTCCTGGGGTACAGACACACAGACATGAAACAGTGGGAGTAAAAGATCATTATTTTTAATTTGTAATTAGGATGAGCATGTCTACATAGAAACCATTTTTCACCTACAAGGGGGCTCCAAGTTTAGGGGAATTTAGCCTCCGTAGATGTTTGCTCCACAGTGATTTCCATGATCTTTCTGTATCTACCACTTATGAAGGAGGCATTGGAATTTGACCACCTAGATAAGCTGATTCATCCATGTATGCGTTCAGTGGCTAGTTTCAAATAAGACACCCCATTAAACTCCTACTGTAAACAGCAGGTATTCTAACAAAGCTTCTTTCTAACTTCAGGGTGACATCCCCAAATTGGTAGATTATGGGCCCAATCATACTGTACTCATTAATTCATTTGGAAAGCATGTTAAGAATGTGCAGAAGACATCCAGCAGGATATCTGAGTATCTAAAGGTCACTGCTCAAATTCAAAGAGATTTTTCCATCAGAGCAGTTCCAGGGTGAGGGATGGATGATCAGTACTTCAGCAGGGAGTAGAAATGTTCTAAGCTGGGGGCGGTGGGGGTGTAGGGGAGGTAGGAGTTTTCGGGTTGTTGCACTGTGAGTAGCCACAGCCTTCAGAGGAGGCAACAGTGAGAAGCTGGTCAACAGGCCAGAATCCAGGGATGGACAGGAGGGCACACAGGGGAAGCCCAGGGGAACGATGCTGTCATGTGGAAAAATGCATGAAATGCCAGCATCTCAGCTCTCAAGAGACCCTGGGACTTGGGCAGGAGGAACCTTGGTAAATAAAGGCCACAGACAATACCCAGATTGTGTTTTATTCACACTGTCACCTTCCTTCCTTAGGCCTGCTTTTAGTGCCTTGGGCCCAGGGTCCCTCTTTTTATTGCCTGAGAGACATCATGCAGTACTGAGAAGAAAAATGATTTATGAGTCAGAAGGTTAGGCACACTCTGGGATGGGTGGGAACGGCATGGACCTTAGAGGAATTCAGACCAGGGATCCAATCTCTGCCTGTCCCTTACTAGCTATGTGATCCTGGGGACATTAGCTGTCCCTAAGAGCCCCAGGTTCTTCATCTGTGAAGCAGGTGGGTTTGATAACCCCTGTCTCACAGGACTGCAGGAATGTACAGAGTGTTTGTAAAGCACCTCCCACAGTGCACGGGGGAGATAGGAACTGTGATGAATGGCAGTTATTTTTAATATTATATTACCCCAAGCCCGACCATCCTCTACTCTGGGTTTTTGTTGTTATTCTTGTTGTTATCTACTACATCTCAGGGAGCATGTACCTCAGTAGGATATGCAATACTAAACTAGCGAAAGACATGGATGGACCTTGAGAACATTATGCGAAGTGAAATAAGTCAAACAGAGGAAGCTAAGGAACTATATGATTTAACTCATATGTGGGATGTAAAAGTGAAACTTATGTACACAAACAGCAGAGGGAGGGGGTGGAGGAAGAAAGGGATTGCAATATCAGGTGACAGGAGAAGATCTGACTTTGGGTGGTGGGCACATGGTCTTATATACAGATTTTGTAAATTAGTAATCCACACATGTAACCTATATGTTCATGTCGACTAATGTAACCCCAATAAAATCCTACATAACAAAAAAAAAATTAACTAGACAAACACTCTGCTTTGTAAATAAAGCTAGGTAAATGTTACCTCCTTCTTGCAGAATACATTTTAAAATTTAGGGGTGGGGGAGCCTTTCCCAGCTGGATGCAATTAAAAGTTCCATGAAATTGAGCCAAAGACCAACTCTGTCCGTCCCTGACAGCTGCTCTTCCATCCAAACCATTATTATCATTCATTTTACTCCCAACAAAAATCTATACATTGCTTAGAATTGCCCAAGTTACATGAAAGGTAATGTAATGAAATGGAGTCAGCTCTGGCTACCCCAGGGCATGAAAAGGGGTGCCTGGCACAACATCTGAGAGTCTGGCTGCTGCCACCACCCAGCTTCATCACAATCAACGTCCACAGAGGGAATCATTGTTTCCCAAACACCAAACTGCCCTGGCTGAGGCCATTTACACTTGCGTGCTGTCCCCTCGAGTCCCACTACCTCTCCCCTTCTTTTGCTTCTTCTGTACGACTTCGGGGACAGCTCACCCCCTTCCTTATAAGACTTCAGCACCTAGACTATCATCCTGTGGGTGGGTGTGCCCTGCTCTTTCCAGTGGGCAGAGGATCAGTCAATGTCTGGGGAATAAATGAATCACTGAGCCGGGGTGGTCTTCATTCAGATAAAATGTATCCACTTTCTTGAATGAACCAAGCAAACCCAAAGATCCTTATGTAAATTTGTCTCATAAAAAGACAGATGAGAAGGGATAAGAAGCAAGAATCAACAACCTTTTGCTTTTATTTTTCTATTTCTTGACTCCATCCACTGCACCGCTGAATTCTTTCACATGTCCAAGGAAATCCTGTTCTGATACCATGTCATCTAGTTTGGGGTCACAAACTAAGCTGAAAGGTGCTCCACTTTGTGTTACACAGTAGCAAATCTCTTACTCCTTGTTTTGGTGTTGTTGTTAATTCTCACAGGAGGATATTTGTCTCCCACTGATTTTAAAAGAGAGTGGAAGGGAGGGGGAGATACAGAGAGAGAAACGTCAATGTGAGAGAGACACATCCACTGATTGCCTCCCGCATCCTAGGTATATGCCCTTTACTGGAAATGAACCCGAGACCCTTCAGTCCTAGGGCCACACTCCAACCACTGAGAAAATCTGGCTAGGGCAGCAAATCTATTACTCTTGAACTGGACAATTACAAATACATGTGTGACCAATGCCTTTCAGACACTTAAATACTGAAGCTTATGAAACCTTCTATAAAAAAGAACATTTGAAAATTCCGAAAGGAATCAAGGATACATTTCTAAACCATCACAGGAACCCAAAGATGCCATAGCCCTTATTCCCGCAACTTGCCCTAGAACTCACGACCTAGAACATTGACTGCCCTCTTCTCAAAAGCAGAGGAAAGAACTAGCTTCACATCATGTCCAGCAGGAGAAGCTGCCAGGCAGGGGCCTGAAGTGTGCTTGGGTGTAACTTGGCTCAGGCCCCCTCTTCCTCACCACTCAGAGCCTCTTCAGACAGGGATAGATTGGAAGTGGGATCCCTTCTATAAACCCTGAGCAAAAACTCCAGGACTTTCAACTTGGTGGTCTCAGCGTGGGCCCTGGGACCCCACAGGAACTGGTAGCGAGCAGGATTGCTGTTGGGCACCTGCCGGTACTCCAGGTACTTTTCCTGCACCCAAATTTTGGTGAGGAGCTCCCTGGGCTCCCCATAGAGCCAATGCTCCTTCCCGTCATGCACCCCTCTGGCATGCAGGGCTTTCCAGACTTCCTCCTCAGAGGCACAGTCGCCCTCTGCGGCAATAAGCCACAGAAGTGTGACCAGGAGGCCAGTGTTGGGAAATCTGTGCCCATCGCCCACCATCCCATCATAGGTGAGGCCCAAGGTGGTCACCAGTACATAAGTGTGGGCACTGGGGTCCACTTCCTTCACATCAATGCCAAAGACCAGCTGCATGCACTCAGAGGCTGCGCTGAAGATCTCAGGGAAGTGGTCCTGGTGCTCTTTGATGACACTACTCAGCATTTCTGCCTTTGTGGTCCGCTCCTTTGCACAATACTTGAGGAGCAGGAACATCACCAGGTAAGCCTTCTTTAAACATAGGGCACCTTGCAGAGAAGACTCGGCCTCTTCAGAGTCCTCCCTGCTGCTTGCCCCCTCCTTATCTCGGCTGCTGGAGCCCTCATCTTCAGATTGGCTACATGGAGAGGATGCCATGGCAGTGGGGGAAAGACAGGCCCCCTGGGGGCTATGGGGAGGACTTGGTGTCTCAGCAGCAGCTGCCTCTTCCAGGCTGTCTTGGCATAGTCCTGAGAGGGAGGAAGGGACATAGGAGGAGGGAGACATGGCCTCTTCCTCCTCCTCAGGGCTGAACAGCTGCACCACCACCAGTTCCTGGTTCTCCCTTGGGTCCTGATGGTATTCCTCAGGCTTACAGAGCTCACTCATCTGATGGCGATGCATGATGACGTGTGCTGGGACAGAGTGTGGGAAGGTGGGCAATGGGGACCCACGGGCCTGTGAGAGAGAGGGAGTGTGAGGGGCCTCAGCTAAGAAACACACCCTAGGCAGATCTGACAATGGTGACTTACAGGTCTCTTTTTTTAGGAGTGCTCTCGGGCTTCACACGGTTCTCTCCTCAGCGACCTGTCCAGAAGGATCCTGAAGGAGGAAGTGAGAAGGATCCTCAGGGTGCAGCTGGCACAATCCAAGGTCCTGGGAAAGACAGTGTGGTGAGGTGGGATTGGGTGCTGTGGGGTCTCCTCTGTTCTGGATGGGGGATCCCCTCCATGCTCACTCAGGGTCTCCTCCAGTCCACAGGCAGGGCCTTCTTCTCCCCCTCTGCTGGCCTGAGACAAAACTCTCAGAACAAGACCACACACTTCTGAAACTAACCAGAAGGACTTGGGGTGGCTCCACATCTGGCCATACCTGCCCAGAGTCTAATAGTTGTCACCAAGGAACAATAATGTGTGACCTTACTCTATTGATTCCATCTGTCCCACTAAGCCTTTACCCTGTCACTGTCCAGGAACTGAAACGACTCCATCTGAGAACCTGAGTTTACCCTCCTAAAGGAAAGGCCTCATCTCCATAGGTAATTGAGGAGGAAGTGAGGGGAGCCAGTACACCCACAATTCCAGGTCTCCCCATTCCTGGCAAAAATGGCTTTGCAGACCTTGGGCTCCATGTATGCTTGTTTTTGGGGTCCGCTCATTCTGCACTGTAACCACTGCCAACTCATGGGAACTTGACTCAACCTCTGTCCAGACCCTCAGACCAAGGCCTTCCCCTCCCCCAGACCACCAATCTAAAACTCAGGAAGTGTCTTAGACTGACAGCTGTGCCCAGGGTTTCCAGGGCTTAGAGTAGGGGCAGGCTGGATTTCTGTGGTGTCCCGTTTTTGTCTCAGGGCTTGGGGTACACCCATTCCTCCCTTGGGGCCCTCACCTTCACTTTGGCAAGACCCGGGACTCTTCTCACTGTTGAGCAGATACCCCTCCTCAGATGACCAGACTTTGTCCACTCAGACGAAGGTCCTCACCTACCTGACAGCCCCAAGAGAATGAGGAGGCACCACATTGCACAAACTCCAGGGGAAGCCTCATATGGCTACCATCTTCCCTCTCCACATCTCCCCACCCCCCATTGCACCTCCACGGTATCCCTGCCATCATCACAAAATGCTGGAAGCAGGGACTGGGCCCTCTGTCCCGGTTGCATTCCCGGTGCCCATTTGGCTATTCATTTTCACTCCTGCCAGGGCCTCTCCTACCTCCATGCCTCACACCTGGGATACTCTATCTCACCCCCTTACAGAAAGACCCCACCTCACCGAAGGCTCCCCACTTTCCCACCCATGATAGAAAGGAGCGTGCCACTTAGGTCCACTGTTGTTCCTTTCAGGGTTGAGGACTGGGGACAGCTGGGCTTTGTACCACCCCTCCTTTCTGAGAAGGGGGTGTGCCTTGAGGCTTCACGGATGATCAGCACTTTCGCACCGGGCAGATCCTGGGACTAGTCCCTCTGCTGATCTCAGGTTATCTCTGAGACCTACGTCCTCACATCCCCAAGATCCCCCCATCCTCATCCATGTGGCAAAGCAGGAGTTGGCAACATCCAGTCCTTTCTGCCAGGGTCTTCCCAGGTCTGAGAACAGGGCAAGCTAGACACTGTAACGTTCCTCCCCTGTGGAGTGGGGAAGCTGCACACCTTCCCCCCTCTCCAGTGGACCTTTTCTTGAGATCTGCCCTGAGAGCCCAAGGCAGAAGGAAGGGTGCACCACCTGAGGCTACCCCTGCCTACGGACTTCAGGGATGACAGAGGCAGGGCTGCTTTCAGTGGGAGCCCTCTGTTTGAGGTGCAAGTCCCTTCAGTGACCTGAAGACCTCTGCTGGATTTCTTCCTTGCAGAGACTAAATCTATCCCTTCTCCTAACCTCAGGATGTAGGCAGCAGGCCAGGGCCGCCCTCTGCTGTCCTGAAGCCACAATTCTCAGACCAAGGCCTTCACATCGTGAAGACTCCTGAGGCAGAACTCAGGAAATATCTCATGTGGTTGCCCTGCTCTGGAGTCCAAGTGCAGGGCCACACAATCAATCTCTGCTTGGGAGTTCTAGGTCCTCCATCCACCCTCAAGGTCCTCACCTTAATGCCCGGCAGAAGCTGCCCCACCCCCCAGCCCCCACGCCTCGGCCATCTGAGGCCCTGTTCCTGATACCAAGTCCCAGTTGCTCTCAGACCCACATGGCAGATGTCAGGAGATGCCACACGTGGTCATCCCGCCAGGGATTCTTGTACCACTGTCAGCATGGTCAGGCTTCTGTGGGGATCTCCTCGGTCCTCCATTATGGTTCTCACTTTGACCCCTGGGAGTTCCAGGGATCCTCCCTCTGCTGACTTGAGGCTTGGCCCCAGAAACCAAAGACCTCACTGCTCTGAGACACCCCCCCCCCCACACACACACACACAGGGGAAGCCTGTGGACATCACATTAGGTGACTAAAGTGTGGACTATAAGGGCTGATGGGAGGAGTGGAGATGGACTCCATGGTTCCTTGGCCCTCCCTCTCGTCCTCAACTGATTCCCAGCAGGACCTGGCCACTGTCCCCTGCCCACGTAAGTTTGCTCTCATTACCTCATACTAAAGTCCTAATCGCTCTCTGTCTCCTAAAGCAGTTTTCAATGGATGCCACATGCAGCCAACCTATCCAGGGGCTCCCATGGCTGACAGTGGAGATGGAGCTGGATTTTGTTCCTTCTCCTCTGAGAGCTAGACGACTCAGTTCTCCTTCAGGGTGTTGACACACATACGAAGAAGCACCTGTACACCTCCCTTTGCCAGCCTGAGACTGCTCCCATTAGAACCAAGAGCTGGGTGCTCCAATGAGGAAGTTGGGGGAGGGCACAGCCTCACCACTCTGCCCTAGGTCTCTCAGCACTCCCTCTGGTCCTCCCCTTGATTCCAGGCAAATCCTGGGTCCCTCCCTCTGCTGACATGATGTGGCTCCCCTCAGACCTTGTGGTTGACTCACAAATTCTCCAAGAAGGTGGGGAGGTGGGTTGCAGGAAGTAGCATTCAGCCAGTCAGCTCAGTCCCTGGGACTCAGGGTGCTGACAGAAGGGGCAAAGCTGGATTCTGTGGTGGTGGTGTGGGGGCAATCCTCCCTCAGGGTCATACCGGGACTCTCTGCAGGACTAGGCTCCTTCCCTCTGTGGACGTGTAGCAATCCTCCAGACTTGGTCCTCGCCTCTCTCAGACTTCCGGGCAGAAGTCACTGAACATTATACCTGGAAAGCATTCGCGGCACCTACCATGGCAAAGAGCGAGAGTGAGCTTTCGTGGAGCTCTAAGCTGGAGTTTCCTGGGTCCCCTCAGTCCTCCCTCCTGGTCCTCACCTTGACTCTGGAAGGCCCTGGGCCCTCCCTCTGCCTACCTGAGGCCCTGTTCCGTTCACTGACACCCACAGGCTCACTGACCCAGATGTGAAGCCATGGATGCCACTTGGCTCTGGGCAGCAACTCTGCCCTCCCCTCTGTGGACCTGAGGCCCTGCACGTTTTATCAATTTCCAAGCCTGGCTCAGACCTGCTGCTGAAGTCAGGGGACACCGCACATGCTCATTGCCACTGGAGCACCCCATGGCTTGTAGCAGGGGAGGACTTTTATGGGGTCCCCTACATTGTGGGGTCCAGGGTCACCTCCGTGCTGCGTCAGCTGACCTGTGGCACTGCTCCTTACACTGGACCTGGATGGGGAAGTCAGGAAACTATGCCTGTGGTCAGCCTACCCACTGGGCCTCCCCGGACTGAGGATTCTGGGGTCCAGGGCCCCAATCTCCCTCAGGGTCCTCAACTTGACAGCAGCAGGAACTGGGGTCCCCCCTGTGCTGCCTGAAGCCCTGCTCCTCCTACGAAACCCCCGTGTCTCTCAGACCCAATGCAGAAATCACAAATCACAATGCGTGAGATCACCCCTCCCCCACCCCCAGGAGGCCTGCCTAATGGACACTGTTCTGGGGTCCAGGCCCCCAATCTCCCTCAGGGTCCCCAACTTGACAGCAGCGGGACCTGGGGTCCCCCTGTGCTGCCTGAAGCCCTGCTCCTCCTACCAAACCCCCGTGTCTCTCAGACCCAATGCAGAAATCACAAATCACAATGCGTGAAAGCACCCCTCCCCCACCCCCAGGAGGCCTGCCGGGTGGACACTGTTCTGGGGTCCAGGACTCCAGTCTCCCTTAGGGTCCCCACACTGACCCCGGGCAGGTCCGGACCCCCTCTGCGGACCTGAGACGCCGCCATGACACGGAGCCGCCCGAGGGTCTCAGACCCGGAGGACCCGGAAGTCAGGCCTCGCCGCTTATGGTCCCCCCGCGCCTTGGGGCTCCCGGGACTGACTGCTCTGGGCCCAGAGTCACCTTGTCCCCCCCCACGGCCTCACCGTGAGGCCTGCAGGTCCTGGGACCCTCCCTCTGTGAACCGGGAGGCCGGACCCCCACACCGAGGCCCTCACCCCGAGACCCCAGGGCAGGCCTGAGGGCCTCACTCCCCAGGGCTCCGGGCAGGGGCTGAACTAGCTCCCGGGGACCTCCGTCTGGTCCTCACCCTGATCCCAGGCAGAGCCTGGGCCCGCCGGTGCCGACCTGAGGTGGCTCCCCTCAGCGCCTGTACCGTCTACCGACCCGAAGCCGGCGTCCCAAAGATGGCGCTCAGCTCCCCCAGGCTTCTCAGGCGGAAGTCAATGCGTCAGTGACATCACTTCCGGAAACCAATTGTGGGGTCACCCAGGCCTGCTGACCCGGGCGGAGTTCCGCTCCTTTGTACCCAGCCCCCCTTCTGGTCCCTACCTGGTCTGGATGGCCTGGGCCCCCAGCCTGTGCTGACCTGGGTCTGTGCCCTTCAGGCCAAGTGTCGGCCTCCCCAGGTCCCTCTGGGTCCTAGAGTCCGGGAGGTGGGCGGGACTGCGCAGCCGGACAGCCCTGCCTGAGGTACCCGGATCTGACAGGTGCACCAGCCTTCATCCCGGGGTGGGCCCTCTGCGTGGGCGGCTGGAGCCCTCAGTCCTTATTGGAGGGTCCTCACAGCCCTGGCTTGGACACCGTGGTCACATCACGGTTCCCAGAGGGGGCGCTGCAGAGCCGTGGTCCCTGGGGAGCATCAGACCCTAACTGCCTCCCTTGCCCCCACTTCCCATGGTGCCTCTTCCCCAGACCGCCCGGCTCTATGGAAACATTGTGTTCTCCATGTTTCCTTTCAGTAAAATCGCTGAGTTACAGCAGGGATTTGGAGCGGGCCTCCAATCTCCCCGTGTCCTCAACTTCACAGCAGCACGTTCTGCCCACCCCCCTCCCCGCCTCCACCTGAAGCCCTGCTCCTTCTACCAACCCCCCCACCCCTTGTAACTCTCAGACCCAATGCAGAAATCACAAAGCACAATGCGTGAGCTCACCCCTCCCCCACCCCAGGAGGCCTGCCCGATGGACACTGCTCTGGCCCAGAGTCACCTTGCCCCCCCCCCCCCACGGCCTCACCGTGAGGCCTGCAGGTCCTGGGACCCTCCCTCTGTGAACCGGGAGGCCGGAACCCCACATTGAGGCCCTCACCCCCGAGACCCCAGGGCAGACATGTGGGCCTCACTCCCCAGGGCTCCTGGCACAGGATGAACTAGCTCCCAGAGACCTTTGTCTGGTCCTCACCCTGATCCCAGGCAGAGCCTGGGCCCGCCGGTGCCGACCTGAGATTGCACCCCCACAGCGCCTGTCCTGCCGCCCCTCCCCCGTTCTCTAAAGAGGTGGGCGAGGGGGGCAGGAAGTAGTTCTCATTAAGACGACCCACCGAGGACTCTCAGTGCTGTCAGGAGGGCCTCCCAGGGTCCCTAGAGCTGACAGGAGCACCTGGAGATGGATGCTGTAGTGCCCTCTGTGCTGAAGCCAGTGGACACCAAAGTCCTCACCCAGGAGGGCCTCACACCCCTTGCAGAGATCGCTGCAGTGCCAGGATCGATGCTGCGGGCGGCGCTGTAGCTCCCAGGATGTGTCAGGGGCAGAGAAGAAGGATTATTATGAGTGAGGATTAAAAAGTGAAAACAGCCGAAACAGGTTTGGCTCAGTGGATAGAGCGTCGGCTTGCAGACTGAAGGGTCCCGGGTTCGATTCCGGTCTGGGGCATGTACCTGGGTTGCGGGCACATCCCCAGTGGGGGATGTGCAGGAGGCAGCTGATCGATGTTTCTCTCTCATCGATGTTTCTAACTCTCTATCTCTCTCCCTTCCTCTCTGTGGAAAAGCAATAAAATATATTTAAAAAAAAAAAAGTGGACTGGCTAGGGCGGGGGGATAAAATGGACACATATGTAATACCCTTTGTAATAATTTAAACAATAAAAAAAAAGAAACAAATAAATAAATAAATAAATAAATAAAAGTGAAAACACCTGCAGTGGACAAGGGAAATGTAGACAGACAACCACAATCCCACACCTCCCCAAATCCCTGCTGCTGCTCAGCATATTCAGTAGCAGCTAACCTTTAGAACCCACAGTTTCCACAGTGTCAACTAAGCTGGTGAAGAAACCCCATAAGACCCTTTGATCTTCTTTGCTCTCCACCCCTTCCAACAGGGATAGGAAAAAACTGGGATCCTTGCTATTGGCCCTGAGCTAATATTTCAGGACTTTCAACTTGCTGCTTTCAGCATGGGCCCTGGGACCCCCACAGGATCTCGTACGGTGCAGGATCACTTTTGAACTGGGTAGTACAAATACAGGTTTGGTCAATGTCATTCACAAACTTAGATGCTGAAGCTTGTGAAACCGTCTTTTTTATTTTTTTAATTTTTATTTTTTTAATATTATTATTTTTTAATTAAATCTTTATTGTTCAGATTATTACAGTTGTTCCTCTTTTTCCCCCCATAGCTCCACTCCACACGGTGCCCACCCCACCCTCTGCCCTTACCCTCCTCCCCCCACTGTCCTGATCCATAGGTGTACGGTTTTTGTCCAGTCTCTTCCCGCACCCCCACACCTCTTCCCCCCCCACCCCCGAGAATAGTCAGTCCAGTCCCTTTCTATGCCCCTGGTTCTATTATATTCACCAGTTTATTCTGTTCATCAGATTATTTATTCACTTGATTTTTAGATTCACTTGTTGATAGATGCATATTTGTTGTTCATAATTTGTATCTTTACTTTTTTCTTCTTCTTCCTCTTCTTAAAGGATACCTTTCAGCATTTCATATAATACTGGTTTGGTGGTGATGAACTCCTTTAGCTTTTTCTTATCTGTGAAGCTCTTTATCTGGCTGTCAGCTGATTTCTCAACAGAAACGATGCAGGCCAGAAGGGAGTGGCAAGAAATATCCAAAGTGATGAATACCAAGAACCTACAACCAAGATTACTTTACCCAGCAAAGCTATCATTCAGAATTGAAGGTCAGATAAAGAGCTTGTGAAACCTTCTATGAAAAGAAACAACATTTGAAAAATTCCCATAGAAAACAAGGATAAATTTCTAAATCATCACGGGTACCAAAAGATGCTACAACCATTTTCCCCGCAACTTGCCCTGGGCCTCACAACCTAGAACGTGGACTTCCCTCTTCTCAAATGCAGAGTGAAGAATTAGCCTCACATCTTGCCCAGCTGGAGAAGCTGCCAGACATGGGCCTGAAACGTGCCCGGGTGCAACTTGGCCCAGGCCCCCTCTTCCTCACCACTCATAGCCTCTTCAGACAGGGATGGGATGGAACTAGGATCCCTTTTCTATAATCCCTGAACAAAAATTTAAGGACTTTGGACTTGGTGGTCTCAGCATGGGCCCTGAGACCCCACGGGAACTTGTGGTGTTCCTGATCACTGTTGGGCACCTGCAGGTACAGCAGGTACTGTTCCTGCAGCCAAATGTTGGTGAGGACCCCCGTGGGATCCCCATAGATCCAATGTTCCTTCCCATCATGCAAGCCCATGACCTGCAGGGCTTCCCAGATTTCATCCTCGGGGACACAGTTGCCCTTTGTGGCGATCACCCACACAAGTGTGACCAGGAGGACATTGTTGGGAAATCTGTGCTCATTGCTCACCATCCTGCTCCTAAGGTATCTTGCAAAAGAACGGATCACAAAGGCAGAAATGCTGAATAGTGTCATCAAAGAGTACCAGGACTGCTTCCCTGAGATCTTCATCCAAGTCTCAAGTGCGTGCAGCTGGTATTTGGCATTGATGGGAGGGAAGTAGACCCAATGACCACTCCTATGTCCTGGTCACCACCGTGGGCCTCACCTATGACTGGGGGCTGATCAAGAAAGAAGACCTGACCAAGAGAGGCAGCAATACACAAGGAGCATTACTGGATAGGGCCTGGACTGGGCTGAGGAAGAGAAGAGTCCCTCACAGCAGGAGACCCTTTATGGGGTTTTGGGTCAGGAGGGCACTGTCCAGAAGGGAGTACTATAGTTTGAATGCTTGTGTCCCCGTAAAAGGCTGATGTTTAAACCCTAACCCCTAAAGATGACAGCATTAGCAGGTTGGGCCTTTGGGATGTGCTTAGGTTATGATGGTTGAGCCCTCAGGGACGGGAGTAGCACCTTATAAAGAGTCTCCAGAGAGATGCACGCTACTTCCACCATGTGAGGACACAGCAAGGAGGGCCCTCACTGCAGCACACTGGCTCCTTATTCTTGGACCGCCAGCCTCCAGAACAGGGGGAATTAAATCTCTGTTGGCGATAAGCTACTCAGTCTGTGGTATTTTGTTATGGAGTTCTTATCAAGTTTCCAGTCTCCCTCAGACCTGAATGCTGAAGTCAGGAGACACCCCATGCGGTCACCAGCCCTGTGGCCTTCCAAGGCTGAGAGCAAGGTGTGGTTTTGTGCAACTTCTACATTGTGAGTCCTGGGTCCCCTCAGGCCTGACACAGGGTCCCCATCATGACCCTGGCAGGTCCTGGGTCCTTCCTCTGCCTCCCTGGGGCTGGTTTGTGTACGAAAGCCCACAGGCTCTGAGACCATGCAAGGGAAGACCAGGTCTCAGGTGCCAGAGGGAAGCTGGTGCCAGCAGCCAGGGGAAGGAAGGCCTACTCTTGCATAAATTTCGTGCATCAGGCCTCTAGTTCTTTCAACAATAAAGAATTATTATAGCAGCCCCACTGGACTAGGGAGGAGCACAAGGGAACAGCTGGAAGGCTGGCATTGGAGAGGAGGCTCAGGTGTCTAAGTGAAGTTGCTCAGCAGCTTGGGGGAGTGGCTTGAGGCCTTAGAACCACAAGACTCTCTTTTATCTACTCTGAGCAGCCAGGCCAGCCTCAAGGGCCCCAGAGACCAGAGCTCAGTACTTTCTCTATGGCTGCAAGGCTGTGCAGATGCAACAGCCAGGTCAGGACCGAAATCATTTTTCCCTAGGGTGCGGCTGTATTGGTAGCCCAGTCAGCTGTGTTGCGCTGTGCTGTGCTGTAGTCACATGACTTTGGGGACTCTGTTCATAAGGTGGCAACACACACGGGTCATCTCTGGGGCCTTTGGAACTCTGAAGAACAAACCAATCACCTCTGTCAAAGGGTCCTGAGCATGGTGCCTAATAAATACTGTCTGACTGGTGATTGTGGGACCCAGGGTTGAATTTCTGGGACTGAGCAGGCTTACAGAGGGAGGCTATTTCCATAATGCATTTCTTCAACTCCATTGAAGTCAACAGTGTGAAAATTTCATCTTCAGAAGGAAAGAATGAGCCTGATGTCCTAGATTATTCATGACAATGGAAATTTGGTGGTTCTTGAATCGAAGATCCTCTAGAAACCTCGGGACTCAAGAGTGCCTAAAACATATCAAATAAACACCCTTTCCCCACAAAATGACAGACTCTGGTTTCCAGAGGCTTCTCTCCAATTTCCTTCCAATAAAATGGGCAAGTCCCTTTACATAAGCCATTAGCAGAGTCATGAGCTAGCAAACGCCACAAGGACACCTCCTTTTCAGCCTTTAAAAAAACTCACTTAGCCCAAACCGGTTTGGCTCAGTGGATAGAGCCTTGGCCTGCGGACTGAAGGGTCCCAGGTTCGATTCCGGTCAAGGGCATGTACCTGGGTTGCGGGCACATCCCCACTGGGGGGTGTGCAGGAGTCAGCTGATCGATGTTTCTCTCTCATCGATGTTTCTAACTCTCTATTTCTCTCGCTTTCTCTCTGTAAAAAACCAATAAAATATATTAAAAAAAAAAAAACTTGCTTAAGGAACAATTCTTTGGTAGGCAACCAAAGGGAGCTGGCTGTTTAACCAGAGACACTAGGTGGAGCTTCCCTTTGAAAAGCCAGCCATTTTTATCCTCTAGGGCAGGGGTGGGCAACCTTTTTGTGAGTGCGTGCCAAAATCAGCAAAATCTCTGACTCAAAATTCTTCTGCGTTCCAACCCCAATTTTTTGAGAACATGTTATGCCTACTTGATATCTCTTAAGGTGTACGTATGTGAAGAACCTTGAAGAAATAATAAAATTCATTCAAGCGACAAAAACACAGTATATGATGATGAAAAATGCATTTATTTTTTAATGTATACATGTAAACTGATAGTCCGACAGAAAACTTTATGACTCCGTTTGATATTATCAGTGGGACTTTTTCTGCTGCACCACTGATGACAGAGATTTTACATAAGGTTTATATTTCATGACCTTCAGAGATACGCAGGAGCCACTACTTTCATCCATCAAGGTAATCCTATTATGAGACTTAAGAAAATTCATCACTGAGAACAAAGATTCACAAGAACAAAGTATGTGGATGAAAACTTGGAGAGTAATGCTGTTGCAAAGATTTTTTTTTGTTGCTGTTTTTAGTATTTTTAATTTTTATTTTTATTATTTTTTTATTGCTTAAAGTATTACAAAGGGTATTACATATGTGTCCTTTTTTCCCCCCCGCCCTTGACAATCCCCTGGCCTCCCCTACCCCCCAGTGTCTTATGTCCATTGGATATGCTTATATGCATGCATATAAGTCCTTCAGTTGATCTCTTCCCCCCCCTCCCCGCCCCCGCCTTCTGCTCCCCTAACCTCCCCGGGATTCCCACTGTGTTTGACAGTCTGTTTGAGGCAGCTCTGCCTCTGTATCTATTTTTGTTCATAAGTTTATAATGGTCTTTATTATCCATGAATGTGTGAGATCATGTGGTATTCTTCCTTCATTGACTGGCTTATTTCACTTAGCATAATGCTCTCCAGTTCCATCCATGCCGTTGCAAATGGTAAGAGTTCCTTCTTTTTTAGAGCAGCATAGTATTCCATCGTGTAGATGTACCACAGTTTTCTAATCCATTCATCTACTGATGGGCACTTAGGCTGTTTCCAGATCTTAGCTATGGTGAATTGTGCTGGATCAACATATGGGTGCATATATCCTTTCTGATTGGTGTTTCTGGTTTCTTGGGATGTTGCAAAGATTTTTAAACAGAAAAAATTCTCTGGAATGGCATTCCAAGTCTTCAGTAGTTTGTTTTCGATGCTATTGAAATTACTCTTTCCCTCTTTCACCAATCCATGAATATGGTCTTTAAGATAACTTGTTATGTAAAATTATTTATTTATCTAATATGCACCTACACTGAACTTATCTGAAAAATAAAAAGTCAATATTAAGAAAAAAATTGTAAATGGAAGATTATAAGAGAGGGTTTCGCGTGCCAGCACAAGTTACTGGCATGCCATGTTTGGCACGCGTGCCAGGGGTTGCCCACCCCTGCTCTAGGGCATGTCTTCCATGAATAAACTTATTTCTGAATGAATGCTTTGTAAACCTGTTTAGAAGTACAAAGACCATGGACTGAACCCCAATCTAGACTGGGTGCTCATCTTTAAGCTGAGAGGCACCTTGGGGTATTTTCTTCCCTAATGCCTCTGGATTCCCTTTCAGAACAAAGGAACGACCCTCAGAGAGGACAAATAACACCACTTAGTGGCATAGCTGGGACCAGGACCTAGGACCCGTGCAGGTGGTGCCTTTCCATCTCCCTATACAGAGTGATTATTAAGACCAAAGTTACCCAAAACAGCTAGAGAACATGGATCACCGAAACCACTGTAGTATCCTCTCCTCTATGGTGAAGATGACTTGAATTTTGCTTTTGTGCCATCCCACACCCAGGCTCTCATCTACGTTCAACTACATATTTATGATTATTTTCGTATCAGCTTCCTTCAGTCACAGCTAGCTAAACAAGATGGAATTTAACTTAGTAGTGAGTCTGTGTATGGTTCTTGAAAAGAAGCTAACCCAAGAGCAAACAAAATGATTCAATGTACCTATCTTCAAGGCTATGGCAGAAGACGAACACACAGGTGTGTGTGGGGGGGGGTGGGGCGGTTGGGAGGGGTAGGGGGCAGAGGGCTTCTGGCAAGGAGAACAGGGCTGGCGTCAGAGTGAGTGAGTGGAATGCTTTGTTTCCCCAGAGCTGAATATGTGCCTAACCACAAATCACCAATGAAAAGGGGAAGTACCAAAGGAGATCCAATTTGGAAGTGGGAAGCCTGAAATCTGGGAAAGCCAAAGCCCACCCACCTCACTGAAGAAAGGAAATGGGGCATAGGGGAGGCCTCAAGGGAGTCTGAATCTGAGGGTCTGGGGAGGGTGATTTGAGAAGACACATGCAGGTGCCCCAAAGTGAACCCATCTTGGGTAGTGAGAAGAGTTCCTATGTGGAAGACATAGAAACTAAAGCCAATGTTATTGTGACCTGAGAGTGGTGCAATTTGGTGGCAAGCCAAGCTCAAGAGGGGATCCATAGGACATGAGAGGGTGTGGCTGCCCATTCCCACTGCAACACAGTGTTTAACATCTTCTCTCAGGTGCTTTGGGTAGCACTGAGGTTGAGGAATGAGAAGAACATTCCCACCTGTGCTGAAACACAGCCCTATTCTAGGGACAACTGGACCCAGGGCTAAGACAATAGGACTCTCTTTTGGGCTCATCTGAGCAGGACCTGCCAATCAGTAGGCACAGCTGCAAGAGACAAAGCAGGAAGCTTGTGAGGGGTGCATTGAAGACGGGGGCTACCTACTGAGACTAGGCAAACCACCATTTTCTGAGAGACACAGTCCCCCAGGAGCCCATCTGACCCAGGCAGTCTTGGTGGTTCCCCAGGCTAAGACTAACCAGGGCCCTATCCCTTGAGCAACAAAGAGGCCATGAACTGACTGCACCCCTTCTGTAGCGATGGGGGTGGAGATAGGTTCTTGACCTCTCAACACATCCAGTGAACTAGCAACAAGAAACAATCTTCCTGGCAGCATATGAACACCTTTAATATTAACCTGAACACTATTTCTCTATACTTTTAGAAAAGAGAGAAGATGGAGGTCCTACCAATGGCGACTCCCCTATACTTGGCCAGGGTCCACACTCCAGAGCAGCCATAAGTCACCTTTGTGACATCACATGACTTAAGCAGCTGGTTGCCCCACAACCGAGACTCTAGAATTTTGAGGACAGTATAAGTAGGGCGTCACTGCTGTGACCAAAGGCATTTCTGACCCCACTTTTGAAGTGATAGGATCCTGGGTACCAAGTGCTTTTTGATGTAGAGCATCAACATGGCTAATCAGAATACCCCTGAGATGTAAGAAGCCAAGCTGGCCCCATCAGAGGATGGACAACCACCAATAATGTTCCAATATGATACATCCCCAGATCCAAGGGGATGTGGGTCCAAGGGAGGCTTTGGAGGGGCACGGGGACCAAGAAGAGAGCCCAGATCCAAGCCCCCAAGACAACCCGCAACCACCGGACCCAAACCAAGGCACCACCAACGTGGAAGGAAACAACATTCTTCTTGGGCTGTCCTTCCCAAGAAAGCTTTGGAGGATAGTGGAGGAAGAGGCCCTCTCGTCTGTGTGTTGGAATGATGATGGAGACACCATGATCATTGATGAAAATCTTTTCTAGAGCGAGATTCTTTTATTTTTTATTTATTTATTTTTTTTTGTCATGACCACCCCTGGCCTTTTATAATGTAGATTTCCTTAGTCAGGTTAAAAAGTTTTTCTTTTTTTTTTAATTAAATCTTTATTGTTCAGATTATTACATTTGTTCCTCTTTTTTACCCCCATAACTCCCCTCCTCCCAGTTCCCGCCCCACCCTCCGCCCTCACTCCCCACCCACTGTCCTCATCCATAGGTGCACGATTTTTGTCCAGTCTCTTCCCGCATCTCCCAAACCCCTTTCCCCCCAAGAATAATCAGTCCATTTCCTTTCTATGTCCCTGATTCTATTATAATCACCAGTTCATTCTGTTCATCAGATTATTTATTCACTTGATTCTTAGATTCACTTGTTGATAGATGCATATTTGTTGTTCATAATTTGTATCTTTACCTTTTTCTTCCTCTTCCTCTTCTTAAAGGATACCTTTCAGCATTTCATATAATCCTGATTTGGTGGTGATGAACTCCTTTAGCTTTTCCTTATCTGTGAAGCTCTTTATCTGACCTTCAATTCTGAATGATAGCTTTGCTGGATAAAGTAATCTTGGTTGTAGGTTGTTGGTATTCATCACTTTGAATATTTCTTGCCACTCCCTTCTGGCCTGCAAAGTTTCTGTTGAGAAATCAGCTGACAGTCGTATGGGTATTCCCTTGTAGGTAACTGAGTTTCTTTCTCTTGCTGTTTTTAAGATTCTCTCTTTATCTTTTGCTCTTGGCATTTTAATGATGATGTGTCTTGGTGTGGTCCTCTTTGGATTCCTTTTGTTTGGGGTTCTCCACGCTTCTTGGACCTGTAAGTCCATTTCTTTCACCAGGTGGGGGAAGTTTTCTGTCATTATTTCTTCAAATAGGTTTTCAATATCTTGCTCTCTCTCATCTTCTGGCACCCCTATCATTCTGATGTTGGTACGCTTGAAGCTGCCCCAGAGGCTCCTTGCACTATCCTCGCATTTTTGGATTCTTTTTTCATTTTGCTTTTCCGGTTGGGTGTTTTTTGCTTCCTCGCATTTCAAATCATTGACTTGATTCTTGC
Organism: Myotis nattereri; assembly: GCF_964212035.1. Lineage (NCBI taxonomy): Eukaryota > Metazoa > Chordata > Mammalia > Chiroptera > Vespertilionidae > Myotis > Myotis nattereri. Next base: position 139,407,974 of record NC_138078.1, on the reverse strand, counting down.
GCTCCTCTGGTCTGCTGTCGGGAGTCTGTATAATATTCGTTATTTCAGTCCGTGTATGCTTAATTTCTAGTTGGTTCCCCAATATAACATCGAGGGTCTCATTAGTTTTCTTGTAGATCTCATTAAGTTTATCGGCGGCTACTAAACAGTTCTTGAGAGACCTTAAAAGTGTGGTTCTGAACTCTATATCTTCCATTGACAATTTTGTCCTGTTTCTTTGTCTCCGCATTTTGTTATGCTTCCTTGGTGCACCCCCTAGTGGTCTTTGTGCGCAGTCTTATAGTTAAACCTTGATTGTTGTAGCTAATACCAGGCAGGGTTTGACCTCCAGGCCAAGTGGCTATGAGGATCAGCTGTGTCTGCAGTGAGAGAGCTTCTGTCCAGAGCGAGATTCTTTGCCGAAGGGGCGAGGAGCAAATCTTTGAATCAAAAAGCCTGAGGAGTTTCATCTGCTTGCTGAACCGCCATGGCTTTAGCAAAATATGCCCAGGCAACTCTTCAGTTTGCTCTGCAGGGAACAGGATGGTGGTAAAGTAGAAAGTCCTCCCGTTTCCCACGTTCCCTGTTTCTCAAACATCTTCCTAGTGGACCCAGCAGAACAATATACTGAAAGGTCATGATTTCAGGGCCTAATCCCTTTTCATATGATACAGTATTTATGAAAAGATGAGAAAGTATAGATTTTCATTTGAAACTATAGCCCCCTTCGAGATAACCTGCAGGGATGAGTAAAGACTCTGAGCGGCCAGTTAATGTCAAATAGGTATATTTTCTCCACAAGTGACTAAATTAATTAATTTTGTTTCAGATCTACAGAAATTGCAATTTCCAGAGAGGCAAGCCTTGGCTCCTCGAGAACATTACAACACAAGGCAACCCGGTGACATGCGTTTGTCCAGGGACCAGTGTCACCCCTCCCCCCAAAAAAAGATGAAGATGGCCCCCACAAGACACTCCCCAAGATCACACCAGCAGAGCGGCGGCAAAGAAGCTGAACAAAAGGCTCAGGAGACAGGCAAGAATGATTGGGGACCCAATGCCCGTCCCCCCCCCCCCCCGGCATTCGAGATCACAGTTCCTCAGCCCATGGAGAGTGCCAGGGAGGTCCAGTGCCCAAGTGCAGCAAGTGGTTCAAGTGGGGAGGGTACTTTTGGCAGTGTCATGTTTGTTCCCTGGGCTACTGCTGGAACCAATGACATAGGGGATCTGCCACCCCCCCCCCCATCAAATGAACCGCTACAAGGTTCAGTGATATCTTTGTACAACATCTATTCTAAACTGATCGCTGGCCTTTCAGTCATGGCTCCATCAGAGGACCCTGACCAGGCTGAGGAGGAGCAGGAGGCCTCCTCAGATAACAAGTGTTCAGTCTGTGAGCGGTTCAAGCACAATGCAGGCCCATAATGTCACAGGCTTTGTAACCATGAATCCATTTCCACTTTAATAAAGAAAGGCAAAAACTACATGGTACAGAATAAACAATCCAATGAGAATTGTGAGTCCATGTTCTTCTGTTTCCATGCCACACACCTCATCAGAATGAGCCTGAGGAGACTAGAAATCCTGGCTCCAGACAGGCTTTTGTCCCAGTTGTCCTCATTCATTTTCACACCCTCGACAAGGAACTGGCTAGGGGGTCCTGAGGCAAGCCCAGGAAGATCTGGTCCCCTGATCCTTGACTACTGTTCAGGAGACAGAAATGCCCAGCATCACCTTATATTAGTCATGCAACTTGAAACAGGAGGGTCTTTACTCACGGATCTCCCTATGATGCCAGGAAGTTTCTGATCAGCATCAGAGTGTCTCTAGCCCAAGTTCCAGGGGCCTTGCAGAGAGGCCCACCTAGAACCCGGACCACCCCATCTGCTAAGCAGTGTACGACAGAGCCAGTCTGACTCAGAAGACTGGCCATTCCAGGCAATGCCTGCGAGAAACCACATCATCCTCACAGCTAACAGCTATTAGTAACCCCGCTAAAAGGAACCCAAATAAAGATTGCTCATACAGAAAACAAACGAACAAACAAACAAAAACAAAACACAAAAAACCTCTACCCATCACTTTTCCATCAGAGCTGTATTTCAGATCCGTTCTTGGGTCACAAGGTAGCTATGTGACATGTGTAACACAAGCTCTCGTGAGCCCAGGGACACTTTTACAGCAGACCAGTCACTTGCCAGGACAGACAGCCGCTTTCTTTCAAAGTCTGGTGTCCCTTTCACCGTGAGTGAGGCCAGGCCTGGCTGGTCACCCTCTGGCAATCATTCAGTGCCCGCTCCCAGACCGCCCACAAGGACCCCTGGGTGCTGCTGAAGTGTTCTCTGAGTTTGACCACAACAAAAACATGGGCGTCCCAAACAATAACCAGTTCTCCGAAAGCATTTTTCTCTGTAAAACCCAGGACTGAGCAGGACCAAAAATAGTGATAGCACCAAGATATTTCCTGGCAGCTTTCCCTTTTCCCTAAAGGTCAGAGTCCTTGACACAGTCAATGAGCCCAGAGAGGCATCTCACAAGGACAGTCCCCTACATCTGGTCACAGCAATCTGTTTACGTGAACAGCAGATGGTGGATAGTGCTCTCCACGATGGTGCCAATTCAGTTCTACATCCGCGGCATAATGGCCTGTTGATGGTCATGATTCAGCCGGATTCTCGGTGACCTTCCTGTGGAGTCCTCCTGCCCCTAGGGGATCAGGTGCGGTGGGATGCCTACCTGGAAGATATCCTTTCCCCCTTTCCTGGGTATGGGCTCCAGTAACCACCTGGGGTTTGAAAGTGCCCTTGGGTACTTCTGCTTCAGGTTGGTCAGTACAGCCTGCTTTTCCATTTCCACAACCTCCACAGGAGCCACGTTTACTGGGCAACTCAAAGATTCCCCCATGTCAAGGAGCCCTGGGAACCACGAGAGAAGCACTGAGACGTTTTTCCTTCCATAAACCAAAGGCTTCTCTTGAGAGAAAACAGTTATTCAGAGTTATACCCACTAGAGGCTAAGCTGATTTCACCAAAGAGACACAGAGAGTCAGCTGGGTCCCTCTGACTGAGCACTTCCGATGTGTCAAACTCTGCTCAGGGAACCCTGGGTGAGGCCCAGGAGAGAGGGAAATGAAGTGGACAGAGCCTGGTGCACTACTGGGCAGGTCCCAGCCCGGCTGCTGGGGGCAGCACCTACAGGTCAGAAGGGCCCCAGCTGCTGTGGGGAACCCACAGGCAATCAGGTCCCAAGCTCTTCACCAGGTGCAAGAAGCTGGTGTGGGACCTCAACCACTGAGGGTTGAGCGAAAAGGCCCAGGATGCTATGGGCTGTGGGGGTGGGGCAGGTGTGTGAAGTCAGGCAGACAGCCTGAGTCTGGAGGCCACCTGACCCTCTCTGTGTGCTGTGCAGCCTCCTCTGGACTGTCACGCAAACACACATGCGTCTACACACATAAACACACATGTGGGCATATAGGCAACACCACATGCAGACTTGGACCTGTCCCTGCCTCTCAGATCAGCAATGGGAACTGAGGCCCAGTGTGGACAGAAGGGTTCACCCGGGTCGTAGGAACTCGGCCCTCGGAACCCCAGCCTGGGCCCCTTGCTGCCCCTTTGAAGGTGTGCTGCTTACACAAACCACAGCCCCACTGCCACAGATTCAAAACAAAACAAGCCCCAAACTCCTGAGCAAGGTCCTGGGGGTCCTCTCAGAGGAGTGTGAGCAACTCTCAGGGTGTCAGGCCTTGCCAGCGCTCACTCCTCTCCCATACTTCTCCCTTTGGGAGCAGAGCCTGAATCTGCATGGGGTTCCACCCCAGCCTCTCCAGCAGCAGCTCCAGCCAGAGGGCTCTTCCCAGGCCCTGTGAGCAATGTGGATGGCGATGGTGCAGTTCCTGTGGCGGCTCCGTAGGGTCGCCAACGAGTCACCAGAGTCATGGCCCCATTTAAGACCAAGCCTGCATAAGGCTGCCAGGAGAGGCAGGAGAACTCCATCTCCCCAGAGGTCCGTGGGCCTCACGTGGGCTGTGGAAACCCAAAAGTGTGAATGTCAATAAGCATCATGCATCAGCCCTCCGTGTTCATGGTCTGTGGGCTGACCTCTTCCCCCAGTGTCCCCTGGGGCCCTGGAACCCCACTGACAGGGATGGTGGGAGAGCAGAGAGTGTTGGCTCCTTCTTCCTATCCCCACGCACTCAGCTGCCAGGCCCCATGGAAAGGGCTGGTGATGCAGATGCCTCGTCCATCAGATGGAGTCTTTGGGGAGCTCAAGGAAGAAGGTGGCGACAGGTAAGGAGAGGCACTCAGGACAGGGTGTGGTCATTTCCACAAAGAAGGTCACTGAGGCCAGGGGAGCACAGAGGAGGGAGAAAGGGTGCTTTGGCTTCACACCGGGTGAGTGGGTTCTAGCCCTCTCCCAGTGCATACCCTCCTGAGCTTTCCTTCTCCTGCCCACCCCCACCCACCCTAACACTGTCAGCTCCCTCCTCTTTTCACCTCAAGGTGCTGCAGTCCCCATGCACCCTGGTCCCTCTTCCAGGGCTTCTGCTTGCAAATCCTTGGGCTCCAACCTCAGCTGGACCCTGGGACACCACCGTGTGAGCTCAGATCATCCTGCCAGGTGTCTCCCTCGGACCCCTTGGGAGCCACCCTCCTCCATCCCCTGGCTGCACCACTGCTATCTGCTATCAGCAGACACTCCTGGCCCCCACCTGAGTCTACAGAAGGAATAACAGGAGCAGGAAGAATTGGCACCAGTACCCACACACCAACCCACTTCGAGGACCTGGGATGGGCATGATCCAAGAATCCTAGAATTCAATCCTCAAATAACGGGGATAGGGGCAGTGTCACTGTCACCCAGTCTACAGTTGAGAAGGTGGCACAGAAGGATGAATAGATGGCCCATGATAATGGGGGCCCTGACTGCATCACCCACTGTCCTTGCCTTTTACATGGGGAAGGGGGACCTAGTACCTAGCGGAGCTCAGATTCCACGGGGCTGCGTACCTGGCCCGTAAGAGGACAGTCACAACTGGTGGCTATACATCATCATCATAGGGCCTGAGCTTCAGTTCCACACTCCACATGAGCAACCTCCCCCTCTGGTTGACTCTCCCCGCCTGTCTAAAAGGACGTAAACATCACTTCATCTATTATGTCCTCCTGTTTAAGAAATCATACCCACTCTCAAAGACAAAGACCCGGGGACAAAAGCTGCCTTCTGTTCACTCCCTTCCCAACCCAGCATCCTGCCAGTCCCTCCGCCCAGCTCCTCTCCTTTGCATTCCCTCCCTCTGTCTGGCTGGGGTGCCTTTCCCTGTGAGGACAGAGGCTCAATGAATGTTTAGGGTGTACATGAACCAGTAAGAAGGGTATTTTTTTACTGTTTATTTTTCTACATTCTTGAATAAGCTACGAAAATCTAGCTCTGTGTGTGTGTGTGTGTGTGTGTGTGTGTGTGTGTGTGAGAGAGAGAGAGAGAGAGAGAAAGAGAGAGAGAGAGAGAGAGAGAGAGAGAGAGATACAAGAATTCAAAAATTAACTATTTTATTTCTGTTTTACAGCTAAGTACTTTCACATTAAAAAATACGATTCCAATTCCATATTATCTTGTTACAGAGTACAAATAAAATGACAGATTCCTAATTAGTTTTACAAAATAGCAAAGCGCTTTCTCTTTAGTTAAATAACAATAAACGTGTGACCTGTGTCATTTGTAAAGTTAGGTTCTGAAGCTAATAAACATTCTACTTAAAGTAACATTTTAAAATACCAAAAATAAAAGAAGATACATTTCTAAGTCACCCCAATGGAACAGAGACACAAAGATGTCATTCACTATGATTCCCTCATCCCCAGTCAGGCCCTGCACTAAGTGCTTAGATCACGACTGCCATCCTAAAACACAAAGTAAAGAAATCTGCCCTGGATTTCACTCAGGGAAGAAGCTACTGGCCATGGCAGAAGAGCTTGCACTGGCCATGGCAGTAGTATCATCTGTGGTGCTAACTCTGGCCTGGGCTCTCTGTTCCTCCTCTCTCAAAGCCTCCTGATAGAAGCGTGTGAAGGATCTGGGGTCACTCCCACTGACCTGGGCCAAAAACTCCAGGACTTTCAACTTGGTGGTCTCAGCATGGGCCCTGGGACCCCACAGGAACTCGTACCGTGCAGGATCGCTGTTGGGCACCTGCCGGTACTCCAGGTACTGTTCCTGCACCCAAACTCTGGTGAGGAGCTCCCTGGGCTCCCCATAGATGCTATGCTCCATCCCAGCATGCACCCCCATGGCATTCAGTGCTTCCCATATCTTCTCTTCGGGGACACAATCATCCTCCGAGAAGATTATACTAAGGATGAGTATCAGAAGGCCAGTCTTGGGCATACTGTGCTCATCGCTCACCATCCCATCATAGGTGAGGCCCAGGTTGGTGACTAGGGCATAGGTGTGGCTGGTGGGGTCCATTTCCTTCACATTAATGCCATAAACCAGCTGCATGCACTCAGAGGCCTCCCTAAAGATTACAGCAAAGTGGTCCTGGTGCTCTCTGATGATGCTACTCAGCATTTCTGCCTTTGTGGTCAGCTCCTTTGTGCGATACTTCAGGAGCAGGAACCTTACCAGATCAGCTACCTTATCATTAATCACGTCTTTGGGCAAGGACTCTGGGCCTGGCAGGGCCCAGGAGGTACTCGGACCCTCCCCTTCTTCGCTGATGGATTGGCTCAAGGGAGCAGCAGCGGCAAAGGCAGTAGGGGAGGCATGGGCACTTGGAGAGCTCTGGGGAGGATTCGATGCCCCAGCAGCAGCATGAACCTCCTCCTCCTCCTCATTCTCCTCCTCCTCCCTATTCTCCTCCTCCCCATTCTCCTCCTCCTCTGAGGTGCTTGGGTTACTTGAAAGCAGAGGATAGCAAGAGGAAGAGCTGGAGGAGGAGAAAGAGGAAGCAAAAGAGGTGGAGGAGGAGGAGGAAGAATCCTCTTCCACAGACACGGGAATCTCCAGCGAGGAGCGTTGACGCTTTGGAACTCGAGGCATGATGACTGATGTCAGGCAGCCACAGGAGTGCGGGCAGGAGGGGCGCAATGAGGACTCACAGGCCTGGGGGAGAGAGGAAGGGTAAGTGGCCTCAGCTGAGTACACCCTTGGCAGCTGTGAGAAAGTGGGAGTACAGGTCTCCTCTTTAGGGGTGCTCTTGGGCCTCACTGGGGTCTCTCCTCCTGGGTGGCCTGTCCCCTAAGATCCTGAATGAGGAAGTCCAATGGTTCTTTGGGGTACAGTCGGCATAGGCCAGGGCTCTGTGGCTGGCAGTGGGGTGGGGTCGGGTACTGAGGGAGTTCTCATCTATTCTGGCATGGGGGAGACCCTAGGGACCCATTCTAGGTCAGGGCAGGCACCTCACCTTGACTGCTGGCACTGCCTGGACCTCGTCTGCTCTGTGACCTGTGTTTTGTGCCTCAGACCCAGGCCTTTATCTCCTGGTTCCTGGAGCACCTGTAAGAGGAAAGGAGGAAACACCTCAGCGTGCAGGTGGCATGCACAGCCATGGGCCTCCAGTGCTGACAAGAGGGAGGCCAGGATGCTGTGAGGTCCCCACTCTTCTGGGCTGGATGGTCTCCTGCGTCCTCCCTCAGCGTCCTCTCCTTTCCCCTGGCAGGGCCTGGAACCTCCCCTTGCTGGACCTGAGGCTAAACTCTCAGAACAAGGCTACATACCCCTGAAACTGAACAGAAGAAAGTGAGCGGGCCCGCAACAGACCACAGCTGCCCAGAACCTCCCACGGGATACAGTATGACATGGCCAAACTCTGTGGGGTCTATCCGTCCTGGGACGGGGAGTCCCCTCAGTCCTAACTGTGACATCTGACAGGGTCTTGGATAACTTCCTGTGCTGACCGGATGCCACTTACCTTCAGACAGAAAAGCTCACCTTCCTGAGTCACTGGTGGAGGACGTGAGGGACAGCACGGCTAGCCACCATGTTCCACTTTCTCTCGTGGCTGACCGAAATGGCAAAGTAAGGCTGGGACTCCCCCTGTTGTGATGTGAGGGGTTTCCTCAGTCCTCAGCTGAACCTTGAAAAGAGACAGCAAGACTCGGGAGCAGGGGAGGAGCATTAGGGTTCCTTCTGTCTTTCCTCAGATTGCTCACCTGCAAAGAGGTCAGGGCCCGGGCCACCTCCCCCTCTTCCTTTGCTGACCTGCATGTGCTCCCCTCAGTCCAGGTCTCTCACCAACCTGAGCCTGCCCCCCCCCCCCCAGCCACATCAGAGCGCTCTCAGTTGGACAGCCCTGCCTGGTGTGTCAGAGCTGAAAGCGGAAGTGGGGTGCCTGTCCGTGTTGCCCACATTTGTTCTGGAGGACAATTCCCCATCCTTCCTCCCGCATGGCCAATAGCTTGGCCACCTGCAGTGCCCGAGTGTCCTGGCTCTGCTGTCCATACGCCTCACCCTTTGTGCAAGGCCCCACCTCTTTCGCCTTCCTGAGAGCAAAGGGAGCGGGAGAAGCCATGGGAAAGCGATTCCAGAAATCCCAGGGCTGAGAGCAGGTGCGGGCGTCTGTGGGGTTCCCACTGTGGTGGGATGCAAGGTTCCCTCAGTTCTCCCTTAGGAACCTCCCTTGACTCTGGCAGGTGCTGGCCCCACCCTCTGCTGGTGTGAGGTCCTGCTCTTTATACCCAAGCCCCAGACTGTCAGACCCAGATGCACCAATGAGGAAATGCCCCCTAGGATCATCCTCCACGAGGCCTGGCGGATGGACCGTGGAGGGCCCTGGGCCCACCCTCTGCCGTTCTCAAGTATTGTTCCCGGTACCGACCCGGGGGTGCAAGTCAGCACAAGCTGTGTGTGGTCATCCTCCAGCGGGATCCCAGCACTGACTCTGGTTTGGTTTCCAGGGTCCCTGCATCCACCCTCAGGGTCCTCACCTCAACTCTGGCAGGTCCCTGGCCCACCATCTGCGAGATGGGGTCCTCCTCCCTGTACGGAACCCCCAGAGTCTCTGAGACCGGGACTGACTCTGGTCTAGGTTTCAGAGTCCCTGGCCCACCATCTGCGAGATGGGGTCCTCCTCCCTGTACTGAACCCCCAGAGTCTCTAGGACCGGGACTGACTCTGGTCTAGGTTCCAGGGTCCCTGGCCCACCATCTGCCGAGATGGGGTCCTCCTCCCTGTACGGAACCCCCAGAGTCTCTGAGACCAGGACTGACTCTGGTCTAGGTTCCAGGGTCCCTGGCCCACCATCTGCGAGATGGGGTCCTCCTCCCTGTACTGAACCCCCAGAGTCTCTGAGACCGGGACTGGAAGCGGAAGGGAGGAAGGGGGTGTGGTCATCCTCCCACATGGCCCCCGCCCTGTGCTGACGGGGGTCCTCATCCTCACAGCCACCCCCACAGACTCTCAGACCCGCCTGCGGAGGTCAGGTAATGTCCCGCGTGTCCCCCTCCCGAGTCCTGCGGGCTGGCTCTGTGAGGGTCTGGGGTCCTCCCATCCCCGACTGCGAGCTGACCGGGACTCTGGGAAGCTGCTTTGGCCTCCATGCGGAGGAGAGGCCCAGCTCCTTACCACCGCCCCTTCCCAGCCCCCGCTGTGCAGTCCGGACACCCCGCATGGCCACCCGCCACGGGGCCCCTCGCAGAGGACAGCAGGGGCACCTGTGCGGCTTCCCGCTGCGGTGCGGTGGGACCCGGGTGCTCACCGGGACTCCCGCAGGGCCCGGCCCGCCTCAGCCCAGGTGAGGTCCGCCCCACCCCGCCAAGCCCCGCAAGGCCCGCGTCATGGGAGCCCACGGGAAGGTCACAGAGGCTGCCTACCGCTGTGGGCTTCACCCCCTGCGGGCCCGGGGCTGGCTCTGCTCCTGACGGCAGGGGCCCTGGGGCCAGCCCAGTCTGCGGGACCCGGGTGGCCTCGGGGCCTCCTCCCACGCAGCCGCCCGCCACATGGACCCTGGAGGCCCTGGGCCCGCCTGGGCCCTGTGGAGGGACGCGCCTCGCCCCTCACCCCCGAGTCCCCTGACCTGGCTGCGCCAACCACGACCGGCCGCGTGTGGCCACCCCCAGGGGCCTCCCAGGACGGAAACCGTTGTCCCAGGGCCCGGGGTCCCTCGCCTTCCCGGGCACCCTCACCTGGACTCGGGCGGGTCCCGGGCCGCCCTCGGGATGTGACTGTGCTTAGGATCTCCTGGGCATCCCCAGGGTCTCAGAGACCCGGATGCGGAAGTGAGGAACGAGCTCAGGCAGCATCTCTGAGACCCGGATGAGGCGTGTGTGGTCCGCGTCCCAGAAGCCCTTCCATGTTGAGCCTGTGGTGGGGGCAGGGTCTCTTCCGCCCCCGCTGCTCACCCTGACTCTAGGCAGCTTCGGCCCCCCTCTGCTAACCAGAAGCCCTGCTCTTGATGGATGTCCCCGCCTGAGGCCCGTCCTGGAAGGCAGGTGGACCCGAACAGAATCGGAGGTTCTGCTGCCTGCCTCAAGGACAGCCAAAAGCAGGGGGCGGGTGCTGCCGAGAAAGGAAAGGATTGATTCCCGAGTCCCCTGACCTGGGCCAGTGGTGGACTCCTGTCCCAAAGACCACTGTCCCCCTCCTACCTAAGCCCGCCTTTCTTGTTCTTGTCTTCATTGCCAACCGTGTTACAGAGGTCCCCTATTCCTCATGGACCCCTTCCAGCCGGAACCAGCCCCTGCCCCAGGCCTTCACTACACTATTGCCTGTGTCCATAGGTTATGCACCCAAGTTCTTTCTATGTCTCAGGATCTATTTTCTTCATCAGTTAATTTGCTCTTTGACCCCACATATGAGTGAGATCCTGTGATACTTGCCTTTCTGGCTTATTTCGCTTAGCATAATAGCCCCTGGGTCCCTCCATGATGTCTCAAAGGGCAACAGAGCCTTCTTTTTGACTGCTGTATAGTGTTCCATGGTATAGATGTACCACAGCTTTTTTACCCACTCATCTGCTGATGGGCACTTAGGCTGTTTCCAGATCTTAGCTATTGTAAATTGTGCTGCTACGACTATAGGGGTGCGTATATTCTTCCTGATTGGTGTTTCGGGTTCCTTGGGATATATTTCCAGAAGTGGGATTACTGGGTCAAATGGGAGTTCTATTTTTAATTTTTTGAGGAAACTCCATACTGTTTTCCACAGTGGTTGCACAAGTCTGCATTCCTACCAGCAGTGTACTAGGGCTCCCGTTTCTCCACATCCTTGCCAGCACTTGTCATTTGTTGATTGGTTGATGGTAGCTATCCTAACAGGTGTGAGGTGATACCTCATTGTCATTTTAATCTGCACCTCTCCGATGATCGGGGACTTTGAGTATTTTATCATGTGTCTCTTAGCCATCTGTATGTCCACTTTGGAGAAGTGTCTATTTAGTCCTTTGCCCATTTTAAAATTGGATTGTCTTCCTTTTGTTAAGTTGTATGAGTTCCTTATATATTTTTGGTTATTAACCCTTTACCAGATGTATCATTGGCAAATATGTTCTTCCATACAGTGAGCCCCCTTTTCATTTTGTTGATGTTGTCTTTTGCTGTGCAGAAGCTTTGTATTTTGATATAGTCCCATTTGTTTATTTTCTCTTTTGTTTCCCTTATCCTAGGTCTTAGGAGATGCATTGGCGAACATATTGCTAAGAGAGAAGTCTGAGATTTTGCTGCCTTTGGTTTCTTCTAGGATTTTTATGGTTTCACAACTGGTGCTTAAGCCTTTAATCCATTTGAGTTTATTCTTGTGTACGATGCAAGTTGGTGGTCTAGTTTCATTGCTTTGCATGTGCCTGTCCAACTTTCCCAACATTGTTTATTGAAGAGCATGCCTTGATTCCATTGTATCCTCTTGTATCCTTTGTCAAATATTAATTGAGTGTAATGTCTTGGGTTGATTTTTGGCATCTCTGTTTTCTTGCATTGATCTATATGCCTGTTCTTCTGCCAGTACCAAGCTGTTTTGATTACAGCGGTTTTGCAGTATAACTTGATATCTGATAGTGTGGTCACTCGAACTTTGTTCTGCTTTCTCAAGATGGCTCTGGCTATCCAGGGTCTTTTTTGCTTCCATGTAAACTTTTAGAGTATTTGTTCTAGATCTGTAAATATGCCATTGGTATTTTAATAGGGTTTGCATCTAATCTATAGATTGCTTTGGGTGGTATGGACATTTTAATGATATTAATTCTAGCAATCCATGAACACGGAATATTCTTCCACTTCTGTATATCACCCCCTATCTCTATTTTCAATGTCCTGTAGTTTTCTGAGTACAAGTCTTTTATCTCCTTGGTTAACTTTATTCCTCAGTATCTTATTTTTTTGTTGCTGTTGCAATGGTAAGTGGTATTTTTGTTGTTGTTGTTTAGTTTCTCTTTCTGAGAGTTCATTGTTGGTGTGTAAAACTGCCATCTAGTTCTGGGTATTAATTTTGTATCCTGCTACATTGCTAAAGTCATTTATTAAGCCAAGTAGTTGGTTGGTGGAGTCCTAGGGTTTTCTATGTAGAATATCATGTCATCTGCAAATAATGACAATTTTACTTCCTTCTTTCCAATTTGGATGCCTTTTGTTTCTTCCTCTTGTCTGACTGCTGTGGCTGAGACTTCCAGTACTATCTACACTAATAAAAGAGAAACATGGAAATTGGCGTACGACCGCTACCCTTTTCATTGGCTACTGAGCAAGATATGCAAATTAACTGTCAGCCAAGATGGCGGCCGCCAGCCAGGCAGCTTGAAACTAACATGAGGCTTGGTTGCCTCAGTGACGGAGGAAACCAACGTTCCCCGCCTGCCGCTGCAGGCCTCTGAGCGGGCAGTGTAAGAAACTCTGTAACAAATACCGCCAGACTTCAGCCAGCAGATTCGCAACATTGTAAGCAAAGGCCAGAAACCTACTTTCAGCCGAGGGCTAAGAGCTGGAGCCAAGCCTCAAGCTAAAGCTGGCCCAGAATAAAAAAAAAGAAAAAGAAAAAAAGGAGCAGAGTTGGGAGCTTCAGTCACCCACAACCTGAAAACAGCCCTCAGCCCCTCACCCAGACTGGCCAGGCACCCCAGTGGGGACCCCCACCCTGAAGGGTGTGTGACCAGCTGCAAACAGCCATCATCCCCTCACCCAGGCTGGCCAGGCACCCCAGTGGGGACCCCCACCCTGATCCAGGACACCCTACAGGGCAAACCAGCCGGCACCCAACCGTGCACCAGGCCTCTATTCTATATAGTAAAAGGGTAATATGCCTCCCAGCACCGGGATCAGCGGAGCCAAGAGGCCTCCCAGCACCAGGATCAGCATGACAGGGGACAGCGCCCAAACCCCCTGATTGCCCTGCAGCTCTGTGTGTGACAGGGGGCCGGGCCATAACCCCCCTACCCACCCTGCTCTGTTCGTGACAGGGGAAGGCGCCCCAACCCCCTGATCAGCCCTGCTCTGTGCCTGATAGGGGGAAGCTTCCCCCCCCCCCCCCCGCACGGGCCCTAGTCTGTGTGTGACGGGGTAGAGCCATAATCTCCCCATCAGCCCTGTCCTGAGTGTGAGAGTGGCAGCATCCCAACCCCCTGATCGGCCATGCTCTGTGGGTGATAGAGGGCGGTGCCCCAACACCCTGATGGGCCCTGCTCTGCGTGTGACGGGGGCAGCGCCCCAACCCCCTGATTGGCCCTGCTCTGTGTGTGACAGGGTACAGAGCCCCAACCCCCCTGATGGGCCCTGCTCTGTGAGTGACAGGGGGCAGTGCCCCAACCCCCTGATTGGCCCTGCTCTGTGCGTGACCGAGGGTGGCGCCGCAACCTCCCCATGGACCCTGCCTTGAGTGTGACAGGGGACGGTGCCCCAACCCCCCAATCGGCCCTACCCTGAGCGTGACTGAGGGTGGCATCACAACCTCCCAATCTCCCTGCTCTGTGCATGACAGGGGGCGGCGCCCCAACTCCCCAATCAGCCCTGCTCTGAGCCCGACCAGGGGCTGCACCTAGGGATTGGGCCTGCCCTCTGCCACCCGGGAGCAGGCCTAAGCCAGCAGGTCGTTATCTCCCGAGGGGTCCCAGACTGCGAGAGGGCACAGGCCGGGCTGAGGGACCCCCCTCCCCCCCCCCCCCCCCGCGAGTGCACAAATTTTTGTGCACCGGGCCTCTAGTTTATAATAATAAAAGTGTAATATGCTAATTAGACCAGACCCCTGAATGAACTTCCAGACATCATTCCCGGAGTCCTTCTGGAGGAAGTCACTGTGGCGGGGGCTGAGGCAGAGGCAGTTACAGGTGATCAGGCTGGTAGGCGAGCAGTTATGGGCAATGAGGCAGGCAGGCAGAGTCATTAGGGGCGATCAGGCAGGCAGGCAAGTGGGTAAGGGTCATGAGGCAGGCAGGCAGAGGTGGTTGGTGCAATTAGGCAGGCAGGTGAGTGGTTAGGGGAGATCAGGCCATCATGTGAGCAGTTAGGTGCAATCAGGCAGGCAGAGGGCAGGTGAGTGGTTAAGAGCCAGCAGCCCCAGATTGAAAGATGGATTCTCACTGATTCAGTTTTGGAAGATTGTATATTTCTGTGAATTTGTCCACTTAATCCACCTTGTTCAGCTTATTGGCATAAGGATTTTCATAGTATTTTCTTACAATCCTTTGTATTTCTGTGGGGTCAATTGTTACCTCACTTCTTTTGTTTCTGATTTTACTTATTTGGGTCTTCTCTCTTTGTTTCTTGAATGTGGTTAAAGGTTCATCAGTCTTGTTTATATTTTCAAAGAATTAACTCTTGGTTTCATTGATCGTTTATATTATATTTTTCATCTGTATGTCATTTATTTCTGCTCTGACTTTTATGTATTTACTTCCTCCTACTTGCTCAGAGCTTTTCTTGTTGTTCTCTAATTTTTAAGTTGTATGGTTAAATATTTTATTAATTTTTTTTCTCTTTTTTTGATGTAGGTTTGTAAGTGCTATGAACTTCCCTCTCAGGACTACTTTGCTGTGTCCCATAGATTTTGATTTGTTGTGTGGTACTTTTCTTTTGTTTCCAGGAAGTTATTTATTTCTTTTTTGATCTTATTAGTAAGTCACTCATTGTTTAGTAACATGCTATTTAGCCTCCATGTGTTTGAATATTTTTGAGTGTTTTTACTGTAACTGATTTCTAATTTCATGCCATTTATTTAGGAGCACCTCAATAAAGAAAATTAAAAAAAAAACATTAGAGGACTTTAAGGGAAAGATCAACAGCAATAAAGTCATAGTAGGGGACTTTAATAGCCCACAGACTTCACTGGATAGGTATTCCAGACAAAAAATTACCAAGAAAACAGTGACTCTAAATGGCAGACAGGTTCAGGTGAATTTAAATGACATTTACAGAATATTTCACCCCCAAGCTGCAGAATATACGTTCTTCTGATGTTCACATGTGTTATTCTCAAAGATAGACCACATGTTAAAACACAAAACAAGTCTCTACAAGTTCAAGAAGATTAAAATCATAACAAGCATCTTCTCGGATAACAATGGCATGAAATTAGAAAAAGCTGCCACCCCCAGCTTCTTTACAATCAACCCCAGCAGAGGGAATCACAGTTTCCCAAGTACCCTGGCTCAGGCCATGCACATCATTTTTTAACTAAGGTATTACATATGTGTCCTTATCCCCCCATTGCTCTCCTCCACCCCCCACTCATGCCCTCACACCCTGGCCTCTGTGTCCATTGGTTAGGCCTATATGCTTGCATACAAGTCCTTTGGTTGATCTCCCCCCCTTACCTCCACTCTGCCCTACCTTCCCTCTGAGGTTTGATGGTCTGATCGATGCTTCTTTGTCTTTGGATCTGTTTTTGTTCATCAGTTTATGTCGGTCATTATATTCCATATATGAGTGAAATCATGTGATGTTTACCGTTCTCTGACTAGGTTATTTCGCTTAGTATAATGCTCTCCAATTCCATCCATGCTGTTGCAAGTACGCTGCGGTAAAAATGAAGTCCACTCACAAGTGAGTGCTGGTCGCTGGAGGCCCACCGCCTCACCTGTTCTGTTACTTGTTTGCAGGATTAAGGGGACACCTAACCCCTTCCTTATATGACTTCAGCTCCTGCACTATCATCCTGTGGGTGGATATGCCCTGCTTATGTTAGTGTGCCCACTACTAACACAGGGCCTTCCAGAGGACACAGGCTCAGTGAATGTCTGGGGAGTAAATGAACCACTGAGCAGGGGTCGTCTTTATTCAGATGAAATCCCCCCACTTTCTTGCCTGAACCAAGGATCCTTGGAGAAGCTGTTTCATGGAAAGACAGATGAGAAAATATAAGAAGCAAAAATTAACAACCTTTTGCTTTTATTTTTCTATTTCTTAACTCCATGGATTTTACTGCTAAGTTCTTACACATTTCCAAGGAAATCCTATTATAATGTCATGTTATCTAGATTGGAATCACAAACTAGGATGGGAAGGGTCCCAATTTTCATTACACAGTAGCAAATCTCTTACTCTTGAGCTGGACATGTAGAAATATATATGTGATCAATGTCATTTACAAACTTACATGCTAAAAGTTTATGAAAACTTCTATGTAAAGGAACATTAGAAAATTTCCTTAAAAATTCACAAAATAATAAATCATAAATTTCTCAATCACAATAGGAACCTAAACCTTTCCCTGGGCCTCACTACTGGTTTGTTCTCAAACAGAGTTGAAAATTGGACGCACTTTATGCCCAGCAAAAGAAGTTAATGCACATGGACCTGAAAAGTGCCTGGATGCAACTCTGGCTCAGGCATAGTGTTTCTCATTGCACTCAGGCTCTTCAGGCAGGCATGGGAGGAGACGGAAATCCCTACTAACCGTGTGCATAAACTTGAGGGCTTTCGCCGTGGTGGTCTCAGCGTGGGCCCTGGGGCCCCACAGGAACTCATACCGTGCAGGATCACTATTGGGCACCTGGCGGTACACCAGGTACTGTTCCTGCACCCAAACTTTGGTGATGAGCTCCCTGGGCTCCCCATAGAGACAATGTACCTCCCCATCATGCATTGCTAAATCATTCAGTACAGCCCAGATTTTCTCCTCAGTGGCACAATCACCCTCTGAGGCGATCACACACAGAAGTGTGACCAGGAGGCCTGTGTTGGGAAATTTGTGCTCATCGCTCACCATCCCATCATAGGTTAGCCCCAAGGCAGTGACCAGGACATAGGTGTGGGTACTGGGGTCTACTTCCCTCACAACAACAGCAAAAACCAACTCAATGTACTCAACGGCCGCACTGAAGAGCTCAGGAAAGTGCTCCTGGTGCTCTTTGATGACACTACTCAGTATTTCTGCCTTTGTGGTCTGCTCCTTTGCACGATACTTCAGGAGCAGGAACTCCACCATTTCCCTCATCTTCAAACGCAGTGGTTTGTGGAGCAAGAAATCGGCATCATCTTCAGGGCCTCCCTCAGTGTTTGGACCCTCTTCATTTTGGATGCTGGCGCTCTCATCTTCAGATTGGCTCCATGGAAAGGCTTCCATGGCATGGGGGGAGGGGCAGGCACCCTGAGGACTCTGGGGAGGACTTGATGTCTCAGCAGCAGACACCTCCTCTAGGCTGTCTATAAACAGGACTGAGGGGGAGGAGGAGAGAGACAGGGCATCTTCCTCCTCCTCCACCTCCTCCTCCTGCATAGCCCAGAACAGCTCCTCCGCCACCAAGTCAGGGATCTCAACTGGGTACGGAAAGTCTTCCTCAGGCTTCAACGGCTCACTCATATGATGACCAGGCATGATGACTTGTGCTCGAACAGTGACCGAGTGTGGGCAGAAGATGGGCGATGAGGAACCACGGGCCTGGGGAAGAGTGGGAGTGAGAGAGGCATGAGCTGAGAAACACACCCTAGGCGGCTCTGACAAAGGTGACTTCCAGGTCTCCCCTTTAGGGGTGTACATGGGCCTCACAGGGCTCACTCCTGATCAGCCTGCCCACTAAGAACCTGAAGTAGGAAGTGACATGACTGCTCAGGGTATAGAAGGCACAGCACAGGGTTCTGTAGCTGACGGTGGGGTGTGGAGGTGTCAGGCAATGTGAGGACCCTCTGACATGGGTGGGGAGCCCATGGGGACATATTCATGGTCAGCACCTCACCTTAATTCCTAGCACTTCCTGGCCTCCTGCTGCTCTGTGACCTGAGAATATGTAGAGTAGACCAAGGCCTTCACCTCCTCCAATCCGGGGCCTCTTCTGGAGGGAACAAAGGGGCACCTCAGCATGCACATGGAAAGCACATTCCTGGGACCCCAAAGCTGACAGGAGGGGCGGCAGGACTCTCTGAGATCCCCTCTGTTGTGGGTGGGAGGTTCCTCCTTGCACACGTAGGATACCCACCTTTCCCCTGCCAGGGCATGGCCTCTCACTGCCTTCTGCTGGCCTGAGGTCAAATGCTCAGAACAAGACCACACACACCTGACACTTCAGTGAAGAAACTGAGCTGGCTCCACATGTGATCCCTCTCCCAGAGGATCAAGAAGGGGGGACGGAAGATTTGGGTCCATCTACGCTGGGTTAAGGCTCTGATCATTTCTCACCATGACACACTGCAGGGTTTCAGACACTCTCTCTGCTGACTGAGCGCAATCTACTTAGACTTAGGGTGCACCTCCCTGAGGTACAGGAGTAGGAAGTGAGCTGAGGTAATCCAGGCCCTATTCCGAGTTTCCCCATTGCTGACAGAGGAGGCAGGGTAGGTCTGGGTTCCCATGTGCTCTGCTCCTCCTCAGTGCTCACCTTGATTCCTTGCAGGAACTGGGACTCCTCTCTCTGCTGACAAAATGTGGTTCGGTGGATGATAGGACGTGTGGTCTCACACCAAGGTCCTCACCTTGCTGATAGCTCTGAGACAAAAGTGAACAGGAGCTCCATCTGTCCCCACCCTTGTCCAGGTTCCCACACAACTAACACCAGGGCCTGGGCCCATCCGTTCTGGGTACAGAGTTCCCTTAGTCTGGCCTGAGGATACTTGCCTTTCTTCCTGGCCTGGCCTGGATCTGAATCCGGCTGACCCGATTTCACCCTGAATAACTGTCCTCAGTGACAAAAGCTCAGGAGGAGCAGGCATGTGGAAAGGGAGAGCATGTCACACCCAGGTACCCCTGCCTGGGGAATCTGGATGCTGAGGACAGGACACTCCCTGATGCTGAGGGCTCTCTTCTTTTCTCGGGGAGCACATAGCTGCAGTTTCCCACAAGAAAGCATTCACACCTTTATGACCCTTCCACAACCTCAGCTCATCTGTGCATGAACTGAAGCCATTCCCTCTGACCAAGGCCCTGTCCTTCCCGAGTGCCCTGAGACAAACCTGTGAAGGAACCACCTCTCCAGACACATGCCAGGCCTTTCCCAGGGCTGACAGCAGCACAGACTGGGTTCGGGGCACCCATTGTCTGGAGTGTGGTATCCTCCTTCCTCCCCGAGCTACCCAGGTTTACTCGGAGAGTGCCTGGGACCTTTCCCTTCCGCTGAACTGAGAATGAATACTGCAGGCCATGTCCACCATCTCTCTGTGACCTCCAAAGGGGACGTCAAGATACACCACATTAACTATCGTGCCGAATGACCCAGTTGTGCCAGCAGAGCCTAAGCCAGCTGGTCCCTGTTTTTACTGGGGTGGGAGGTACCACCATCCTGCCTCAAGACCCACACCTGGCACACCTCCCACGTTGCCCTGCATCCAGCACCTTCAGGAAAATGCCCTCACCTCCCTTTGCCACTCCTAAGGTAGAAGTTTGGAAGCAACCCAAATCCACAGGCCTACCATGAGGCTTGCAGGTGCTGCTGGCAGGAACAGGCACACTGCGGACACTTATGGCCCTGGCCAAGCCTCAGGCATACATACTTCAAGGTGTGCTAGGGGCTTCCTGAGTCCTAACTCGGGTCCTCACCTGGTATCCTGGCAGAGCCCTGCAGTCCCCTTCTTTGCCTACCTGGAGCCTGACCCCTCAGAGCTCAGGGGGTGGAGTCCACTTGTCTTCCTGCAGGATCCTCACCGTGACTCCTGGCTGGAGCTCGAACCTTCTCTCTGTCAACATGAGATGCCCAGTCAGGAAGAGAGCATGTGGTCATGGACCGGGGGCCTCCCAGGGTTCACAGTAGGGGTAATGTGGGGCATCTCTGTTGTGGGGTCCTGGGTCCCTCAGTCTTCCCTTTGCATGTTCACCTGGACTCGGGGCAAGACCCGGGCCCTCCCCTCTGCCACCTTTGTGGTTCCCCCTGAACTGCCAGGGCTGACATCAGGCCTGGGCTTCTGCGGTTCCTCTCTGCATGGTCATCCACCACAGGGCCTCCCAACACGTTGAGCAGGGCAGACTTCTGTGGACTCCCCTCCGGTTAGGGTTCCTGGATTCCCCCAGTCCTCCCTGTGGTTCCTCACCTTGACTCTTCCCTCTGCCCACCTGAGACCCTGCTCCTTACACCGAACCCCAGAGCCTGTCGGACCCGGATGCAAAAGTCAGGAAAATCACCTTGACTCTGGGCAGTGCTTCTGCATCCCTTCTGTGGACCTGAGGGAAGCCCTATAGTTTTCAACAAGTTTCCAGTCTCCCTCAGACCTGCATGCTGTAATCAGGGGACACCCCATGGGGTCACCAGCCCTGTGCCCTTCCAAGGCCGAGAGCAAGGTGGGGTTTTGTGCAGCCTCTACACTGGGAGTCCTGGGTGCCCTCTGTCCTGACACAGGGTCCCCATCATGACCCTGGCAGGTCCTGGTCCTTCCTCAGCCTCCCTGGGGTTGGTTTGTGTACGAAACCCCACAGTGTCACAGACCCTGATTTGAAGGCATTAAATGCCACTTGAGTCCGGGTAGTACTACTGCCCTCCTCTCTGTGGACCTGATTCCCTATATGGCTTTTTTTATTTTTATTTTTAATTTTTTAGTAATTCGTTATTATTGAAAGAACTAGAGGCCTGATGCACGAAATTTATGCAGGAGTAGGCCTTCCTTGCCCTGGCTGTCGGCACCAGCTTCCCTCTGGCACCTGAGACCTGGGCTTCCCTCACAGCCCTGGCTTCCGGCCCTGGCTTCCTGAGGAAGGATGCCCGGAAGGGTGTCCAGTCTAATTAGCATATAATGCTTTTATTACTATAGATTACAAAATGACCCCCTCCACCCCACCCCTGTCCCCTTCCCCCGCCCTCACTGCCCAATTGTCTGTGTCCATGGGCCATGCATATATGCACACAAGGTTCTTGGTTGATTACTTCCCACCCTCCCCACCTTCCCTCTGAGATTCCCCAATCTGTCCCATGCTTGCAAGTGTCTGTATCTATTTGGTTCATGAGTTAACTTTGTATATTCAATTCCACATATGAGCGTGATCATGTGATATTTATCTTCCTCTGACTGGCTTATTTCACTTAGCACGATACTCTCCAGGTCCCTCCCTGCTGTCTCAAAGGATAAGAGACCCTTCCCTTTATACAGCTGCATAGTATTCCATGGCATACATGTACCACGGCTTTTTCATCAGGTCATTGATGGGCACCTGGGCTGTTTCCACATCTCAGCTATTGTAAACTGTGCTGCTATGAACATAGGGGTGCATACATTCTTTCTCATTGGTATTTCCGGTTTCTTAGGGAAATATTCCTAGAAGTGTGATTCCCTACACTTTTCACCAAGTCCTGAGTCTCACTCAGTCCTGGATACAGAAGTCAGGAAACTCGGCACTTGGTCTTTCACCAGGGAACATCCCAAGGCTGATAGCAGGGTAGGGTTTATGGGGTCCCCTGGTTGTGGGATTCAGGGTGCCCTCCATCCTCCTGTGGCTGTGTTCCTTACAGTGAGCCCCAGCCTATCTCAGACCTGCATGCGGAAGTCAGGACACACCTCAAGGGGTCATCTGACATGGGGTCTCCCATGGCTCATAGCAGGGGAGGCCCTTTATGGGGTCCCCTATATTGTGGGGTCCTGGGCCCGTCTGTTCTCTCTCAGCGGACCTGTGGCTCTGCTCCTTACACCAAACCCAATGCGTGAGATCACCCCTCCCCCAACCCCAGGAGGCGTGCCCAATGGACACTGTTCTGGGGTCCAGGGCCCCCAATCGCCCTCAGGGTCCCCAACTTGACAGCAGCGGGACCTGGGGTCCCCCTGTGCTGCCTGAAGCCCTGCTCCTCCTACCAAACCCCCGTGTCTCTCAGACCCAATGCAGAAATCACAAATCACAATGCGTGAAAGCACCCCTCCCCCACCCCCAGGAGGCCTGCCGGGTGGACACTGTTCTGGGGTCCAGGACCCCAGTCTCCCTTAGGGTCCCCACACTGACCCCGGGCAGGTCCGGACCCCCTCTGCGGACCTGAGACGCCGCCATGACACGGAGCCGCCCGAGGGTCTCAGACCCGGAGGACCCGGAAGTCAGGCCTCGCCGCTTATGGTCCCCCCGCGCCTTGGGGCTCCCGGGACTGACTGCTCTGGGCCCAGAGTCACCTTGTCCCCCCCCACGGCCTCACCGTGAGGCCTGCAGGTCCTGGGACCCACCCTCTGTGAACCGGGAGGCCGGACCCCCACACCGAGGCCCTCACCCCGAGACCCCAGGGGAGGCCTGAGGGCCTCACTCCCCAGGGCTCCCGGCAGGGGCTGAACTGGCTCCCGGGGACCTCCGTCTGGTCCTCACCCTGATCCCAGGCAGAGCCTGGGCCCGCCGGTGCCGACCTGAAGTGGCTCCCCTCAGCGCCTGTACCGTCTACCGACCCGAAGCCAGCGTCCCAAAGATGGCGCTCAGCTCCCCTAGGCTTCTCAGGCGGAAGTCAATGCGTCAGTGACATCACTTCCGGAAACCAATTGTGGGGTCATCCAGGCCTGCTGACCGGGGCGGAGTTCCGCTCCTTTGTACCCAGCCCCCCTTCTGGTCCCTACCTGGTCTGGATGGCCTGGGCCCCCACCCTGTGCTGACCTGGGTCTGTGCCCTTCAGGCCAAGTGTCGGCCTCCCCAGGTCCCTCTGGGTCCTAGAGTCCGGGTGGTGGGCGGGACTGCGCAGCCGGACAGCCCTGCCTGAGGTACCCGGATCTCACTGGAGCACCAGCCTTCGTCCCGGGGTGGGCCCTCTGCGTGGGCGGCTGGAGCCCTCAGTCCTTATTGGAGGGTCCTCACAGCCCTGGCTTGGACACCGTGGTCACATCACGGTTCCCAGAGGGGGCGCTGCAGAGCCGTGGTCCCTGGGGAGCATCAGACCCTAACTGCCTCCCCTGCCCCCACTTCCCATGGTGCCTCTTCCCCAGACCGCCCGGCTCTATGGAAACATTGTGTTCTACATGTTTCCTTTCAGTAAATTCGCTGAGTTACAGCAGGGATTTGGAGCGGGTCTCTGGTTTCGGGGTTATCTGTCTACTTTTGCTTGTCATTGCAGGCTTTGTTCCTTTTTGATCCTCATTCATAGTAATTATTATATTTTGCACCTCTACCTAGTTTTTATACATTTTATTTATGCATAAATCTTTGCATATATGTATATGCATGCATAGATCTGGATATATAGTGTATGTGTACACATATAGCCTAAATGTTGATCAGGCGTGTTTATATATCTATAGGTGCCCATACTACATACCTAATATATATATATATATATATATATATATATATATATATATATACACACACACACACGTATATATGTATATATGTATATATATGTGTATATATGTATATATGTATATATATGTATATATGTGTATATATGTGTATATATGTATATATTTATATATATGCATGGATGTCTATGTCCTATGTATTTCCATATACTAGACAAGTTATTTTATGAAAGCTTACCTAATCTTACTATGCATGATTTCCTCTGATACTTGCTTTTCTATTTCTTCCCTATTCTTTATAATCTATTGAAACAATGCTTTTTAAAGGCCAGTCCTCAACCACTTCCCAGCTCCCCCACACAACCACCTCAACCACAAATGCCAGCTCACCAGTTTTGTCTCCCCGAGGGGCTTGCTCATATTAAGTTGTTTAGATTTTATTGTTAAATACTCCCCCAGCCCTTGCCCTCCAATCTCTTCCTTAGATATTTTCCCTCCGTTTATTTAGGGAGCAGATGTCATCAGTCCAAGCTTAATTGTTATTTGGGCAACACCTGTATAGCACTAAATTTGTAAAATTTTAAGCAGAATCAACATATTTGCAATATTGTGTTTCCCATGAATGAATATGGAAACTGCTCCATTAGTTTGGCACTTTTTTTTTTTTAACTTGAATCCCTCAGTATTATTTTTAGTTGACTCTTTTTAAATTAGGATACTTCTTGGTTAAGTTTTGGCTTTTATAACTGTGGTCAACGAGATTTTTGTATTCCATGTTCTAATTAGTTATTAATTGTGAGGAAGGTTTTGTTATTGCTATGGTGATCTTCCATACAGTTTATTATGCATTTGAGTAATCCAGATCTCCATTTTTGAATTTTCTAGCTAGATGATCATATTATCAACAGATACTGTTTGTGTCTCTTCCATATTCATACCTCATGTTTACTTTTATACCCTCAGCCCACATCTCTGACTTGTCCCTGCCTTTAATGGAAATGCTTTTAATGTTTCACACTTAAGTAGGTTGCTCTCAATTTTAGGAAATGGAAATTCCCTTTTGGCTAAGTTTGTTCAAAGTTATTTCCCTGAACTCATATTAAAGTTGTTTGTTTGTTTGTTTTTGTGGTGTGTGTGTGTGTGTGTGTGTGTGTGTGTGTGTGTGTGTTTTGCAAGGTTCTCTCTCTGTAGCCATTGCAATGAAAAAAAATTTTTTTACTGTATTTTGTGTGCATAGACTTGCAATAGAATTTTTTTATAACATTAAATCCTCATTTTAGTTATTGGATATAGGCTGATAGGCTGCTTGTTCACATAATGCACTGTTGAGTTGAATATGCCATTAGTATGTACAGGCTGTTTTATGCTATGTGAATCAACTTGTTCCAAAAGCTCCGTTTGTGGGAATTTCTCAGAATTTTGAATAAAAGAAAGGTAGTCTGGGAGGACGAGTTGTACAATTGCCCATCTTTTTGTATGCTTTGGAAAAGGCAGCATAAGAGTCTGATGAGTTCTCCCTGACCATTTGATAAGACCTCCCTTTGAACCTTTCTTTTTTTCTGGAACATTTGAGGGTGGCTTCAGCTTTGAATCCAAGTTTCAGTTTGTGGCTCTATCAAAGTTTATTCATGAATTCACCTCTTGAAGGAAGACTCGGTTGGGAATTATGAATCAAACTGCTCTAATCATGCATCGTTTTGGTGTTTTTTATGGACCCCAAATTCACTTGATAAAGCTGACAACTAGGGTTTCTGAATCGAATGGCAAGTCCATGTTTGACTTTATAAGAATATGCCAAACTTTCTTCTAAAGTGGCTGTAACATTTTCTTCCCTATTAACAATGAAGGAGAGTTCCTCATCCTCTCCCAAGTTTGGCACTTGCAGGTTTGGGGACTCTAGCCATTCCGATAGCTTTGCAGTTGAATATTTTCTGTAGTTCACATTTGCATTTTCTTCATGAGAAACGATGCTCAGCATGCTTATGTGTGCTTTTAATTTTCGTTAGTGTGTGATCTATGGTATATATCCTGTTTGGTGAAGTGTCCTTAAATCAGTTATATATTTGTATTGGTTTGTTTATTTCCATCAGGTAGTTAAAATTATGTATTTGGGACACGAATTCCTCATGAGATATGGGACTTAAAATATTTTCTCCGTGTCTGTGATTTGCCCAACTTGAGATAGTTTTCATCAGGTATCTCCTCTGTAAAGTTACTCTTGTTCCTCCCTTTTAGAAGGAAGTCACTGGACACAAGAGACCCTCAAAGAGTGGGGTTATGCCCTAACCGGTTTGGCTCAGTGGATTGAGCGTCAGCCTGCGGACTCAAGGGTCCCAGGTTTGATTCCCGTCAAGGGCATGTACCTTGGTTGCGGGCACATCCCCAATAGGGGGTGAGCAAGAGGCAGCTGATCGATGTTTCTCTCTCATTGATGTTTCTAACTCTCTATCCCTCTCCCTTCCTCTCTGTAAAAAATCAATAAAATACATTTTAAAAAAATAGTGATGTAATGGCCCACCTCATTGGAGAATGGGTATCTATCTGCATGATTGATTTAGAATGCAGATACTCCAAGGGAGATTTTTCTACTCTTACACATTTATGGATTTACTCAAACCCTGATTTATCTCAGTAGGATATTTGCTTTTTGCTTTGTATGACAATCAATACTACTTTATTTTTTTGTTCAACTTTTTCCATTTTTGGCCATTTGAAGTTCTTTCCATTGGTTCTTATGTCCCCTTGACCTACTTCCAGTATTGTATTTTTTAGCACCACCTCACTTTCGGCCACTACAAGATGTTGTAGGCTGTCTTGTCTGTTCCCTGCTCTAGTCATAGCATAAGCCATCTCCCCATGGATTTCTGCTTCCTTCCATTACAGAATGGTATTAGAAACCTAGAGGTGGGCACTTGGTGGGCTCATGATTCCTGGAGTGTTTTTGTTCTAGCTGTCTCAGTTGAGAGTAAAAGTAAACATAAGTGTGTTTATTAGCCTATGTATATACATATATCTATAAATATGTATGTCACCATAGGTGTCTGTGTTAAGCTTAACACAAATTCATACTGATGTCTCCAGCTCTAACCCATTATTACCGCAAGGGACCTCTGGTCTGCTCCCTTGGATTATCTCTAACCCTTTACTCTATCAGTGAGAATTCTGGCTCCCAACATCCACAATCCTTATAATTCCTTGGCCACCTCCAGGATATATGTATAGTGGTTTCAGATTGAAAAGTAATACCCCTGTGGGAAATACATCTACATTTATGATTCATATATGCTTCTACTCATTAAGCAGTGACAGAGAGAATTAAGGGACATGAAAAATGCAATGTATAACCTAATTTGGTTTCATTACAAACAAAGAAATATGTGGGAGAATTGCAACCATCTGACTGTGAAAGGAATATAAAGAAGATACACTGGATTGTTGGTTTGCCTGGATGATAAAAATTATGTTTTAAAGTCCTTATGTTTTCAGAGTTTTCACCCTCAGGTATGTAGGATTGAGCTGACTTGGTATCTGAGATTTGGTTCAAAGAGCTTCAGCAAGAAAATTAAAAATGAAGGAAGGAAGGAAGTAAAGGAGGAAGGGATAAAGGGAGAAAGGAAGGAATGGAGTGGGTAAGCAAGGAAGAGGAAAAAGAAAAGGAGGAAGCGAAACAAGAAAAGAATGAATGGAGCACATAAGGCACCACATCAATGCTCCTGGGTGATAGGAAAACTGGAGTTTTTATTATTTTCTTTAGTGTTAGGTATGTTTGACAGTTTATGGTAACAGTGAAACGTGGAGACTTAGCGCCATATCATGAAATAGCGTAGATAATTACACATATAAATGGGCAATGATACGGTGGTTATTTAGGTCCTAAGATGGAGCTAATCATCAGAGTTTAGGGACATTCTGGTGGCTCCTTCTGTCTGTTCCAATATGGTTTGTCCCTGTGGCCTGGCTTATTTTCAATAAGAAAAACCCTTTTAAAACCTTATCAGAGAAACACATGGAAATGCGTTTCATCTAGAAGGCATCAAATGCATGCGGGCTGAATTGTATTTGCACCAAAAAGGAACCGGCTTTCATGGTGAGATCACAAGGGGCCAAGTCAGAGGGAGTCTTGTGGACAGGCATATGTGATGTGCAGCCTACCTGTGGGGGAAGTGCAAACAAGCCTGTAGGAGTTGAGGGTGTGGTCCTGAGCAAGGCCTCCAGGGACCTCACCATGGCCTTGAGCCATTGATGGACACAGAAAGGCTCTGCCTCCACGACGTGGACAGTGCTGTTCAGAGGCACAGGTTCAAAAGCTGCCCAGAAAATCATGTCAATACTGAAAGGGGAAGCCTGGGACAGGAACACAGTGTGGGCCACAGCCAAGATGCAAAGCAGGTGAGGATGCACTCTGAGCTGCCATGAATAACTCACATCTTTCATATGCTGATTCTAACCTCTGCACCACCCAAAGAAAACACTGACTTTGATTAAGGGGTAGGGACACATGGCAGCTCAAGAGGGCACAGGGAGGCTTTGAGGAGATGATCCCTGTGTCTTGCTGGGCATTGTACGTGGTCTATGGTGAGCTGTCAACTGACATTAATTTGGATTTCAAAGACTCTGTGTTGCGATTCGATTCTCCAGAGAATATCTCAACTTAAAAGCATCTTGGCCCCCTTAGGGGAATGTCCTTACCTCCTTCCATAAACCATTAATTTCTAGCTCCAGAGCCAGAATCTGCAGGTGTTTGGAGTCCCAGGCCACAGATTCAGCAAACAGAGGGTCATCACAGCTAGATACCAGATTTCTGGAATGTTCTCCCATTGACATCCAGGACACAAACCCCTTTGGAGTAGACACTGCCTTGTCCAAGCTCTGCTATCCCTCTCTTGCGCCCATTGTGAGACTTTGGCATCCTGCATACACAGCCTATAATACATGTGGGAGCCCTTGTTTGAAATGACCTTGCTGCTCAGCAAAGACTTGTGATCAGCCCTGTCATAGAACCACCAGATGTCATCAGACAGGCCTCTGTTGTGTTCTGGATCCATTCAGTGAGGCAGGAACCTTCCTCCTGCCCTCTGCAGTGCTGCTATACTGTAGACCAAGAGCCTTGCCCATTCCAGGACAACCTTGCCTTACCTTCCCTTTATCTCAGAAACGGGTCACTGGACTTCTGCACCTGCAATCCGGCCCGACACTGCCAAGTCAAGTCAGAAACCTGGTGGTGGGGCCTCTCTCCCTGTTGTCTTTCCCTCCACAGGTTCCAGTTCTTCAGTCTACCTCCATTTCCAGTCCAAGTCCAGAGTGTCCCAATAGCCCCTATAAAACTACCATCCCTCTGGATGATGACAGCAGATTCCCTATGGTCTCTTGGTCCCTCCTATGGGTTTCCCACTCTCTTCTGCACCCACTAGTCAGATAAAATTTTTAAACATGCAAGATGAATGTGCTGCCTTGGCTGCTTTTCTCATAGAGTCCTTCAGGCATATTTTTGAGGCAGAAAGTGGAAGTGGGGAGCTTGTTTGGATCATGGGCACTTGCAATGAGTATACGGTCATGGGTGGGCAGGAGGGGAGGGGGGCAACTAGGACTTGGGAGCAATTCATGTGGAGCAGTCAAGTGATGAAGGTTCCTGAGTGCAGGGTAATAGAGTGAAGATGGGAGTGCTTGAGTTTTCCCCCCTTTTCTCCACCTGCCTGGGCCTCCCGGAATCCAGCGATACCTTCCCCTTCCCTAATACAAAAGGCAAACCCTGATCAGGAGGACAAGAGTGTCAGGGAGGGTGGATGATTCTCCCTTCTTTGAGAAACTGAACCCAACCATGGACACATAGAGTTCTAATAAGGAATTGTCTCACGTGGTTATGGAGGCTCAAGATGCTTTGGGTAAAACTCTCAAAAGGCTTACTTGTGCTTTTTCTGCAGTTGACAACAGCCATCTGAAGGTTTGAGCTGTCTGTTAATAATGTCACACACACCCAATAAATAAACACTTACGACAATGGCCAATATTTGGTACAGTGACAACACCAAATGCTGTCAAGGATATGGAATGGCAGGAACTTGCATTCATTACCTGTGGGAAAGTGAAATAGTACAGCCGCATTGGAAGCTGTTTGGGCAGTTTCTTAGAATAGTAAGCATAATTTTAACATATGATTCAGCAACTCCATAAGTATTTACCCCAAGTTGATGATGCTGTATCTGTGTAGGCACATCTATCTTTAAAAATGTACCACTCTGGTTGGGGACATTGATAATGGCGGAGGGGCATTATACACGTGAGGGAGTAATGACTTACTAGGATATCTGTATACCATCATATTTATTTTTCTCTGCCATCTAAAAGCGTTGTAAAAAAATAACTCTTAAAATAAACACAATATGAACCATAGTATCCGAACAATAAAATTGGAGCAGGCCCTAAGGGAGACTGAAAATTGTGATGAGCTGGCACTTGTGTCTGGGGTGGGAGTAGGGGCAGTAGGGAAGTTGGGAGGGGGCTATAGGCTGTATGACGCAGATGACAGGGAAAATAGGAAGAAGGATTTTAAACTTATGCTATCTTGACACAAATGTTGGGCATTCAGACCACAAATGTCAGTAACCTTAAGGGTATACCACTGCCTTGGGAAAGCTGGGACAGTTGAGGTATGTTATTCAGAGTCTATGCTAATAACCACCTGACAACCATCTTGGTGGGTTAGTGCTGGCTTTTCAAAAATTATTATCTGAATAGTATGTAAAGAACAGACTAATTAGAATAGTGAGTAGCAGAATAAATCATGTATGTAAAGAGTAAGTATTCTCTTGTAAAATACCTGGGATAGTATATCATATAGAAATAAACACATAAGCGCATATGTTCCATCCTATACTAATGAAAGACAAACACGCAAATTGACCATGCTTTCCCTATGCCTTAAGCCACGCCCACCAGCCAATCATAGCGACTACATGCAAATTAACCCAACGAAGATGGCTGCCCGCAGCCACGGAGCTGGAGCTAGCAGGAATGAGTTGCCCCTAGCGATGGAGGAAGCCAAGCTTTCTGCAGGCCTCTGCTAAAGGCAACAAAGTTTC
Source organism: Myotis nattereri (assembly GCF_964212035.1). NCBI lineage: Eukaryota > Metazoa > Chordata > Mammalia > Chiroptera > Vespertilionidae > Myotis > Myotis nattereri. Next base: position 139,377,388 of record NC_138078.1, on the reverse strand, counting down.
AATTATAGAAGGAAATAAATCTCAGAATTAAAAAAGAAAAAAAGGAGAGGCTGGGACTTACGCTGCCAGGGTGCTTGGTCAGCCTGAAAATGGCCCTCAGCCCCTCACCCAGACTGGCTTCTCTACTGCTCCTCCAAATCCTGGGCGCAACAGCGCCCCCCGCAGCATCGGTCCTGGTACTGCAGCGATCTCTGCAAGGGGTGTGAGGCCCTCCTGGGTGAGGACTTTGGTGTCCACTGGCTTCAGCACAGAGGGCACTACAGCATCCATCTCCTGGTGCTCCTGTCAGCTCTAGGGACCCAGGAAGGCCCCCCTGACAGCACTGAGAGTCCTCGGTGGGGCGTCTTAATGAGAACTACTTCCTGCCCCCCTCGCCCACCTCCTCAGAGAACGGGGGAGGGGCGGCAGGACAGGCGCTGTGGGGGTGCAATCTCAGGTCGGCACCGGCGGGCCCAGGCTCTGCCTGGAATTGGGGTGAGGACCAGACGGAGGTCCCCGGGAGCTAGTTCAGCCCCTGCCGGGAGCCCTGGGGAGTGAGGCCCTCAGGCCTGCCCTGGGGTCTCGGGGTGCGGCCCTCGGTGTGGGGGTCCGGCCTCCTGGTTCACAGAGGGAGGGTCCCAGGACCTGCAGGCCTCATGGTGAGGCCGTGGGGGGACAAGGTGACTCTGGGCCAGAGCAGTCTGTCCCGGGAGCCCCAAGGCGCGGGGTGACCACGAGCGGCGAGGCCTGACTTCTGGGTCCTCCGGGTCTGAGACCCTCGGGCAGCTCCGTGTCACGGCGGCGTCTCAGGTCCGCAGAGGGGGTCCGGGACCTGCCCGGGGTCAGTGTGGGGACCCTGAGGGCGATTGGGGGCCCTGGACCCCAGAATCCTCAGTCCGGGGAGGCCTCCTGGTGTGGGGGAGGGGTGCTTTCACGCATTGTGCTTTGTGATTTCTGCATTGGGTCTGAGAGACACGGGGGTTTGGTAGGAGGAGCAGGGCTTCAGGCGGAGTGGAGGTGGGGCAGCCCGTGCTGCTGTGAAGTTGAGGACACGGGGGGAGAAAAAATGGGGATGTCTCCAGTTCTCTGAGGGCATTTGCACCACAGACAGTGTTCCCACTGAAAGCAGCCCTGCCTCTGTCATCCCTGAAGTCCGTAGGCAGGGGTAGCCTCAGGTGGTGCACCCTTCCTCCTGCCTTGGGCTCTCAGGCCAGTGAGGCTTGAGGGCCAATTGCATGTCAGTAGAGGGGCCCACATCTGGTCAGCATAGCAGAGTCCCAGGATCTGGCAGATCTCAAGAAAAGGTCCACTGGAGAGGGGGGAAGGTGTGCAGCTTCCCCACTCCACAGGGGAGGAACGTTACAGTGTCTAGCTTGCCCTGTTCTCAGACCCGGAAAGGCCCTGGCAGAAAGGACTGGATGTTGCCAACTCCTGCTATTGCCACATGGATGAGGATGGGGGGATCTTGGGGATGTGAGGACGTAGGTCTCAGAGATAACCTGAGATCAGCAGAGGGACTAGTCCCAGGATCTGCCTGGTGCGAAAGTGCTGATCATCCGTGAAGCCTCAAGGCACACCCCCTTCTCAGAAAGGAGGGGTGGTACAAAGCCCAGCTGTCCCCAGTCCTCAACCCTGAAAGGAACAACAGTGGACCTAAGTGGCACGCTCCTTTCTATCATGGGTGGGAAAGTGGGGAGCCTTCGGTGAGGTGGGGTCTTTCTGTAAGGGGGCGAGATAGAGTATCCCAGGTGTGAGGCATGGAGGTAGGAGAGGCCCTGGCAGGAGTGAAAATGAATAGCCAAATGGGCACCGGGAATGCACCCAGGGCAGAGGGCCCAGTCCCTGCTGCCAGCATTTTGAGATGATGTTAGGGATTCCGCTGGGGTGGGATGCGGGGCGGTTGTGGCGGCATTTAGGGGAGATGGTAGCCACCTGAGGCTTCCCCTGGAGTCTGTGCAATGTGGTGCCTCCTAATTTGTCTCTTGGGCTCTGAGGTAGGTGAGGACCTCGGTCTGAGTGGACAAAGTCTGGTCATCTGAGGAGGGGTATCCGCTCAACAGTGACAAGAGTCCTGGGTGTTGCCAAAGTTAAGTTGAGGACCCCAAAGGAGGAGTGAGTGTACTCCAAACCCCGAAAAGAAGACAGGACCCAACACAAATCCAGCCTGCCCTTACTCTGAGCCCTAGAAACCCTGTGCGAGGCTGTCAGGCTGAGCCCCTTCTCATTTCCAGATTGGTGCTTTCCAGGAGGGCTTTGTCTTGGGGTCTGGACAAAGGTCAGCTGAGGCAGGACCCCACAAGTTGACAGGATAGTCACAGTGAAGAATGAGGGGATCTCTGACACCAGGATCCCTGGCCTGCCCAGCCTTCTTGGTCAGGAATGGGAAGACCTGGAACCAGTGGGTGCACTGGCTCCCCTCACTTTCACCTCAGTTATCTATGGAGGTGAGACCTTTTCTTTAGGAGGGCAGCCTCAGGACAACACATGGAGTTTTTTCAGTTCCTGCAGGGTGACAAGGTAAGGACTGATGGGACATCATCCCAGGACAGATGAACTCAATAGAGTATAGTTATGGTTCCTTGGTGACCCCTGTTAGACTCTGGGCAGGTGTTGCCAGATGTGGGGCCACCCCAAATCCTTCTGGCTAGCCTCAGGGGTGTGTAACCTTGTTCTGAGTGTTTTGTCTCAGGCCAGCAGAGGGGAGGAGAAGGTCCTGCAGCGGACAGGTGAAGACCCTGAGTGAGCATGGAGGGGATCCCCCATCCAGAACAGAGGAGACCCCACAGCACCCAATCCCACCTCACCACACTGTCTTTCCAGAACCTTGGGTTGTGCCAGCTGCACCCTGAGGAGCCTTCTCACTTCCTCCTTCAGGATCCTCCTGGACAGGTCGCTGAGCAGAGACACCTGTGATGCTGAAAAACACTTCTGAAAAAGAGACTTGTAGGTAGCCTTTGTCAGAGCTCCCTAGGGTGCATTTCCCAACTGAGGCCCCTCACATTCCCTCTCTCTCACAGGCCCATGAGTCCCCAGTACCCACTTTCTGCCCAACTACTGTCACGGTCCCAGCACACATCATCATGCGTCACCATCAGAGGAATGAGCTCCACAAGCCTGAGGAAGACAATCAGGACTCAAGGGAGAACCTCGACCTGGTGGTGGTGCAGCTGCTTGGGCCTGAGGAGGTAGAGGAGGAGGAGGCTATATCTCCCTCCTCCTCTGTCTCTTCCTCCCTCTGAGGACTATTCCAAGACAGCCTGGAGGAGGCAGCTGCTGCTGAGACATCAAGTCCTCCCCACAGCCCTCAGGATGCCTGCCTTCCCCCCTCTGACATGGCAGCCCCTCCATGTATCCAACCTGAAGATGAGGGCTCCAGCAGCCGAGATAAGGAGGGGGCAAGCAGCAGGGAGGCTCTGAAGAGGCCAAGCCCTCTCTGCAAGGCACCCTACGTTTAAAGAAGGCTTGCCTGGTGGCATTCCTGCTCCTCAAGTATCGCACCTGGGAGCCGACCACAAAGGCAGAAATGCTGAGTGGTGTCATCAAAGAGCACCAGGACCACTTCCCTGAGATCTTCAGCGCAGTCTCTGAGTGCATGCAGCTGGTCTTTGGCATTGATGTGAAGGAAGTGGACCCCAGTGCCCACACTTATGTCCTGGTGACCACCTTGGGCCTCACCTATGATGCGATGGTACGTGATGAGCCCACATTTCCCATCACTGGCCTCCTGTTCACGGTTCTATGGGTGATTGCCTCAGAGGGTGACTGTGTCCCTGAGGAGGAAGTTTGGAAAGCCCTGCATGTAAGGTGCTTGCATGATGGGAAAGAGCATTGGCTCTATGGGACGCCTAGAGAGCTCCTCACTAAAGTTTGGGTGCAAGAAAAGTACCTGAGTACCGGCAGGTGCCCAACAGCAATCCCACACTCTATGACATCCTGTAGGGTCCCAGGGCCCATGCTGAGACCACCAAGATGGAGGTCCTCGAGTTTTTGCTCAGGGATTATAGAAGGGATCCAAGTTCTGGCCCATCCCTGTTTGAAGAGGTTCTGAGTGATGAGGAAGGGCAGGCCTGAGCCAAGATTCAGTCAGGCACACGTCAGGCCCATGTCTGACATGATGGGACACCAATTCTTTAGTCTGTTTGAGAAGAGGACAGTCAATGTTCTAGGTCGTGAGGCCCAGCGCTATTTGGGGAAATAAGGGCTGTAGCATCTTTGGGTTTCTGTGATGACTGAGAAATGTATCCTTGTTTCCTTTAGGAATTTTCAAATGTGTCTCTTTTCCTAGAAGGTTCCATAAGCTTCAGAACCTAATTTTGTGAATGATATTGACCATACATGTGTTTGTAATATCCAGTTTGAAAGTAAGAGTTGTGTTATTGTGTAACACAAAATGGGATACTTTTCAGCTTAGTTTGTGATTCTCAGATAGATAACATGGCATTAGAAGAAGATTTTCATGAAAATGTGAAAGAACTCAGCAGTATAATCAATGGAGTCAAGAAATAGAGAAATAAAAGTAAAAGCTTGTTAATTCTTACTTATTGTCCCTTCTCAGCTGTCATTCTATGAAAGGCACTACATAAGGATCCTAGGATTTGCTTGGTTCATTCAAGAAAATGGAGGCATTTCATCTGAATAAATACAACCCCTGCTCAGTCGTTCGTATATTCTCCAGACATTTACTGTGCCTCTGTCCTCTATAATGCCCTGTGTTAGTAGTTGGCACCAACATAAGCAGGACCTACCCACCCACAGGATGACAGTGGGAGCCGCAGACATATAATGAAGGTGTCGCGTATCCCCTCAGTCAGTGTTTCTCAACCTTTTGGCCCTTTAAATACAGCTCCTCATGTTGTGACCCAACCATAAAATCATTTTCTTTTCTTTTCTTTTCTTTTCTTTTCTTTTCTTTTCTTTTCTTTTCTTTTCTTTTCTTTTCTTTTCTTCATTTTATTTATTTATTTATTTATGTATTTATTTATTGCTTAAAGTATTACAAAGTGTACTACATATGTGTCCTTTCCCCGCCCCCCCCCACCCTTGACAATCCCCTGGCCTCCCCTACCCCCCATTGTCTTATGTCCATTGGTTATGCTTATATGCATGCATACAAGTCCTTCAGTTTATCTCTTACCCCCCTCCCTCCTGCCCTCCAACCCTCCCCGGCCTTCCCGCTGCAGTTTGACAATCTGTTTGAGGCAGCTCTGCCTCTGTATCTATTATTGTTCATAAGTTTATAATGGTCTTTATTAGCCATGAATGAGTGAGATCATGTGGTATTTTTCCTTCATTGGCTGGCTTATTTCACTTAGCATAATGCTCTCCAGTTCCATCCATGCCATTGCAAATGGTAAGAGTTCCTTCTTTTTTACAGCAGCATTGTATTCCATCGTGTAGATGTACACCTGGGGCTTCTCCCTGACCTGGCCTACTTGCAGTTCAGCAGGTGGTCTGCTTGATCCTCTCTTACCCAAGGACTCAGCTAAGGAGGCCCAGGAACTACCCCTGGGGGGCAACCTGGTGACCACCCGTGCCATCTGCTACAGCCTTTCATCTTCTCAGATTGCCTGTATAGATCCCAAAATCCAAGATGGTTTTGTGGGTAACTGCCAAGGCACCCCTGTCACCCTCTCTGCCTCAGCCTTAGCCTCTAACACCAACCCCTAATAATCACCTGAACAAGGCCAATAGTTTAATCAAGCATTTGTGTGTAACAAAGGGAATTATTTGAAAAGTAGAGGCCCGGTGCATGAGATTCTTGCATGGGTACGGTCCCTAGGCCTGGACGGCGATCAGGGCCTATCAGGGACTTTCTGCTGCTGGCTGGGGCCTTCCTTTGTTCTGTGCCGCCCCCTGGAGGGCAGCACATGGCATAGTGAGCAATCAGGCTCCCCATCTCCCATTGAACTCCCAAGGGGACACTTTGCATATTAGGCATAGATAGATAGATAGATAGATAGATAGATAGATAGATAGATAGATATAGAGAGAGGGGGGGGAAGAGAGAGAGAGAGGAACAGAGAGAGAGAGAGAGAGAGAGAGAGAGAGAGAGAGAGAGATAACTTGCAGTCGCAGTGATTAGTCACATGTTCACATGACAATGATTATTATTTATCAATCACTAGGGCACTCACCAGGAAGATACCTCACATCCTGCCACCTCTGCCTGAACCACACTGGCTGAAAGGGGATACTCTTCTGGTGGCTGTCATGTGAAGATAACTGTATATGAACATTATTACCGGGATCTGAGCGGCTGTCTGTGGGGACACAGGCAAAGCAAAGCCCCAAGATGTGCAGACGGGGGCCAGCGTGGAGAGAGAGTTGGCATCAGTGATGATGGGGGCAACAGGCAGGGCCCCAGAAGGAGGATACCACCATGCCAACAGGGCCAGCTTGCTGCCAGCCTCGTTATCACCACTCAGCTGATGGGTATATTGGAGCGGCTCAGGAGCCTAGGGGTGCAGGAGGCGTGAAGGAATTCCTGCAGCCAGCTTCCAGTGGGCCGGCTCCTCTTTTGAACCCTTCTATCCCTTCCCAGGGCCTTAAAGGCACACAATCTGGCATCTCACTTTTCAAGGGAAAATATACATGGACCTTTTTGCACTTCCCATGGCAATACCCGCTGAAAACTCATAGGGATCCGAGATCTTTTCTTCCTTTTGATGCAAGGTCACAATATTTACCTGTGAGTCTCTGCTGCCTTCTGCATGGGCATGGACATGGACAGTTGCATCTATTGGATCTACAGTGGTTGGAAGTTACTTTTCCTATTATTATCACCCCAGACCACACCACTCTGTCCTCTACACATTTGTTTCCATGACCTTCCATTGACCTTGCAATGCAATTGGATACCAAATAGGTCATCTGCACAAATTACTGCTGGGTTACTTCCCTACTAGATGATAGCTTATTTGATTTGGGTGTGGAGTCCTTGCCAACAAGGTGCAACTAACCCACAGTTCCCCAGAATTCCAGTCCAAGACTAGATCATTTCGACTTTTGCACATGGTTCTTCCATTAAAACCAACACTTTTCCTTCATTTCTTGTCAGTAAATCTGGCCCTTGCTTAAACTTGGCCAAGGTACACTCAAGGAAACCTGTGGGGAAGCATGGGACTTAGTTGGAAAGTTTGTAAGGAGGAATCTCTGAAAGTTCCAGGGCCCCCAGGGGGAGCTGGAAGAAGGTGGCCACCTCACTTCATATTGAGGATCAAAAGTCTACAGAATGCCAGGATTTAACACGACCCCTCCTCCCAAAATAGAGCCTGTAGAGCCTGTAATACCTAAGGCCCCACCATCAGAGGAATCCTTTCCTGATTTTCTGCCTCTGGTGTGGGAAGGCTCAACTAGATCCTCAGTTACGGGATCCTGTGTCAGGCAAGTTATGTTAGGCTTGCCCGCTTATGCAAGATCAGCAAGGTAGTTGGATTCATGAACCACTCTCCTTTAATACCTTTAAATAAATAAGGGAAATTATTAGAGAAAGTGGGCCTAACAGTCCATTTATAAAAGGACTCCTTAATGCCTTGTCGAAAAATTACCACATGATGCCTTGGGACTGGCAGATTTTGGTCAAAACAACTCTGGACATCAGTCAACATTTATTACGGAGAGTAGAGCATAATGAGATCTATGAACAACAGGCTGTTTGTGGGTGTTCACTGGCGACCCCACCTGGGAGCCCTCTGGGTTGCATTCTGACTATAAGTCCCAGGCACTATAAGACATCTTCTGTAAGATCCATGGAAAGGACTCTGATTTTTTAAGTCTTGTGTGTGGGTTGTGCACACCTGTAAATATCATACATAGAGTATCTCTGCTGATTGTTGTTTTTGCATATTTGTTGTTTGGTTTAATTTGTTTAAAGATGAGGCATATTTCACTTTGACTAGGGACCCAGCTACTTGTGACAGGGTGAACATGTGGCAGAAATTGCAGGAACTTCCCAGAAGCTGCCAAAAATTCTTAATCTTGGGGTCACTTCCTGCTCTCCCTCTCAAGGCATCAGCCACTGGAAACTCTTAGCTAGTAGAAGTTCTTGTCTGTCTGTAATGGAACTTGGTTACTGATTGATGTTTTTTGTTTGCTTTCTTATCTTTGGGGGATGTAGTTTCACTTCACCATTTTATGAACATAGGGAATCCTCCATCTCTGCTGTTTGGGCTTTGTGCCCCTTAGAACCCATTTACTGTGCTGGGTTAGTGTGAGCTGAATTCTAAGGCTTATGTCCCACTCCACCCTTTTGTGAATACTCATTCATTTACTGTAGGGCTTTTTTTCTGTTTCTCTTTTTAAAATTTCTTCTTATATACAAGGTTTCATACTATTAGTCTAATTATAAAAAGGAAAATATGGGAAATAATTATTTAAACTCCCCAAGTATTTATCCAAGAGGACCGGAGTTACAGAAATACCCTTGAATAGCTGCAGAAGCAGCAGCAGTGGGGTGGGGGGCACTCTTCTTGTAAATGAAAAAAATGGTACTTTTACACTAAAGCCGTTAGAGGCCCAGGAGTTACTGCAGTCCGGGAACATACCCCAGGACCTGCAATATCCCCACATGCACACCTACCCTTTCTGCATCCTCCTGGGAGTTGTCTAGGTCATGTTATCTCTGTTATGCTTCGTAATAATCCTATATAATGAGAGGGATATGCTAATTATCCTGGATATGCTAATCAGTCATGACCAGATATGCTAATTAGTCATGGTCAGTATGCAAATTGACCATCACTTCAACACAATAAGAGAGGGATAGGATAATTAGTAGCCCTGCTATGCTAATTAGTCACAACCTGTATGCAAATTGAAAATCACTCCAACACACAAGATGGCATCCCCCATGTGGTCAAAGATGGCCTCCCCCATCTGGCCACAAGATGGCCACCACAAGATGGCCTGCAGGGGAGGGCAGTTATGGGCAATCAGGCCAGCAGGGGAGGGCAGTTGGAGGGGACCCAGGCCTGCAGGGGAGGGAATTTGGGGGTGATCAGGCCTGCAGGGGAGGGCAGTTAGGGGGGATCCAGCCTGCAGGGGAGAGCAGTTCGGGGTGACCAGGCCTGCAGGGGAGGGCAGTAAGGGGTAATCGTGCTGGCAGGGGAGCAGTTAAGCATCGATCTGGCTGGCAGGGGAGTGGTTAGGGGGTGATCAGGTTGTCAGGCAGAAGCAGGTAAGGGCAATCAGGCAGGCAGGCAGGCAAGCATTTGGGAGCCAGCAGTCCTGGATTGTGAGAGGGATTTCTAACTGCCCACCGGGATTGGGCCTAAAAGGGCAGTTGGACATCCCTTGAGGGGTCCCATATTGGAGAGGGTGCAGGCTTTACTGAGGGACACATATGCACACACACCCATGCACAATTTTCATGCACTGGGCCTCTAGTATATTTTCCATTGGAAAAATAAGCCTATTTCTGAAAGTAAAAAAGTTTTTCCTGTATTTGCCAAGGAAGCAAAGTTTATATACATATATATATAATATATATTATATAAAATATATATATTATATAAAATATATATTATATATAAAATATATATTATATAAAATATATATTATATATAAATAATATATATTATACATATTATATAATATACATTATATATTATATATAATTAAAATGGTTATGTAATGTTAATCAGGAACTCGGTTACTTTAAATGAATAGATTACTTAATATAGTTTAATAGTAATAATATATAATCTTTTAGTCTACTGTATTTGACTACCTCCCCAGGGTTTGAATTTTAAGAAACTTTTTCTTGTCCTAGAATTGGCTTTAGATCATTCCAATAGGCTCTGGAATGCTTCAAGTGTTTGTTTTCTCTTCCATGAAAGAAAATTTTCTACTTAAGGTACATGGGAAGCTTTGTCAAATAATAACAATATTATGCTTTCATTTATAGCTCTAATTATTATTCTAGAGTATTGTGTTTTGCAGAAAGGACAAGATTCCATGTCATTTGCACTACTATATAAAGTATCTGGATTGATAGAAGTACTAGCAGGAAAAATCAGGAGAAACAAAAATTTTAATATGGGGCTGAATGAATAGAAAAATAATTATATAGATTTTATAACACTTGTTGAAAGTGTCACTAATTTTTACACTTTTTGTTTTTCATATGTAAGGAAACATTTTTAAAGCAATTTGGTAAATTATATATTAAGAACTTATTAAGAATAGGTGGCAATACGTTTCTTTGCATGAATTCAATAAGACCTGTTTTTAATTGTAGCCTTATGCATTCCTTCCTCCAATTCCTCTCTGTACTGTATGATTGCTCATAATCAGATTTGGTTACATATAATTCCTAAACATGACCAGATTAAGGCCCATCTAACCTTTCTCTCAGCAGGCAGTCTGGCCTGCAGCAATCTGACTAATGTTACTGTGCCTCCCATCCCTCTGTGTAAGCAAAATAAGTGGTGGGACCCCTCAGCTGAAGCATTCCATTGGGAAGTTTGTCAAGGAAATCACTGACATCCTGGTACACCGTGCATCTCATACTAGTTACATCGGTTATGCAGGCATGTGGTTTGGACTGAGGGAGGGATGAGTTCCCCACGACCTCGAGTAGTAGGCTTGCCAGTTCAGAAAACCCGATGGAGATTAGGCCATGTTTTCAGCCCTTTGAAACTGTAGCATGCTGACTACCAGAACTCCTCCAGCCACTATAGTAGGACGTGTACTGATAATCATACTGATCATAGTCTAATTTGCACCACTCACCCCTATGTCTTTGTTATGGGCCCCAATCTACAGTCACCATCAGTGGACTGATGTTAAAAAGGATCTATGGGGTGTCCTCCACTATAACCTCACTGAAGAAGTAAAGATGTTGCCAAGGAAAATTAAAGAGTCCTTACCTGCTATCAATGAACATGAAAAACAGACTACTGCTTGGAATACAGTAAAGGGGCATTTAGAGTGTATAGACCCCACCACATGGTTTCTCTGAATCAATTGGTACCTGACTGGACTAACCATTGCTGTCATTGTAATTCTCTTTGTTTTTCTTATAGTCTACAAAATCAGAACTCAAGTGGAGTTTTAGAGATGGCTGCCGACAGGAGGGCAGTGAGGAAGAGAGTGTGAAGGCATGAGGGAGCAAAAGGGGAGTGCATGGATGTGTAGGGGGTGTGGGTGCATGTGTGAGTGAGGGACAGTTATATTCTGCAGGACTGTTTGGGGCTGGTGGACCAGCCAGGTCCCATAGCCGGGCAGCATCTACTACCATTGCAATCTCTCCCAGGGTAGCCTCATCTGCTACAGAGACTGCCATCTTGAAGGGGAGAGCAGCTGTAATTGGCAGCCCAGCCTTATCTTCACCAGGGAGACCTCAGACACCACCCTGGACCCTACTGCCACACCAGCCAGGGACCTGCTGCCTCACCTGCAAACCGATGAGCACCAAGACTCCAGCCTCCCCAGCCACCGGCTCCTAAACATTTTGTCCAGGGGGAGAAAAAATGGCAGCCAAATAGGGTGAAGTGTTCTGTGCCTTCTCACAGAGCAGATGGAAGAAACAGCTGAATCGAATAGCATCCACCTAGAATTGGCGAATTAAACACAGCTGGTGGGACAATCCATGGCCCGAAAGGGACAGAGGGCGCCTGGAGAACAGTAGCATTCTGGACCTGGGCTGGAGAGAGAGTCATGTGCAACCAGGACTAAAGGGTCAGAAGGAAACTGGGCTGCACCAAGTCTGCATCCCTTGGGGACACACATAACACTCGACTGTGGAAGGGGGTCCACAGGGCTGCTGGCAGTGGGGGACTCTAGATCTAAGTCCACATGCATAGCAGGCTGCCCTCAGAAAGGCAGCCTGAAGTTCTGCACCAGCCTCGCAGTGCAAGGGGGAGAGAGATGCTCGCTCTGAGGTGCTGTTGCTCTATCTTTATATTTTCCCTGCTTTTACTTGCTAAACCCAGTACATAGGATCTTTCAATTACAAACACTCACCAAGGATGCGATTCAGGAAAAGGTTTTGTGGAAGCTGGGGAGCAAAATAGGGAGAGGCAACTAGGAAGCCAGCTCTGAGACAGCCTGGTCCCTCCAACCCTGAAGAGACATTTTTCTCCTGAAAAGCGAACCACTCCTAGCAGAACTGAGCTGAGCAGGGAACCAAGGATTCAGAATACCCCCAGGGAGCCCTTGGGGACTGAGTTGAGGGGCCATTTGGTCCCGGAAAGTAATACAGCAACACCCCAACCTGTGTCAGAAATAGATGCTTGTGTAAATACAACTGAAAGGAGGCAGTTAAACAAATCGGGCAGATTGATCCCACCTGCCTGAAAACAAGGCCGTGGATTCTGACAGAGGAGTGTTAGATAGCTGGGAACTACAACACTGTGCTGACTACCTAACAGGAAACTGAGACGTGGCAGACAGAGAGGGGTCTTAAATCATCCCCCATGGGACATTAAAACTCAGCTGAAGCGAACTACACGTCACTACTTCACTTTTTTACTTTTTATCGGTTACTTAAGAAATTTATTTTTTCTTTATTTTATATTATCATTCTTATTATTAATCTTATATTTTTGGATTTGTGTTCTACATTCTATTTTTATTGTTATTTTTATCATTATTTTACCTTATCTCATTTTTTCCTTTCTGCAAATCTTTTCTTCCTCACTTCTCCCTTTTTCATCCTGTTTCTATCCACCTGTTCCTACTTTAGATTTTCTCTCACCTCTCTTTGTACTCCTTTTTAAAAATTCATCATTTTTATCTGCTTTATTGATGCATTACTATTCTCTTTTCTCTTTCTCTTTCCTCTTTCTGCACTAGCCAATTTTGTTGTTGTTGTTGTTTGTTTGTCGTTTTTCTTTTATGATTCTGTTTTTCCTCTCCTTGTTTGTTAATAGCTTAATTAGTTTTACTCACCAAACTCAAGCCTATTTGCTCTGTACTGTATTCTCCTTTTCCAAAAATAGATGAAAAAAATTTATATATATATATATATATATATATATATATATATATATGAAAAGGAAAAAAATCATATATATATCATCTATATATCATATATAGATGATATATATATATATATATATATATATATAATGAGTATTTTGTTTTTTTACTTTTCTTCTTATACACTCATTCTCTTTCTACCTCCTCTATACTCAATCATGGCCATTTGCCCATTCATTCAATTCCTTTACCTTACTTTCTGGAAATAAGCTCTGCCTCTTCAGATTCAGTTGCCCCCCTTTTTTTCTGGGTGTTTGTTGTTTGCATTTTTGGGTTTATTTGTTGGTTTTGTGGAGTTATATATCCATATATGTATATATTCCCCTTCTTTTTTCTTCTTTTTCTTTTCTCTCTTACCTTTTTCTTTTCTTTTCTCAATATCATTTTTGTGCTCTTTCTCCCCCCCCCCCAATTTCCTTTTCTCTGGTGGTCACCTTTATTTGGGATTATAGGTGTCATAAATACATTCATTTTTGTTCCCAATGTCTCATGTCTTGTTGAGCTTTATTATGTGCCTTGTGATCAAAATGCTGGAGAGTGAGCCACATAACCAGACACCCTGAGAGGAGCAAAAATGTGGAGATAAAGAAACAGCTCCCATACAAAAGAAAAGGAAAAATCACCAGAATAAGAAGTAAATGAAATGGAGGCAAGAAATTTGTCACAGAAAAAAAATCAGAGCAATGGTCATAAGGATGCTGAAAAGGATGAAAGACAAATTCAACAACATGTGTAAGAATCAAGAGGAAATGAAGAAGAACCAAGAATAAATGAGAATGGCATAGCTACAATAAAGAACACAATAGAAAGCATCAACAGTAGCCTGGGAGGAGGTGAAGACCACATCAGCGAGCTAGAAAACAAGGTAGGAAAAAACAACCAAGCAGAGCAGTAACTGGAAGAAAAAACTTAAACAGCAGGAGGAGAGCCTAAGGGAGCTTTGGGACAACACAAAACGTAAGAAAATCCTCATAATAGGGGTGCCAGAAGAAGAGGAAACTGAGCAAGGAATACAAAACCTGTTTCAAGAAATAATGACAGAAAACTTCCCTAGTATTGGGAAGGAAAAATGCTCACAAGAAGCCTAAGAAGCTCACAGAGTCCCAAAAAATTTGAACCCAAAAAGAGCCACACCAAGAAACATCATAATTAAATTGGCTAACACCAATGATAAAGTAAGAATCTTAAAGGCTGCCAGAGAGACAGAAAGTTACTTATAAAGGATCTCCCATCAGACTATCAACTGATTTCTCAACAGGAACACATCAGGCCACAAAAGAATGGAATGAAATATGCAACGTGATGCAAAGCAAGGGACTGAACCCAAAAATACTATACCCAGCAAGGCTATCATTCAAATTTGGGTTGAAATCAGGAGCATCACAGACAAAAAAAGACTATCATGTCATCTGTGAATAATGACAGTTTTTCGTCTTCTTTTCTAATTTGTATGCCTTTTATTTCTTCTTATTGTCTGATTGCTATGGCTAGTACTTCCATAATATTATTCCATAATATATATTCCATAATATAGCTTGATATTTGTAAGATATCAAGCTATATTACAAAGCCACGATTCTTAAAACTGCCTGGAACTGGCACAAGAACAGACATATAGACCAATGGAACAGAGCAGAGAACACAGAAATAGACTTAAGCCATTATGCTCAATTAATATTTGACAAAGGAGGCAAGAGCATACAATGAAGTCAAGACAGTCTTTTCAATAAATGGTGTTGGAAAAGTGGGACAGATACATGCAAAAAAAAGAAAGAAAGAAAGAAACTAGATCACCAACTTACAACATAAAAAAAATAAACTCCAAATAGCTAAAGGACTTAAATGTAAGATGGGAAACCATAAAAATCTTAGAAGACGCCATAGGCAGCAAAATATCAGACATATGTCATAGCAATATCTTTAATATTGCACATCAAAAGAAACCATCAACTAAATAAAAAGCAAGCCCACTGCATGGGAATACATATTTGCCAATGCAATCTCAGAAAAGGGTTTAATCTCCAAAATTTACAAGGAACTCACACAACTTAACAAAAGGAAGATAAGCAATCCAATCAAAAAATGGGATAGGCAAAGAACCTAAATAAATTTTTCAGAAGAGGACATGCAGAAGGCCAAGAGACATATGAAAACATGCTCAAAGTCACTATTCAACTGAGAGATGCAAATCAAAACAATAATGAGGTACCATCTCACACCTGTCAGAATGGCTATCATCAACAAATCAACAAACAAGTGCTGGCGAGAATGTGGAGAAAAAGGAACCCTCATGCACTACTGGTGGGGATGCAGACTGGGGCGGCCACTGTGGAAAACAGTATGGAGTTTCCTCAAAAGGTTAAAAATGGAACTTGCATTTGACTCAGTAATCCCACTTTTAGGACTATATTCAAATAAACCAGAAACACCAATCAGAAAGGATATATGCACCCCTATGTTCATAGCAGCAAAATTTACGATAGCTAAGATTTGGAAACAGCCTTAGTACCATCAGCAGATGAGTGTATTAAAGAACTGTGGTACATTTACACAATAGAATACTATCTTATATAATAAAGAGCTAATATGCTAATTTGACAAAGGAGTTAGTCCAAACAGCAGAACAACAGTCCAGACAACCCTCTGGGACGAAGCCAGTGCTGCAAGGGCCAGTTGAGGCAGGGAGGGGCTGCATGGGCTGTCTGGGGCTGCGAGGGGCTGTGAGGCCTGGCCGGGGTGTGAGGGCCAAGCCCCTTGCATGAATTTAGTGCAGTGGTTCTCAACCTTCTGGCCCTTTAAATACAGTTCATCATGTTGTGACCCAACCATAAAATTATTTTCGTTGCTACTTCATAACTGTAATGTTGCTTCTGTTATGAATCGTAATGTAAATATCTGATATGCAGTATGGTCTTAGGCGACCCCTGTGAAAGGGTCGTTCGACCACCAAAGGGGTCGCAACCCACAGGTTGAGAACCGCTGATTTAGTGCATCCTGCTTCTAGTGCTGCTATAAAAAAGAAGGAACTTTTACCATTTGCAACAGCATAAATGGACCTAGAGAGCATTATGCTAAGGGAAATTAACCAGTCAGAGAAAGATAAATATCACATGTTCTCACTCATATGTGGGATATAATGAACAACATAAACAGATCCAGAGACAAGGTAACACTGAACAGACCGTCCAACCTCAGAGAGAAGGCAGAGGAAGGGGGTTAAAGATCAATCAAAGGACGTGCATGAATGCGTATTAGCATAAGCAGTGGACACAGACACTGGGATGGTGGGGGCTTGTCCTGGGGTGTGGGAGTGGCGGGAGGGGGTCTATCAGGGAAAAAGGAGACATATGTAATACTTTAAATATTTAAAAAAAGATCAGAACTCAAGCAGTGAACACACTTCATGGACCCCGACATTCCAAAGCAGAAAGTTCGCTGCCTCCTTCAGTTTTCTGCAGCCAGCAAAACAAAAAATGGGGAGATGTGGGAGAGCACAGGACTTGGTTGGAAATTTTATAAAGAGGAATCTCTGAAAGGTGGGGGGCCTTCAGGGGGAGCTGGCCAAAGGTGGCCGCCCCTGCCTTGACTTTTCCAAAGAAGTCTGAGCCCCCAGGTGTTTCACTGGAATCTTTATGTGGAGACTTTAGAAGTCATTGCTTAAAGGACACTGCAGACTCATGTGTCTTCTCAAGGATACTTACCCTACTGATAGTATCTGATAGTTTAGTTCAAGCGGTTGTTACAATAACAGCCTAAGGAGGCAGGCGAAAGGGCTGTTTGGTTTCAAGGCAAGCAGTCCCTTAGCCCTGTCTTTCACAGAAACGTGTGTCAGAGTAATCATTCATCCATCACTCAGGGGCTGCTGGTCAGCCCCAGCAGAAACCGAAATAGTATATTTTTTCAATGGAGTCAGACCTGGCCAGGGAGAAGAGTGCCTGTGCAGTACCTTGGGGGCATTGCTCCAAGGAGCAGGACCCTTACTTCTCTGGAATCCTTGCAGGTAATGTGGATAAAACACTGGTCTCTTCACTGTGTAATCTTACAATGGGATAGAAGTACAGGGCAGACACCCTTCCACCTGCCTCAGGTGAACATTTCTCTCTGGTTTATACATGATCCAGAAGGGATTTCCAAGCAATTTCTCTTTTCATGTTCTCCCCTTAGCCCAAAACACACTCTCAGCAAGATCTGGCCACTGCCACTACTCAGCTGCACTACAATCAACCCCCACAGAGGGGATCACAGTTTCCCAAAGCCCCAAACTGTCCTGGTCATGTCTTTTACATTGGAGTGCTGTCCCCTGGAGCCCCACCGCCTCTCCCATTCTTTTGCTTGTTCTATAGCACTTAGGGCAGCGGTTCACAACCTGTGGGTTGCAACCCCTTTGGCGGTCGAACGACCCTTTCACAGGGGTTGCCTAATACCATCCTGCATATCAGACATTTACATTATGATTCATAAGAGTAGCAACATCACAGTTATGAAGTAGCAATGAACATAATTTTATGGTTGGGTCACAACATGAGGAGCTGTATTTAAAGGGCCAAAAGGTTGAGAAACACTGACTGAGGGGATACGCGACACCTTCATTATATGTCTGCGGCTCCCACTGTCATCCTGTGGGTGGGTAGGTCCTGCTTATGTTGGTGCCAACTACTAACACAGGGCATTATAGAGGACAGAGGCACAGTAAATGTCTGGAGAATATACGAACGACTGAGCAGGGGTTGTATTTATTCAGATGAAATGCCTCCATTTTCTTGAATGAACCAAGCAAATCCTAGGATCCTTATGTAGTGCCTTTCATAGAATGACAGCTGAGAAGGGACAATAAGTAAGAATTAACAAGCTTTTACTTTTATTTCTCTATTTCTTGACTCCATTGATTATACTGCTGAGTTCTTTCACATTTTCATGAAAATCTTCTTCTAATGCCATGTTATCTATCTGAGAATCACAAACTAAGCTGAAAAGTATCCCATTTTGTGTTACACAATAACACAACTCTTACTTTCAAACTGGATATTACAAACACATGTATGGTCAATATCATTCACAAAATTAGGTTCTGAAGCTTATGGAACCTTCTAGGAAAAGAGACACATTTGAAAATTCCTAAAGGAAACAAGGATACATTTCTCAGTCATCACAGAAACCCAAAGATGCTACAGCCCTTATTTCCCCAAATAGCGCTGGGCCTCACGACCTAGAACATTGACTGTCCTCTTCTCAAACAGACTAAAGAATTGGTGTCCCATCATGTCAGACATGGGCCTGACGTGTGCCTGACTGAATCTTGGCTCAGGCCTGCCCTTCCTCATCACTCAGAACCTCTTCAAACAGGGATGGGCCAGAACTTGGATCCCTTCTATAATCCCTGAGCAAAAACTCGAGGACCTCCATCTTGGTGGTCTCAGCATGGGCCCTGGGACCCTACAGGATGTCATAGAGTGTGGGATTGCTGTTGGGCACCTGCCGGTACTCAGGTACTTTTCTTGCACCCAAACTTTAGTGAGGAGCTCTCTAGGCGTCCCATAGAGCCAATGCTCTTTCCCATCATGCAAGCACCTTACATGCAGGGCTTTCCAAACTTCCTCCTCAGGGACACAGTCACCCTCTGAGGCAATCACCCATAGAACCGTGAACAGGAGGCCAGTGATGGGAAATGTGGGCTCATCACGTACCATCGCATCATAGGTGAGGCCCAAGGTGGTCACCAGGACATAAGTGTGGGCACTGGGGTCCACTTCCTTCACATCAATGCCAAAGACCAGCTGCATGCACTCAGAGACTGCGCTGAAGATCTCAGGGAAGTGGTCCTGGTGCTCTTTGATGACACCACTCAGCATTTCTGCCTTTGTGGTCGGCTCCCAGGTGCGATACTTGAGGAGCAGGAATGCCACCAGGCAAGCCTTCTTTAAACGTAGGGTGCCTTGCAGAGAGGGCTTGGCCTCTTCAGAGCCTCCCTGCTGCTTGCCCCCTCCTTATCTCGGCTGCTGGAGCCCTCATCTTCAGGTTGGATACATGGAGGGGCTGCCATGTCAGAGGGGGGAAGGCAGGCATCCTGAGGGCTGTGGGGAGGACTTGATGTCTCAGCAGCAGCTGCCTCCTCCAGGCTGTCTTGGAATAGTCCTCAGAGGGAGGAAGAGACAGAGGAGGAGGGAGATATAGCCTCCTCCTCCTCTACCTCCTCAGGCCCAAGCAGCTGCACCACCACCAGGTCGAGGTTCTCCCTTGAGTCCTGATTGTCTTCCTCAGGCTTGTGGAGCTCATTCCTCTGATGGTGACGCATGATGATGTGTGCTGGGACCGTGACAGTAGTTGGGCAGAAAGTGGGTACTGGGGACTCATGGGCCTGTGAGAGAGAGGGAATGTGAGGGGCCTCAGTTGGGAAATGCACCCTAGGGAGCTCTGACAAAGGCTACCTACAAGTCTCTTTTTCAGAAGTGTTTTTCAGCATCACAGGTGTCTCTGCTCAGCGACCTGTCCAGGAGGATCCTGAAGGAGGAAGTGAGAAGGCTCCTCAGGGTGCAGCTGGCACAACCCAAGGTTCTGGAAAGACAGTGTGGTGAGGTGGGATTGGGTGCTGTGGGGTCTCCTCTGTTCTGGATGGGGGATCCCCTCCATGCTCACTCAGGGTCTTCACCTGTCCGCTGCAGGACCTTCTCCTCCCCTCTGCTGGCCTGAGACAAAACACTCAGAACAAGGTTACACACCCCTGAGGCTAGCCAGAAGGATTTGGGGTGGCCCCACATCTGGCAACACCTGCCCAGAGTCTAACAGGGGTCACCAAGGAACCATAACTATACTCTATTGAGTTCATCTGTCCTGGGATGATGTCCCATCAGTCCTTACCTTGTCACCCTGCAGGAACTGAAAAAACTCCATGTGTTGTCCTGAGGCTGCCCTCCTAAAGAAAAGGTCTCACCTCCATAGATAACTGAGGTGAAAGTGAGGGGAGCCAGTGCACCCACTGGTTCCAGGTCTTCCCATTCCTGACCAAGAAGGCTGGGCAGGCCAGGGATCCTGGTGTCAGAGATCCCCTCATTCTTCACTGTGACTATCCTGTCAACTTGTGGGGTCCTGCCTCAGCTGACCTTTGTCCAGACCCCAAGACAAAGCCCTCCTGGAAAGCACCAATCTGGAAATGAGAAGGGGCTCAGCCTGACAGCCTCGCACAGGGTTTCTAGGGCTCAGAGTAAGGGCAGGCTGGATTTGTGTTGGGTCCTGTCTTCTTTTCGGGGTTTGGAGTACACTCACTCCTCCTTTGGGGTCCTCAACTTAACTTTGGCAACACCCAGGACTCTTGTCACTGTTGAGCGGATACCCCTCCTCAGATGACCAGACTTTGTCCACTCAGACCGAGGTCCTCACCTACCTCAGAGCCCAAGAGACAAATTAGGAGGCACCACATTGCACAGACTCCAGGGGAAGCCTCAGGTGGCTACCATCTCCCCTAAATGCCGCCACAACCGCCCCGCATCCCACCCCAGCGGAATCCCTAACATCATCTCAAAATGCTGGCAGCAGGGACTGGGCCCTCTGCCCTGGGTGCATTCCCGGTGCCCATTTGGCTATTCATTTTCACTCCTGCCAGGGCCTCTCCTACCTCCATGCCTCACACCTGGGATACTCTATCTCGCCCCCTTACAGAAAGACCCCACCTCACCGAAGGCTCCCCACTTTCCCACCCATGATAGAAAGGAGCGTGCCACTTAGGTCCACTGTTGTTCCTTTCAGGGTTGAGGACTGGGGACAGCTGGGCTTTGTACCACCCCTCCTTTCTGAGAAGGGGGTGTGCCTTGAGGCTTCACGGATGATCAGCACTTTCGCACCAGGCAGATCCTGGGACTAGTCCCTCTGCTGATCTCAGGTTATCTCTGAGACCTACGTCCTCACATCCCCAAGATCCCCCCATCCTCATCCATGTGGCAATAGCAGGAGTTGGCAACATCCAGTCCTTTCTGCCAGGGCCTTTCCGGGTCTGAGAACAGGGCAAGCTAGACACTGTAACGTTCCTCCCCTGTGGAGTGGGGAAGCTGCACACCTTCCCCCCTCTCCAGTGGACCTTTTCTTGAGATCTGCCAGATCCTGGGACTCTGCTATGCTGACCAGATGTGGGCCCCTCTACTGACATGCAATTGGCCCTCAAGCCTCACTGGCCTGAGAGCCCAAGGCAGGAGGAAGGGTGCACCACCTGAGGCTACCCCTGCCTACGGACTTCAGGGATGACAGAGGCAGGGCTGCTTTCAGTGGGAACACTGTCTGTGGTGCAAATGCCCTCAGAGAACTGGAGACATCCCCATTTTTTCTCCCCCCGTGTCCTCAACTTCACAGCAGCACGGGCTGCCCCACCTCCACTCCGCCTGAAGCCCTGCTCCTCCTACCAAACCCCCGTGTCTCTCAGACCCAATGCAGAAATCACAAAGCACAATGCGTGAAAGCACCCCTCCCCCACACCAGGAGGCCTCCCCGGACTGAGGATTCTGGGGTCCAGGGCCCCCAATCGCCCTCAGGGTCCCCACACTGACCCCGGGCAGGTCCCGGACCCCCTCTGCGGACCTGAGACGCCGCCGTGACACGGAGCTGCCCGAGGGTCTCAGACCCGGAGGACCCAGAAGTCAGGCCTCGCCGCTCGTGGTCACCCCGCGCCTTGGGGCTCCCGGGACAGACTGCTCTGGCCCAGAGTCACCTTGTCCCCCCACGGCCTCACCATGAGGCCTGCAGGTCCTGGGACCCTCCCTCTGTGAACCAGGAGGCCGGACCCCCACACCGAGGGCCGCACCCCGAGACCCCAGGGCAGGCCTGAGGGCCTCACTCCCCAGGGCTCCCGGCAGGGGCTGAACTAGCTCCCGGGGACCTCCGTCTGGTCCTCACCCCAATTCCAGGCAGAGCCTGGGCCCGCCGGTGCCGACCTGAGATTGCACCCCCACAGCGCCTGTCCTGCCGCCCCTCCCCCGTTCTCTGAGGAGGTGGGCGAGGGGGGCAGGAAGTAGTTCTCATTAAGACGCCCCACCGAGGACTCTCAGTGCTGTCAGGGGGGCCTTCCTGGGTCCCTAGAGCTGACAGGAGCACCAGGAGATGGATGCTGTAGTGCCCTCTGTGCTGAAGCCAGTGGACACCAAAGTCCTCACCCAGGAGGGCCTCACACCCCTTGCAGAGATCGCTGCAGTACCAGGACCGATGCTGCGGGGGGCGCTGTTGCGCCCAGGATTTGGAGGAGCAGTAGAGAAGCCAGTCTGGGTGAGGGGCTGAGGGCCATTTTCAGGCTGACCAAGCACCCTGGCAGCGTAAGTCCCAGCCTCTCCTTTTTTTCTTTTTTAATTCTGAGATTTATTTCCTTCTATAATTGAAACTTTGTTGCCTTTAGCAGAGGCCTGCAGAAAGCTTGGCTTCCTCCATCGCTAGGGGCAACTCATTCCTGCTAGCTCCAGCTCCGTGGCTGCGGGCAGCCATCTTCGTTGGGTTAATTTGCATGTAGTCGCTATGATTGGCTGGTGGGCGTGGCTTAAGGCATAGGGAAAGCATGGTCAATTTGCGTGTTTGTCTTTCATTAGTATAGGATGGAACATATGCGCTTATGTGTTTATTTCTATATGATATACTATCCCAGGTATTTTACAAGAGAATACTTACTCTTTACATACATGATTTATTCTGCTACTCACTATTCTAATTAGTCTGTTCTTTACATACTATTCAGATAATAATTTTTGAAAAGCCAGCACTAACCCACCAAGATGGTTGTCAGGTGGTTATTAGCATAGACTCTGAATAACATACCTCAACTGTCCCAGCTTTCCCAAGGCAGTGGTATACCCTTAAGGTTACTGACATTTGTGGTCTGAATGCCCAACATTTGTGTCAAGATAGCATAAGTTTAAAATCCTTCTTCCTATTTTCCCTGTCATCTGCGTCATACAGCCTATAGCCCCCTCCCAACTTCCCTACTGCCCCTACTCCCACCCCAGACACAAGTGCCAGCTCATCACAATTTTCAGTCTCCCTTAGGGCCTGCTCCAATTTTATTGTTCGGATACTATGGTTCATATTGTGTTTATTTTAAGAGTTATTTTTTTACAACGCTTTTAGATGGCAGAGAAAAATAAATATGATGGTATACAGATATCCTAGTAAGTCATTACTCCCTCACGTGTATAATGCCCCTCCGCCATTATCAATGTCCCCAACCAGAGTGGTACATTTTTAAAGATAGATGTGCCTACACAGATACAGCATCATCAACTTGGGGTAAATACTTATGGAGTTGCTGAATCATATGTTAAAATTATGCTTACTATTCTAAGAAACTGCCCAAACAGCTTCCAATGCGGCTGTACTATTTCACTTTCCCACAGGTAATGAATGCAAGTTCCTGCCATTCCATATCCTTGACAGCATTTGGTGTTGTCACTGTACCAAATATTGGCCATTGTCGTAAGTGTTTATTTATTGGGTGTGTGTGACATTATTAACAGACAGCTCAAACCTTCAGATGGCTGTTGTCAACTGCAGAAAAAGCACAAGTAAGCCTTTTGAGAGTTTTACCCAAAGCATCTTGAGCCTCCATAACCACGTGAGACAATTCCTTATTAGAACTCTATGTGTCCATGGTTGGGTTCAGTTTCTCAAAGAAGGGAGAATCATCCACCCTCCCTGACACTCTTGTCCTCCTGATCAGGGTTTGCCTTTTGTATTAGGGAAGGGGAAGGTATCGCTGGATTCCGGGAGGCCCAGGCAGGTGGAGAAAAGGGGGGAAAACTCAAGCACTCCCATCTTCACTCTATTACCCTGCACTCAGGAACCTTCATCACTTGACTGCTCCACATGAATTGCTCCCAAGTCCTAGTTGCCCCCCTCCCCTCCTGCCCACCCATGACCGTATACTCATTGCAAGTGCCCATGATCCAAACAAGCTCCCCACTTCCACTTTCTGCCTCAAAAATATGCCTGAAGGACTCTATGAGAAAAGCAGCCAAGGCAGCACATTCATCTTGCATGTTTAAAAATTTTATCTGACTAGTGGGTGCAGAAGAGAGTGGGAAACCCATAGGAGGGACCAAGAGACCATAGGGAATCTGCTGTCATCATCCAGAGGGATGGTAGTTTTATAGGGGCTATTGGGACACTCTGGACTTGGACTGGAAATGGAGGTAGACTGAAGAACTGGAACCTGTGGAGGGAAAGACAACAGGGAGAGAGGCCCCACCACCAGGTTTCTGACTTGACTTGGCAGTGTCGGGCCGGATTGCAGGTGCAGAAGTCCAGTGACCCGTTTCTGAGATAAAGGGAAGGTAAGGCAAGGTTGTCCTGGAATGGGCAAGGCTCTTGGTCTACAGTATAGCAGCACTGCAGAGGGCAGGAGGAAGGTTCCTGCCTCACTGAATGGATCCAGAACACAACAGAGGCCTGTCTGATGACATCTGGTGGTTCTATGACAGGGCTGATCACAAGTCTTTGCTGAGCAGCAAGGTCATTTCAAACAAGGGCTCCCACATGTATTATAGGCTGTGTATGCAGGATGCCAAAGTCTCACAATGGGCGCAAGAGAGGGATAGCAGAGCTTGGACAAGGCAGTGTCTACTCCAAAGGGGTTTGTGTCCTGGATGTCAATGGGAGAACATTCCAGAAATCTGGTATCTAGCTGTGATGACCCTCTGTTTGCTGAATCTGTGGCCTGGGACTCCAAACACCTGCAGATTCTGGCTCTGGAGCTAGAAATTAATGGTTTATGGAAGGAGGTAAGGACATTCCCCTAAGGGGGCCAAGATGCTTTTAAGTTGAGATATTCTCTGGAGAATCGAATCGCAACACAGAGTCTTTGAAATCCAAATTAATGTCAGTTGACAGCTCACCATAGACCACGTACAATGCCCAGCAAGACACAGGGATCATCTCCTCAAAGCCTCCCTGTGCCCTCTTGAGCTGCCATGTGTCCCTACCCCTTAATCAAAGTCAGTGTTTTCTTTGGGTGGTGCAGAGGTTAGAATCAGCATATGAAAGATGTGAGTTATTCATGGCAGCTCAGAGTGCATCCTCACCTGCTTTGCATCTTGGCTGTGGCCCACACTGTGTTCCTGTCCCAGGCTTCCCCTTTCAGTATTGACATGATTTTCTGGGCAGCTTTTGAACCTGTGCCTCTGAACAGCACTGTCCACGTCGTGGAGGCAGAGCCTTTCTGTGTCCATCAATGGCTCAAGGCCATGGTGAGGTCCCTGGAGGCCTTGCTCAGGACCACACCCTCAACTCCTACAGGCTTGTTTGCACTTCCCCCACAGGTAGGCTGCACATCACATATGCCTGTCCACAAGACTCCCTCTGACTTGGCCCCTTGTGATCTCACCATGAAAGCCGGTTCCTTTTTGGTGCAAATACAATTCAGCCCGCATGCATTTGATGCCTTCTAGATGAAACGCATTTCCATGTGTTTCTCTGATAAGGTTTTAAAAGGGTTTTTCTTATTGAAAATAAGCCAGGCCACAGGGACAAACCATATTGGAACAGACAGAAGGAGCCACCAGAATGTCCCTAAACTCTGATGATTAGCTCCATCTTAGGACCTAAATAACCACCGTATCATTGCCCATTTATATGTGTAATTATCTACGCTATTTCATGATATGGCGCTAAGTCTCCACGTTTCACTGTTACCATAAACTGTCAAACATACCTAACACTAAAGAAAATAATAAAAACTCCAGTTTTCCTATCACCCAGGAGCATTGATGTGGTGCCTTATGTGCTCCATTCATTCTTTTCTTGTTTCGCTTCCTCCTTTTCTTTTTCCTCTTCCTTGCTTACCCACTCCATTCCTTCCTTTCTCCCTTTATCCCTTCCTCCTTTACTTCCTTCCTTCCTTCATTTTTAATTTTCTTGCTGAAGCTCTTTGAACCAAATCTCAGATACCAAGTCAGCTCAATCCTACATACCTGAGGGTGAAAACTCTGAAAACATAAGGACTTTAAAACATAATTTTTATCATCCAGGCAAACCAACAATCCAGTGTATCTTCTTTATATTCCTTTCACAGTCAGATGGTTGCAATTCTCCCACATATTTCTTTGTTTGTAATGAAACCAAATTAGGTTATACATTGCATTTTTCATGTCCCTTAATTCTCTCTGTCACTGCTTAATGAGTAGAAGCATATATGAATCATAAATGTAGATGTATTTCCCACAGGGGTATTACTTTTCAATCTGAAACCACTATACATATATCCTGGAGGTGGCCAAGGAATTATAAGGATTGTGGATGTTGGGAGCCAGAATTCTCACTGATAGAGTAAAGGGTTAGAGATAATCCAAGGGAGCAGACCAGAGGTCCCTTGCGGTAATAATGGGTTAGAGCTGGAGACATCAGTATGAATTTGTGTTAAGCTTAACACAGACACCTATGGTGACATACATATTTATAGATATATGTATATACATAGGCTAATAAACACACTTATGTTTACTTTTACTCTCAACTGAGACAGCTAGAACAAAAACACTCCAGGAATCATGAGCCCACCAAGTGCCCACCTCTAGGTTTCTAATACCATTCTGTAATGGAAGGAAGCAGAAATCCATGGGGAGATGGCTTATGCTATGACTAGAGCAGGGAACAGACAAGACAGCCTACAACATCTTGTAGTGGCCGAAAGTGAGGTGGTGCTAAAAAATACAATACTGGAAGTAGGTCAAGGGGACATAAGAACCAATGGAAAGAACTTCAAATGGCCAAAAATGGAAAAAGTTGAACAAAAAAATAAAGTAGTATTGATTGTCATACAAAGCAAAAAGCAAATATCCTACTGAGATAAATCAGGGTTTGAGTAAATCCATAAATGTGTAAGAGTAGAAAAATCTCCCTTGGAGTATCTGCATTCTAAATCAATCATGCAGATAGATACCCATTCTCCAATGAGGTGGGCCATTACATCACTATTTTTTTAAAATGTATTTTATTGATTTTTTACAGAGAGGAAGGGAGAGGGATAGAGAGTTAGAAACATCAATGAGAGAGAAACATCGATCAGCTGCCTCTTGCTCACCCCCTATTGGGGATGTGCCCGCAACCAAGGTACATGCCCTTGACGGGAATCAAACCTGGGACCCTTGAGTCCGCAGGCTGACGCTCAATCCACTGAGCCAAACCGGTTAGGGCATAACCCCACTCTTTGAGGGTCTCTTGTGTCCAGTGACTTCCTTCTAAAAGGGAGGAACAAGAGTAACTTTACAGAGGAGATACCTGATGAAAACTATCTCAAGTTGGGCAAATCACAGACACGGAGAAAATATTTTAAGTCCCATATCTCATGAGGAATTCGTGTCCCAAATACATAATTTTAACTACCTGATGGAAATAAACAAACCAATACAAATATATAACTGATTTAAGGACACTTCACCAAACAGGATATATACCATAGATCACACACTAACGAAAATTAAAAGCACACATAAGCATGCTGAGCATCGTTTCTCATGAAGAAAATGCAAATGTGAACTACAGAAAATATTCAACTGCAAAGCTATCGGAATGGCTAGAGTCCCCAAACCTGCAAGTGCCAAACTTGGGAGAGGATGAGGAACTCTCCTTCATTGTTAATAGGGAAGAAAATGTTACAGCCACTTTAGAAGAAAGTTTGGCATATTCTTATAAAGTCAAACATGGACTTGCCATTCGATTCAGAAACCCTAGTTGTCAGCTTTATCAAGTGAATTTGGGGTCCATAAAAAACACCAAAACGATGCATGATTAGAGCAGTTTGATTCATAATTCCCAACCGAGTCTTCCTTCAAGAGGTGAATTCATGAATAAACTTTGATAGAGCCACAAACTGAAACTTGGATTCAAAGCTGAAGCCACCCTCAAATGTTCCAGAAAAAAAGAAAGGTTCAAAGGGAGGTCTTATCAAATGGTCAGGGAGAACTCATCAGACTCTTATGCTGCCTTTTCCAAAGCATACAAAAAGATGGGCAATTGTACAACTCGTCCTCCCAGACTACCTTTCTTTTATTCAAAATTCTGAGAAATTCCCACAAACGGAGCTTTTGGAACAAGTTGATTCACATAGCATAAAACAGCCTGTACATACTAATGGCATATTCAACTCAACAGTGCATTATGTGAACAAGCAGCCTATCAGCCTATATCCAATAACTAAAATGAGGATTTAATGTTATAAAAAAATTCTATTGCAAGTCTATGCACACAAAATACAGTAAAAAAATTTTTTTTCATTGCAATGGCTACAGAGAGAGAACCTTGCAAAACACACACACACACACACACACACACACACACACACACACCACAAAAACAAACAAACAAACAACTTTAATATGAGTTCAGGGAAATAACTTTGAACAAACTTAGCCAAAAGGGAATTTCCATTTCCTAAAATTGAGAGCAACCTACTTAAGTGTGAAACATTAAAAGCATTTCCATTAAAGGCAGGGACAAGTCAGAGATGTGGGCTGAGGGTATAAAAGTAAACATGAGGTATGAATATGGAAGAGACACAAACAGTATCTGTTGATAATATGATCATCTAGCTAGAAAATTCAAAAATGGAGATCTGGATTACTCAAATGCATAATAAACTGTATGGAAGATCACCATAGCAATAACAAAACCTTCCTCACAATTAATAACTAATTAGAACATGGAATACAAAAATCTCGTTGACCACAGTTATAAAAGCCAAAACTTAACCAAGAAGTATCCTAATTTAAAAAGAGTCAACTAAAAATAATACTGAGGGATTCAAGTTAAAAAAAAAAAAGTGCCAAACTAATGGAGCAGTTTCCATATTCATTCATGGGAAACACAATATTGCAAATATGTTGATTCTGCTTAAAATTTTACAAATTTAGTGCTATACAGGTGTTGCCCAAATAACAATTAAGCTTGGACTGATGACATCTGCTCCCTAAATAAACGGAGGGAAAATATCTAAGGAAGAGATTGGAGGGCAAGGGCTGGGGGAGTATTTAACAATAAAATCTAAACAACTTAATATGAGCAAGCCCCTCGGGGAGACAAAACTGGTGAGCTGGCATTTGTGGTTGAGGTGGTTGTGTGGGGGAGCTGGGAAGTGGTTGAGGACTGGCCTTTAAAAAGCATTGTTTCAATAGATTATAAAGAATAGGGAAGAAATAGAAAAGCAAGTATCAGAGGAAATCATGCATAGTAAGATTAGGTAAGCTTTCATAAAATAACTTGTCTAGTATATGGAAATACATAGGACATAGACATCCATGCATATATATAAATATATACATATATACACATATATACACATATATACATATATATACATATATACATATATACACATATATATACATATATACATATATACGTGTGTGTGTGTGTATATATATATATATATATATATATATATATATATATATATATTAGGTATGTAGTATGGGCACCTATAGATATATAAACACGCCTGATCAACATTTAGGCTATATGTGTACACATACACTATATATCCAGATCTATGCATGCATATACATATATGCAAAGATTTATGCATAAATAAAATGTATAAAAACTAGGTAGAGGTGCAAAATATAATAATTACTATGAATGAGGATCAAAAAGGAACAAAGCCTGCAATGACAAGCAAAAGTAGACAGATAACCCCGAAACCAGAGACCCGCTCCAAATCCCTGCTGTAACTCAGCGAATTTACTGAAAGGAAACATGTAGAACACAATGTTTCCATAGAGCCGGGCGGTCTGGGGAAGAGGCACCATGGGAAGTGGGGGCAGGGGAGGCAGTTAGGGTCTGATGCTCCCCAGGGACCACGGCTCTGCAGCGCCCCCTCTGGGAACCGTGATGTGACCACGGTGTCCAAGCCAGGGCTGTGAGGACCCTCCAATAAGGACTGAGGGCTCCAGCCGCCCACGCAGAGGGCCCACCCCGGGACGAAGGCTGGTGCTCCAGTGAGATCCGGGTACCTCAGGCAGGGCTGTCCGGCTGCGCAGTCCCGCCCACCACCCGGACTCTAGGACCCAGAGGGACCTGGGGAGGCCGACACTTGGCCTGAAGGGCACAGACCCAGGTCAGCACAGGGTGGGGGCCCAGGCCATCCAGACCAGGTAGGGACCAGAAGGGGGGCTGGGTACAAAGGAGCGGAACTCCGCCCCGGTCAGCAGGCCTGGATGACCCCACAATTGGTTTCCGGAAGTGATGTCACTGACGCATTGACTTCCGCCTGAGAAGCCTAGGGGAGCTGAGCGCCATCTTTGGGACGCTGGCTTCGGGTCGGTAGACGGTACAGGCGCTGAGGGGAGCCACTTCAGGTCGGCACCGGCGGGCCCAGGCTCTGCCTGGGATCAGGGTGAGGACCAGACGGAGGTCCCCGGGAGCCAGTTCAGCCCCTGCCGGGAGCCCTGGGGAGTGAGGCCCTCAGGCCTCCCCTGGGGTCTCGGGGTGAGGGCCTCGGTGTGGGGGTCCGGCCTCCCGGTTCACAGAGGGTGGGTCCCAGGACCTGCAGGCCTCACGGTGAGGCCGTGGGGGGGGACAAGGTGACTCTGGGCCCAGAGCAGTCAGTCCCGGGAGCCCCAAGGCGCGGGGGGACCATAAGCGGCGAGGCCTGACTTCCGGGTCCTCCGGGTCTGAGACCCTCGGGCGGCTCCGTGTCATGGCGGCGTCTCAGGTCCGCAGAGGGGGTCCGGACCTGCCCGGGGTCAGTGTGGGGACCCTAAGGGAGACTGGGGTCCTGGACCCCAGAACAGTGTCCACCCGGCAGGCCTCCTGGGGGTGGGGGAGGGGTGCTTTCACGCATTGTGATTTGTGATTTCTGCATTGGGTCTGAGAGACACGGGGGTTTGGTAGGAGGAGCAGGGCTTCAGGCAGCACAGGGGGACCCCAGGTCCCGCTGCTGTCAAGTTGGGGACCCTGAGGGCGATTGGGGGCCCTGGACCCCAGAACAGTGTCCATTGGGCACGCCTCCTGGGGTTGGGGGAGGGGTGATCTCACGCATTGGGTTTGGTGTAAGGAGCAGAGCCACAGGTCCGCTGAGAGAGAACAGACGGGCCCAGGACCCCACAATATAGGGGACCCCATAAAGGGCCTCCCCTGCTATGAGCCATGGGAGACCCCATGTCAGATGACCCCTTGAGGTGTGTCCTGACTTCCGCATGCAGGTCTGAGATAGGCTGGGGCTCACTGTAAGGAACACAGCCACAGGAGGATGGAGGGCACCCTGAATCCCACAACCAGGGGACCCCATAAACCCTACCCTGCTATCAGCCTTGGGATGTTCCCTGGTGAAAGACCAAGTGCCGAGTTTCCTGACTTCTGTATCCAGGACTGAGTGAGACTCAGGACTTGGTGAAAAGTGTAGGGAATCACACTTCTAGGAATATTTCCCTAAGAAACCGGAAATACCAATGAGAAAGAATGTATGCACCCCTATGTTCATAGCAGCACAGTTTACAATAGCTGAGATGTGGAAACAGCCCAGGTGCCCATCAATGACCTGATGAAAAAGCCGTGGTACATGTATGCCATGGAATACTATGCAGCTGTATAAAGGGAAGGGTCTCTTATCCTTTGAGACAGCAGGGAGGGACCTGGAGAGTATCGTGCTAAGTGAAATAAGCCAGTCAGAGGAAGATAAATATCACATGATCACGCTCATATGTGGAATTGAATATACAAAGTTAACTCATGAACCAAATAGATACAGACACTTGCAAGCATGGGACAGATTGGGGAATCTCAGAGGGAAGGTGGGGAGGGTGGGAAGTAATCAACCAAGAACCTTGTGTGCATATATGCATGGCCCATGGACACAGACAATTGGGCAGTGAGGGCGGGGGAAGGGGACAGGGGTGGGGTGGAGGGGGTCATTTTGTAATCTATAGTAATAAAAGCATTATATGCTAATTAGACTGGACACCCTTCCGGGCATCCTTCCTCAGGAAGCCAGGGCCGGAAGCCAGGGCTGTGAGGGAAGCCCAGGTCTCAGGTGCCAGAGGGAAGCTGGTGCCGACAGCCAGGGCAAGGAAGGCCTACTCCTGCATAAATTTCGTGCATCAGGCCTCTAGTTCTTTCAATAATAACGAATTACTAAAAAATTAAAAATAAAAATAAAAAAAGCCATATAGGGAATCAGGTCCACAGAGAGGAGGGCAGTAGTACTACCCGGACTCAAGTGGCATTTAATGCCTTCAAATCAGGGTCTGTGACACTGTGGGGTTTCGTACACAAACCAACCCCAGGGAGGCTGAGGAAGGACCAGGACCTGCCAGGGTCATGATGGGGACCCTGTGTCAGGACAGAGGGCACCCAGGACTCCCAGTGTAGAGGCTGCACAAAACCCCACCTTGCTCTCGGCCTTGGAAGGGCACAGGGCTGGTGACCCCATGGGGTGTCCCCTGATTACAGCATGCAGGTCTGAGGGAGACTGGAAACTTGTTGAAAACTATAGGGCTTCCCTCAGGTCCACAGAAGGGATGCAGAAGCACTGCCCAGAGTCAAGGTGATTTTCCTGACTTTTGCATCCGGGTCCGACAGGCTCTGGGGTTCGGTGTAAGGAGCAGGGTCTCAGGTGGGCAGAGGGAAGAGTCAAGGTGAGGAACCACAGGGAGGACTGGGGGAATCCAGGAACCCTAACCGGAGGGGAGTCCACAGAAGTCTGCCCTGCTCAACGTGTTGGGAGGCCCTGTGGTGGATGACCATGCAGAGAGGAACCGCAGAAGCCCAGGCCTGATGTCAGCCCTGGCAGTTCAGGGGGAACCACAAAGGTGGCAGAGGGGAGGGCCCGGGTCTTGCCCCGAGTCCAGGTGAACATGCAAAGGGAAGACTGAGGGACCCAGGACCCCACAACAGAGATGCCCCACATTACCCCTACTGTGAACCCTGGGAGGCCCCCGGTCCATGACCACATGCTCTCTTCCTGACTGGGCATCTCATGTTGACAGAGAGAAGGTTCGAGCTCCAGCCAGGAGTCACGGTGAGGATCCTGCAGGAAGACAAGTGGACTCCACCCCCTGAGCTCTGAGGGGTCAGGCTCCAGGTAGGCAAAGAAGGGGACTGCAGGGCTCTGCCAGGATACCAGGTGAGGACCCGAGTTAGGACTCAGGAAGCCCCTAGCACACCTTGAAGTATGTATGCCTGAGGCTTGGCCAGGGCCATAAGTGTCCGCAGTGTGCCTGTTCCTGCCAGCAGCACCTGCAAGCCTCATGGTAGGCCTGTGGATTTGGGTTGCTTCCAAACTTCTACCTTAGGAGTGGCAAAGGGAGGTGAGGGCATTTTCCTGAAGGTGCTGGATGCAGGGCAACGTGGGAGGTGTGCCAGGTGTGGGTCTTGAGGCAGGATGGTGGTACCTCCCACCCCAGTAAAAACAGGGACCAGCTGGCTTAGGCTCTGCTGGCACAACTGGGTCATTCGGCACGATAGTTAATGTGGTGTATCTTGACGTCCCCTTTGGAGGTCACAGAGAGATGGTGGACATGGCCTGCAGTATTCATTCTCAGTTCAGCGGAAGGGAAAGGTCCCAGGCACTCTCCGAGTAAACCTGGGTAGCTCGGGGAGGAAGGAGGATACCACACTCCAGACAATGGGTGCCCCGAACCCAGTCTGTGCTGCTGTCAGCCCTGGGAAAGGCCTGGCATGTGTCTGGAGAGGTGGTTCCTTCACAGGTTTGTCTCAGGGCACTCGGGAAGGACAGGGCCTTGGTCAGAGGGAATGGCTTCAGTTCATGCACAGATGAGCTGAGGTTGTGGAAGGGTCATAAAGGTGTGAATGCTTTCTTGTGGGAAACTGCAGCTATGTGCTCCCCGAGAAAAGAAGAGAGCCCTCAGCATCAGGGAGTGTCCTGTCCTCAGCATCCAGATTCCCCAGGCAGGGGTACCTGGGTGTGACATGCTCTCCCTTTCCACATGCCTGCTCCTCCTGAGCTTTTGTCACTGAGGACAGTTATTCAGGGTGAAATCGGGTCAGCCGGATTCAGATCCAGGCCAGGCCAGGAAGAAAGGCAAGTATCCTCAGGCCAGACTAAGGGAACTCTGTACCCAGAACGGATGGGCCCAGGCCCTGGTGTTAGTTGTGTGGGAACCTGGACAAGGGTGGGGACAGATGGAGCTCCTGTTCACTTTTGTCTCAGAGCTATCAGCAAGGTGAGGACCTTGGTGTGAGACCACACGTCCTATCATCCACCGAACCACATTTTGTCAGCAGAGAGAGGAGTCCCAGTTCCTGCAAGGAATCAAGGTGAGCACTGAGGAGGAGCAGAGCACATGGGAACCCAGACCTACCCTGCCTCCTCTGTCAGCAATGGGGAAACTCGGAATAGGGCCTGGATTACCTCAGCTCACTTCCTACTCCTGTACCTCAGGGAGGTGCACCCTAAGTCTAAGTAGATTGCGCTCAGTCAGCAGAGAGAGTGTCTGAAACCCTGCAGTGTGTCATGGTGAGAAATGATCAGAGCCTTAACCCAGCGTAGATGGACCCAAATCTTCCGTCCCCCCTTCTTGATCCTCTGGGAGAGGGATCACATGTGGAGCCAGCTCAGTTTCTTCACTGAAGTGTCAGGTGTGTGTGGTCTTGTTCTGAGCATTTGACCTCAGGCCAGCAGAAGGCAGTGAGAGGCCATGCCCTGGCAGGGGAAAGGTGGGTATCCTACGTGTGCAAGGAGGAACCTCCCACCCACAACAGAGGGGATCTCAGAGAGTCCTGCCGCCCCTCCTGTCAGCTTTGGGGTCCCAGGAATGTGCTTTCCATGTGCATGCTGAGGTGCCCCTTTGTTCCCTCCAGAAGAGGCCCCGGATTGGAGGAGGTGAAGGCCTTGGTCTACTCTACATATTCTCAGGTCACAGAGCAGCAGGAGGCCAGGAAGTGCTAGGAATTAAGGTGAGGTGCTGACCATGAATATGTCCCCATGGGCTCCCCACCCATGTCAGAGGGTCCTCACATTGCCTGACACCTCCACACCCCACCGTCAGCTACAGAACCCTGTGCTGTGCCTTCTATACCCTGAGCAGTCATGTCACTTCCTACTTCAGGTTCTTAGTGGGCAGGCTGATCAGGAGTGAGCCCTGTGAGGCCCATGTACACCCCTAAAGGGGAGACCTGGAAGTCACCTTTGTCAGAGCCGCCTAGGGTGTGTTTCTCAGCTCATGCCTCTCTCACTCCCACTCTTCCCCAGGCCCGTGGTTCCTCATCGCCCATCTTCTGCCCACACTCGGTCACTGTTCGAGCACAAGTCATCATGCCTGGTCATCATATGAGTGAGCCGTTGAAGCCTGAGGAAGACTTTCCGTACCCAGTTGAGATCCCTGACTTGGTGGCGGAGGAGCTGTTCTGGGCTATGCAGGAGGAGGAGGTGGAGGAGGAGGAAGATGCCCTGTCTCTCTCCTCCTCCCCCTCAGTCCTGTTTATAGACAGCCTAGAGGAGGTGTCTGCTGCTGAGACATCAAGTCCTCCCCAGAGTCCTCAGGGTGCCTGCCCCTCCCCCCATGCCATGGAAGCCTTTCCATGGAGCCAATCTGAAGATGAGAGCGCCAGCATCCAAAATGAAGAGGGTCCAAACACTGAGGGAGGCCCTGAAGATGATGCCGATTTCTTGCTCCACAAACCACTGCGTTTGAAGATGAGGGAAATGGTGGAGTTCCTGCTCCTGAAGTATCGTGCAAAGGAGCAGACCACAAAGGCAGAAATACTGAGTAGTGTCATCAAAGAGCACCAGGAGCACTTTCCTGAGCTCTTCAGTGCGGCCGTTGAGTACATTGAGTTGGTTTTTGCTGTTGTTGTGAGGGAAGTAGACCCCAGTACCCACACCTATGTCCTGGTCACTGCCTTGGGGCTAACCTATGATGGGATGGTGAGCGATGAGCACAAATTTCCCAACACAGGCCTCCTGGTCACACTTCTGTGTGTGATCGCCTCAGAGGGTGATTGTGCCACTGAGGAGAAAATCTGGGCTGTACTGAATGATTTAGCAATGCATGATGGGGAGGTACATTGTCTCTATGGGGAGCCCAGGGAGCTCATCACCAAAGTTTGGGTGCAGGAACAGTACCTGGTGTACCGCCAGGTGCCCAATAGTGATCCTGCACGGTATGAGTTCCTGTGGGGCCCCAGGGCCCACGCTGAGACCACCACGGCGAAAGCCCTCAAGTTTATGCACACGGTTAGTAGGGATTTCCGTCTCCTCCCATGCCTGCCTGAAGAGCCTGAGTGCAATGAGAAACACTATGCCTGAGCCAGAGTTGCATCCAGGCACTTTTCAGGTCCATGTGCATTAACTTCTTTTGCTGGGCATAAAGTGCGTCCAATTTTCAACTCTGTTTGAGAACAAACCAGTAGTGAGGCCCAGGGAAAGGTTTAGGTTCCTATTGTGATTGAGAAATTTATGATTTATTATTTTGTGAATTTTTAAGGAAATTTTCTAATGTTCCTTTACATAGAAGTTTTCATAAACTTTTAGCATGTAAGTTTGTAAATGACATTGATCACATATATATTTCTACATGTCCAGCTCAAGAGTAAGAGATTTGCTACTGTGTAATGAAAATTGGGACCCTTCCCATCCTAGTTTGTGATTCCAATCTAGATAACATGACATTATAATAGGATTTCCTTGGAAATGTGTAAGAACTTAGCAGTAAAATCCATGGAGTTAAGAAATAGAAAAATAAAAGCAAAAGGTTGTTAATTTTTGCTTCTTATATTTTCTCATCTGTCTTTCCATGAAACAGCTTCTCCAAGGATCCTTGGTTCAGGCAAGAAAGTGGGGGGATTTCATCTGAATAAAGACGACCCCTGCTCAGTGGTTCATTTACTCCCCAGACATTCACTGAGCCTGTGTCCTCTGGAAGGCCCTGTGTTAGTAGTGGGCACACTAACATAAGCAGGGCATATCCACCCACAGGATGATAGTGCAGGAGCTGAAGTCATATAAGGAAGGGGTTAGGTGTCCCCTTAATCCTGCAAACAAGTAACAGAACAGGTGAGGCGGTGGGCCTCCAGCGACCAGCACTCACTTGTGAGTGGACTTCATTTTTACCGCAGCGTACTTGCAACAGCATGGATGGAATTGGAGAGCATTATACTAAGCGAAATAACCTAGTCAGAGAACGGTAAACATCACATGATTTCACTCATATATGGAATATAATGACCGACATAAACTGATGAACAAAAACAGATCCAAAGACAAAGAAGCATCGATCAGACCATCAAACCTCAGAGGGAAGGTAGGGCAGAGTGGAGGTAAGGGGGGGAGATCAACCAAAGGACTTGTATGCAAGCATATAGGCCTAACCAATGGACACAGAGGCCAGGGTGTGAGGGCATGAGTGGGGGGTGGAGGAGAGCAATGGGGGGATAAGGACACATATGTAATACCTTAGTTAAAAAATGATGTGCATGGCCTGAGCCAGGGTACTTGGGAAACTGTGATTCCCTCTGCTGGGGTTGATTGTAAAGAAGCTGGGGGTGGCAGCTTTTTCTAATTTCATGCCATTGTTATCCGAGAAGATGCTTGTTATGATTTTAATCTTCTTGAACTTGTAGAGACTTGTTTTGTGTTTTAACATGTGGTCTATCTTTGAGAATAACACATGTGAACATCAGAAGAACGTATATTCTGCAGCTTGGGGGTGAAATATTCTGTAAATGTCATTTAAATTCACCTGAACCTGTCTGCCATTTAGAGTCACTGTTTTCTTGGTAATTTTTTGTCTGGAATACCTATCCAGTGAAGTCTGTGGGCTATTAAAGTCCCCTACTATGACTTTATTGCTGTTGATCTTTCCCTTAAAGTCCTCTAATGTTTTTTTTTTAATTTTCTTTATTGAGGTGCTCCTAAATAAATGGCATGAAATTAGAAATCAGTTACAGTAAAAACACTCAAAAATATTCAAACACATGGAGGCTAAATAGCATGTTACTAAACAATGAGTGACTTACTAATAAGATCAAAAAAGAAATAAATAACTTCCTGGAAACAAAAGAAAAGTACCACACAACAAATCAAAATCTATGGGACACAGCAAAGTAGTCCTGAGAGGGAAGTTCATAGCACTTACAAACCTACATCAAAAAAAGAGAAAAAAAATTAATAAAATATTTAACCATACAACTTAAAAATTAGAGAACAACAAGAAAAGCTC
This sequence comes from Myotis nattereri, assembly GCF_964212035.1. NCBI lineage: Eukaryota > Metazoa > Chordata > Mammalia > Chiroptera > Vespertilionidae > Myotis > Myotis nattereri. Next base: position 139,339,298 of record NC_138078.1, on the reverse strand, counting down.
TGAGCAAGTAGGAGGAAGTAAATACATAAAAGTCAGAGCAGAAATAAATGACATACAGATGAAAAATATAATATAAACGATCAATGAAACCAAGAGTTAATTCTTTGAAAATATAAACAAGACTGATGAACCTTTAACCACATTCAAGAAACAAAGAGAGAAGACCCAAATAAGTAAAATCAGAAACAAAAGAAGTGAGGTAACAATTGACCCCACAGAAATACAAAGGATTGTAAGAAAATACTATGAAAATCCTTATGCCAATAAGCTGAACAAGGTGGATTAAGTGGACAAATTCACAGAAATATACAATCTTCCAAAACTGAATCAGTGAGAATCCATCTTTCAATCTGGGGCTGCTGGCTCTTAACCACTCACCTGCCCTCTGCCTGCCTGATTGCACCTAACTGCTCACATGATGGCCTGATCTCCCCTAACCACTCACCTGCCTGCCTAATTGCACCAACCACCTCTGCCTGCCTGCCTCATGACCCTTACCCACTTGCCTGCCTGCCTGATCGCCCCTAATGACTCTGCCTGCCTGCCTCATTGCCCATAACTGCTCGCCTACCAGCCTGATCACCTGTAACTGCCTCTGCCTCAGCCCCCGCCACAGTGACTTCCTCCAGAAGGACTCCGGGAATGATGTCTGGAAGTTCATTCAGGGGTCTGGTCTAATTAGCATATTACACTTTTATTATTATAAACTAGAGGCCCGGTGCACAAAAATTTGTGCACTCGCGGGGGGGGGGGGGGGGAGGGGGGTCCCTCAGCCCGGCCTGTGCCCTCTCGCAGTCTGGGACCCCTCGGGAGATAACGACCTGCTGGCTTAGGCCTGCTCCCGGGTGGCAGAGGGCAGGCCCAATCCCTAGGTGCAGCCCCTGGTCGGGCTCAGAGCAGGGCTGATTGGGGAGTTGGGGCGCCGCCCCCTGTCATGCACAGAGCAGGGAGATTGGGAGGTTGTGATGCCACCCTCAGTCACGCTCAGGGTAGGGCCGATTGGGGGGTTGGGGCACCGTCCCCTGTCACACTCAAGGCAGGGTCCATGGGGAGGTTGCGGCGCCACCCTCGGTCACGCACAGAGCAGGGCCAATCAGGGGGTTGGGGCACTGCCCCCTGTCACTCACAGAGCAGGGCCCATCAGGGGGGTTGGGGCTCTGTACCCTGTCACACACAGAGCAGGGCCAATCAGGGGGTTGGGGCGCTGCCCCCGTCACACGCAGAGCAGGGCCCATCAGGGTGTTGGGGCACCGCCCTCTATCACCCACAGAGCATGGCCGATCAGGGGGTTGGGATGCTGCCACTCTCACACTCAGGACAGGGCTGATGGGGAGATTATGGCTCTACCCCGTCACACACAGACTAGGGCCCGTGCGGGGGGGGGGGGGGGAAGCTTCCCCCTATCAGGCACAGAGCAGGGCTGATCAGGGGGTTGGGGCGCCTTCCCCTGTCACGAACAGAGCAGGGTGGGTAGGGGGGTTATGGCCCGGCCCCCTGTCACACACAGAGCTGCAGGGCAATCAGGGGGTTTGGGCGCTGTCCCCTGTCATGCTGATCCTGGTGCTGGGAGGCCTCTTGGCTCCGCTGATCCCGGTGCTGGGAGGCATATTACCCTTTTACTATATAGAATAGAGGCCTGGTGCACGGTTGGGTGCCGGCTGGTTTGCCCTGTAGGGTGTCCTGGATCAGGGTGGGGGTCCCCACTGGGGTGCCTGGCCAGCCTGGGTGAGGGGATGATGGCTGTTTGCAGCTGGTCACACACCCTTCAGGGTGGGGGTCCCCACTGGGGTGCCTGGCCAGTCTGGGTGAGGGGCTGAGGGCTGTTTTCAGGTTGTGGGTGACTGAAGCTCCCAACTCTGCTCCTTTTTTTCTTTTTCTTTTTTTTTATTCTGGGCCAGCTTTAGCTTGAGGCTTGGCTCCAGCTCTTAGCCCTCGGCTGAAAGTAGGTTTCTGGCCTTTGCTTACAATGTTGCGAATCTGCTGGCTGAAGTCTGGCGGTATTTGTTACAGAGTTTCTTACACTGCCCGCTCAGAGGCCTGCAGCGGCAGGCGGGGAACGTTGGTTTCCTCCGTCACTGAGGCAACCAAGCCTCATGTTAGTTTCAAGCTGCCTGGCTGGCGGCCGCCATCTTGGCTGACAGTTAATTTGCATATCTTGCTCAGTAGCCAATGAAAAGGGTAGCGGTCGTACGCCAATTTCCATGTTTCTCTTTTATTAGTGTAGATAGTACTGGAAGTCTCAGCCACAGCAGTCAGACAAGAGGAAGAAACAAAAGGCATCCAAATTGGAAAGAAGGAAGTAAAATTGTCATTATTTGCAGATGACATGATATTCTACATAGAAAACCCTAGGACTCCACCAACCAACTACTTGGCTTAATAAATGACTTTAGCAATGTAGCAGGATACAAAATTAATACCCAGAACTAGATGGCAGTTTTACACACCAACAATGAACTCTCAGAAAGAGAAACTAAACAACAACAACAAAAATACCACTTACCATTGCAACAGCAACAAAAAAATAAGATACTGAGGAATAAAGTTAACCAAGGAGATAAAAGACTTGTACTCAGAAAACTACAGGACATTGAAAATAGAGATAGGGGGTGATATACAGAAGTGGAAGAATATTCCGTGTTCATGGATTGCTAGAATTAATATCATTAAAATGTCCATACCACCCAAAGCAATCTATAGATTAGATGCAAACCCTATTAAAATACCAATGGCATATTTACAGATCTAGAACAAATACTCTAAAAGTTTACATGGAAGCAAAAAAGACCCTGGATAGCCAGAGCCATCTTGAGAAAGCAGAACAAAGTTCGAGTGACCACACTATCAGATATCAAGTTATACTGCAAAACCGCTGTAATCAAAACAGCTTGGTACTGGCAGAAGAACAGGCATATAGATCAATGCAAGAAAACAGAGATGCCAAAAATCAACCCAAGACATTACACTCAATTAATATTTGACAAAGGATACAAGAGGATACAATGGAATCAAGGCATGCTCTTCAATAAACAATGTTGGGAAAGTTGGACAGGCACATGCAAAGCAATGAAACTAGACCACCAACTTGCATCGTACACAAGAATAAACTCAAATGGATTAAAGGCTTAAGCACCAGTTGTGAAACCATAAAAATCCTAGAAGAAACCAAAGGCAGCAAAATCTCAGACTTCTCTCTTAGCAATATGTTCGCCAATGCATCTCCTAAGACCTAGGATAAGGGAAACAAAAGAGAAAATAAACAAATGGGACTATATCAAAATACAAAGCTTCTGCACAGCAAAAGACAACATCAACAAAATGAAAAGGGGGCTCACTGTATGGAAGAACATATTTGCCAATGATACATCTGGTAAAGGGTTAATAACCAAAAATATATAAGGAACTCATACAACTTAACAAAAGGAAGACAATCCAATTTTAAAATGGGCAAAGGACTAAATAGACACTTCTCCAAAGTGGACATACAGATGGCTAAGAGACACATGATAAAATACTCAAAGTCCCCGATCATCGGAGAGGTGCAGATTAAAATGACAATGAGGTATCACCTCACACCTGTTAGGATAGCTACCATCAACCAATCAACAAATGACAAGTGCTGGCAAGGATGTGGAGAAACGGGAGCCCTAGTACACTGCTGGTAGGAATGCAGACTTGTGCAACCACTGTGGAAAACAGTATGGAGTTTCCTCAAAAAATTAAAAATAGAACTCCCATTTGACCCAGTAATCCCACTTCTGGAAATATATCCCAAGGAACCCGAAACACCAATCAGGAAGAATATACGCACCCCTATAGTCGTAGCAGCACAATTTACAATAGCTAAGATCTGGAAACAGCCTAAGTGCCCATCAGCAGATGAGTGGGTAAAAAAGCTGTGGTACATCTATACCATGGAACACTATACAGCAGTCAAAAAGAAGGCTCTGTTGCCCTTTGAGACATCATGGAGGGACCCAGGGGCTATTATGCTAAGCGAAATAAGCCAGAAAGGCAAGTATCACAGGATCTCACTCATATGTGGGGTCAAAGAGCAAATTAACTGATGAAGAAAATAGATCCTGAGACATAGAAAGAACTTGGGTGCATAACCTATGGACACAGGCAATAGTGTAGTGAAGGCCTGGGGCAGGGGCTGGTTCCGGCTGGAAGGGGTCCATGAGGAATAGGGGACCTCTGTAACACGGTTGGCAATGAAGACAAGAACAAGAAAGGCGGGCTTAGGTAGGAGGGGGACAGTGGTCTTTGGGACAGGAGTCCACCACTGGCCCAGGTCAGGGGACTCGGGAATCAATCCTTTCCTTTCTCGGCAGCACCCGCCCCCTGCTTTTGGCTGTCCTTGAGGCAGGCAGCAGAACCTCCGATTCTGTTCGGGTCCACCTGCCTTCCAGGACGGGCCTCAGGCGGGGACATCCATCAAGAGCAGGGCTTCTGGTTAGCAGAGGGGGGCCGAAGCTGCCTAGAGTCAGGGTGAGCAGCGGGGGCGGAAGAGACCCTGCCCCCACCACAGGCTCAACATGGAAGGGCTTCTGGGACGCGGACCACACACGCCTCATCCGGGTCTCAGAGATGCTGCCTGAGCTCGTTCCTCACTTCCGCATCCGGGTCTCTGAGACCCTGGGGATGCCCAGGAGATCCTAAGCACAGTCACATCCCGAGGGCGGCCCGGGACCCGCCCGAGTCCAGGTGAGGGTGCCCGGGAAGGCGAGGGACCCCGGGCCCTGGGACAACGGTTTCCGTCCTGGGAGGCCCCTGGGGGTGGCCACACGCGGCCGGTCGTGGTTGGCGCAGCCAGGTCAGGGGACTCGGGGGTGAGGGGCGAGGCGCGTCCCTCCACAGGGCCCAGGCGGGCCCAGGGCCTCCAGGGTCCATGTGGCGGGCGGCTGCGTGGGAGGAGGCCCCGAGGCCACCCGGGTCCCGCAGACTGGGCTGGCCCCAGGGCCCCTGCCGTCAGGAGCAGAGCCAGCCCCGGGCCCGCAGGGGGTGAAGCCCACAGCGGTAGGCAGCCTCTGTGACCTTCCCGTGGGCTCCCATGACGCGGGCCTTGCGGGGCTTGGCGGGGTGGGGCGGACCTCACCTGGGCTGAGGCGGGCCGGGCCCTGCGGGAGTCCCGGTGAGCACCCGGGTCCCACCGCACCGCAGCGGGAAGCCGCACAGGTGCCCCTGCTGTCCTCTGCGAGGGGCCCCGTGGCGGGTGGCCATGCGGGGTGTCCGGACTGCACAGCGGGGGCTGGGAAGGGGCGGTGGTAAGGAGCTGGGCCTCTCCTCCGCATGGAGGCCAAAGCAGCTTCCCAGAGTCCCGGTCAGCTCGCAGTCGGGGATGGGAGGACCCCAGACCCTCACAGAGCCAGCCCGCAGGACTCGGGAGGGGGACACGCGGGACATTACCTGACCTCCGCAGGCGGGTCTGAGAGTCTGTGGGGGTGGCTGTGAGGATGAGGACCCCCGTCAGCACAGGGCGGGGGCCATGTGGGAGGATGACCACACCCCCTTCCTCCCTTCCGCTTCCAGTCCCGGTCTCAGAGACTCTGGGGGTTCAGTACAGGGAGGAGGACCCCATCTCGCAGATGGTGGGCCAGGGACCCTGGAACCTAGACCAGAGTCAGTCCTGGTCTCAGAGACTCTGGGGGTTCCGTACAGGGAGGAGGACCCCATCTCGGCAGATGGTGGGCCAGGGACCCTGGAACCTAGACCAGAGTCAGTCCCGGTCCTAGAGACTCTGGGGGTTCAGTACAGGGAGGAGGACCCCATCTCGCAGATGGTGGGCCAGGGACTCTGAAACCTAGACCAGAGTCAGTCCCGGTCTCAGAGACTCTGGGGGTTCCGTACAGGGAGGAGGACCCCATCTCGCAGATGGTGGGCCAGGGACCTGCCAGAGTTGAGGTGAGGACCCTGAGGGTGGATGCAGGGACCCTGGAAACCAAACCAGAGTCAGTGCTGGGATCCCGCTGGAGGATGACCACACACAGCTTGTGCTGACTTGCACCCCCGGGTCGGTACCGGGAACAATACTTGAGAACGGCAGAGGGTGGGCCCAGGGCCCTCCACGGTCCATCCGCCAGGCCTCGTGGAGGATGATCCTAGGGGGCATTTCCTCATTGGTGCATCTGGGTCTGACAGTCTGGGGCTTGGGTATAAAGAGCAGGACCTCACACCAGCAGAGGGTGGGGCCAGCACCTGCCAGAGTCAAGGGAGGTTCCTAAGGGAGAACTGAGGGAACCTTGCATCCCACCACAGTGGGAACCCCACAGACGCCCGCACCTGCTCTCAGCCCTGGGATTTCTGGAATCGCTTTCCCATGGCTTCTCCCGCTCCCTTTGCTCTCAGGAAGGCGAAAGAGGTGGGGCCTTGCACAAAGGGTGAGGCGTATGGACAGCAGAGCCAGGACACTCGGGCACTGCAGGTGGCCAAGCTATTGGCCATGCGGGAGGAAGGATGGGGAATTGTCCTCCAGAACAAATGTGGGCAACACGGACAGGCACCCCACTTCCGCTTTCAGCTCTGACACACCAGGCAGGGCTGTCCAACTGAGAGCGCTCTGATGTGGCTGGGGGGGGGGGGGCAGGCTCAGGTTGGTGAGAGACCTGGACTGAGGGGAGCACATGCAGGTCAGCAAAGGAAGAGGGGGAGGTGGCCCGGGCCCTGACCTCTTTGCAGGTGAGCAATCTGAGGAAAGACAGAAGGAACCCTAATGCTCCTCCCCTGCTCCCGAGTCTTGCTGTCTCTTTTCAAGGTTCAGCTGAGGACTGAGGAAACCCCTCACATCACAACAGGGGGAGTCCCAGCCTTACTTTGCCATTTCGGTCAGCCACGAGAGAAAGTGGAACATGGTGGCTAGCCGTGCTGTCCCTCACGTCCTCCACCAGTGACTCAGGAAGGTGAGCTTTTCTGTCTGAAGGTAAGTGGCATCCGGTCAGCACAGGAAGTTATCCAAGACCCTGTCAGATGTCACAGTTAGGACTGAGGGGACTCCCCGTCCCAGGACGGATAGACCCCACAGAGTTTGGCCATGTCATACTGTATCCCGTGGGAGGTTCTGGGCAGCTGTGGTCTGTTGCGGGCCCGCTCACTTTCTTCTGTTCAGTTTCAGGGGTATGTAGCCTTGTTCTGAGAGTTTAGCCTCAGGTCCAGCAAGGGGAGGTTCCAGGCCCTGCCAGGGGAAAGGAGAGGACGCTGAGGGAGGACGCAGGAGACCATCCAGCCCAGAAGAGTGGGGACCTCACAGCATCCTGGCCTCCCTCTTGTCAGCACTGGAGGCCCATGGCTGTGCATGCCACCTGCACGCTGAGGTGTTTCCTCCTTTCCTCTTACAGGTGCTCCAGGAACCAGGAGATAAAGGCCTGGGTCTGAGGCACAAAACACAGGTCACAGAGCAGACGAGGTCCAGGCAGTGCCAGCAGTCAAGGTGAGGTGCCTGCCCTGACCTAGAATGGGTCCCTAGGGTCTCCCCCATGCCAGAATAGATGAGAACTCCCTCAGTACCCGACCCCACCCCACTGCCAGCCACAGAGCCCTGGCCTATGCCGACTGTACCCCAAAGAACCATTGGACTTCCTCATTCAGGATCTTAGGGGACAGGCCACCCAGGAGGAGAGACCCCAGTGAGGCCCAAGAGCACCCCTAAAGAGGAGACCTGTACTCCCACTTTCTCACAGCTGCCAAGGGTGTACTCAGCTGAGGCCACTTACCCTTCCTCTCTCCCCCAGGCCTGTGAGTCCTCATTGCGCCCCTCCTGCCCGCACTCCTGTGGCTGCCTGACATCAGTCATCATGCCTCGAGTTCCAAAGCGTCAACGCTCCTCGCTGGAGATTCCCGTGTCTGTGGAAGAGGATTCTTCCTCCTCCTCCTCCACCTCTTTTGCTTCCTCTTTCTCCTCCTCCAGCTCTTCCTCTTGCTATCCTCTGCTTTCAAGTAACCCAAGCACCTCAGAGGAGGAGGAGAATGGGGAGGAGGAGAATAGGGAGGAGGAGGAGAATGAGGAGGAGGAGGAGGTTCATGCTGCTGCTGGGGCATCGAATCCTCCCCAGAGCTCTCCAAGTGCCCATGCCTCCCCTACTGCCTTTGCCGCTGCTGCTCCCTTGAGCCAATCCATCAGCGAAGAAGGGGAGGGTCCGAGTACCTCCTGGGCCCTGCCAGGCCCAGAGTCCTTGCCCAAAGACGTGATTAATGATAAGGTAGCTGATCTGGTAAGGTTCCTGCTCCTGAAGTATCGCACAAAGGAGCTGACCACAAAGGCAGAAATGCTGAGTAGCATCATCAGAGAGCACCAGGACCACTTTGCTGTAATCTTTAGGGAGGCCTCTGAGTGCATGCAGCTGGTTTATGGCATTAATGTGAAGGAAATGGACCCCACCAGCCACACCTATGCCCTAGTCACCAACCTGGGCCTCACCTATGATGGGATGGTGAGCGATGAGCACAGTATGCCCAAGACTGGCCTTCTGATACTCATCCTTAGTATAATCTTCTCGGAGGATGATTGTGTCCCCGAAGAGAAGATATGGGAAGCACTGAATGCCATGGGGGTGCATGCTGGGATGGAGCATAGCATCTATGGGGAGCCCAGGGAGCTCCTCACCAGAGTTTGGGTGCAGGAACAGTACCTGGAGTACCGGCAGGTGCCCAACAGCGATCCTGCACGGTACGAGTTCCTGTGGGGTCCCAGGGCCCATGCTGAGACCACCAAGTTGAAAGTCCTGGAGTTTTTGGCCCAGGTCAGTGGGAGTGACCCCAGATCCTTCACACGCTTCTATCAGGAGGCTTTGAGAGAGGAGGAACAGAGAGCCCAGGCCAGAGTTAGCACCACAGATGATACTACTGCCATGGCCAGTGCAAGCTCTTCTGCCATGGCCAGTAGCTTCTTCCCTGAGTGAAATCCAGGGCAGATTTCTTTACTTTGTGTTTTAGGATGGCAGTCGTGATCTAAGCACTTAGTGCAGGGCCTGACTGGGGATGAGGGAATCATAGTGAATGACATCTTTGTGTCTCTGTTCCATTGGGGTGACTTAGAAATGTATCTTCTTTTATTTTTGGTATTTTAAAATGTTACTTTAAGTAGAATGTTTATTAGCTTCAGAACCTAACTTTACAAATGACACAGGTCACACGTTTATTGTTATTTAACTAAAGAGAAAGCGCTTTGCTATTTTGTAAAACTAATTAGGAATCTGTCATTTTATTTGTACTCTGTAACAAGATAATATGGAATTGGAATCGTATTTTTTAATGTGAAAGTACTTAGCTGTAAAACAGAAATAAAATAGTTAATTTTTGAATTCTTGTATCTCTCTCTCTCTCTCTCTCTCTCTCTCTCTCTCTCTCTCTCACACACACACACACACACACACAGAGCTAGATTTTCGTAGCTTATTCAAGAATGTAGAAAAATAAACAGTAAAAAAATACCCTTCTTACTGGTTCATGTACACCCTAAACATTCATTGAGCCTCTGTCCTCACAGGGAAAGGCACCCCAGCCAGACAGAGGGAGGGAATGCAAAGGAGAGGAGCTGGGCGGAGGGACTGGCAGGATGCTGGGTTGGGAAGGGAGTGAACAGAAGGCAGCTTTTGTCCCCGGGTCTTTGTCTTTGAGAGTGGGTATGATTTCTTAAACAGGAGGACATAATAGATGAAGTGATGTTTACGTCCTTTTAGACAGGCGGGGAGAGTCAACCAGAGGGGGAGGTTGCTCATGTGGAGTGTGGAACTGAAGCTCAGGCCCTATGATGATGATGTATAGCCACCAGTTGTGACTGTCCTCTTACGGGCCAGGTACGCAGCCCCGTGGAATCTGAGCTCCGCTAGGTACTAGGTCCCCCTTCCCCATGTAAAAGGCAAGGACAGTGGGTGATGCAGTCAGGGCCCCCATTATCATGGGCCATCTATTCATCCTTCTGTGCCACCTTCTCAACTGTAGACTGGGTGACAGTGACACTGCCCCTATCCCCGTTATTTGAGGATTGAATTCTAGGATTCTTGGATCATGCCCATCCCAGGTCCTCGAAGTGGGTTGGTGTGTGGGTACTGGTGCCAATTCTTCCTGCTCCTGTTATTCCTTCTGTAGACTCAGGTGGGGGCCAGGAGTGTCTGCTGATAGCAGATAGCAGTGGTGCAGCCAGGGGATGGAGGAGGGTGGCTCCCAAGGGGTCCGAGGGAGACACCTGGCAGGATGATCTGAGCTCACACGGTGGTGTCCCAGGGTCCAGCTGAGGTTGGAGCCCAAGGATTTGCAAGCAGAAGCCCTGGAAGAGGGACCAGGGTGCATGGGGACTGCAGCACCTTGAGGTGAAAAGAGGAGGGAGCTGACAGTGTTAGGGTGGGTGGGGGTGGGCAGGAGAAGGAAAGCTCAGGAGGGTATGCACTGGGAGAGGGCTAGAACCCACTCACCCGGTGTGAAGCCAAAGCACCCTTTCTCCCTCCTCTGTGCTCCCCTGGCCTCAGTGACCTTCTTTGTGGAAATGACCACACCCTGTCCTGAGTGCCTCTCCTTACCTGTCGCCACCTTCTTCCTTGAGCTCCCCAAAGACTCCATCTGATGGACGAGGCATCTGCATCACCAGCCCTTTCCATGGGGCCTGGCAGCTGAGTGCGTGGGGATAGGAAGAAGGAGCCAACACTCTCTGCTCTCCCACCATCCCTGTCAGTGGGGTTCCAGGGCCCCAGGGGACACTGGGGGAAGAGGTCAGCCCACAGACCATGAACACGGAGGGCTGATGCATGATGCTTATTGACATTCACACTTTTGGGTTTCCACAGCCCACGTGAGGCCCACGGACCTCTGGGGAGATGGAGTTCTCCTGCCTCTCCTGGCAGCCTTATGCAGGCTTGGTCTTAAATGGGGCCATGACTCTGGTGACTCGTTGGCGACCCTACGGAGCCGCCACAGGAACTGCACCATCGCCATCCACATTGCTCACAGGGCCTGGGAAGAGCCCTCTGGCTGGAGCTGCTGCTGGAGAGGCTGGGGTGGAACCCCATGCAGATTCAGGCTCTGCTCCCAAAGGGAGAAGTATGGGAGAGGAGTGAGCGCTGGCAAGGCCTGACACCCTGAGAGTTGCTCACACTCCTCTGAGAGGACCCCCAGGACCTTGCTCAGGAGTTTGGGGCTTGTTTTGTTTTGAATCTGTGGCAGTGGGGCTGTGGTTTGTGTAAGCAGCACACCTTCAAAGGGGCAGCAAGGGGCCCAGGCTGGGGTTCCGAGGGCCGAGTTCCTACGACCCGGGTGAACCCTTCTGTCCACACTGGGCCTCAGTTCCCATTGCTGATCTGAGAGGCAGGGACAGGTCCAAGTCTGCATGTGGTGTTGCCTATATGCCCACATGTGTGTTTATGTGTGTAGACGCATGTGTGTTTGCGTGACAGTCCAGAGGAGGCTGCACAGCACACAGAGAGGGTCAGGTGGCCTCCAGACTCAGGCTGTCTGCCTGACTTCACACACCTGCCCCACCCCCACAGCCCATAGCATCCTGGGCCTTTTCGCTCAACCCTCAGTGGTTGAGGTCCCACACCAGCTTCTTGCACCTGGTGAAGAGCTTGGGACCTGATTGCCTGTGGGTTCCCCACAGCAGCTGGGGCCCTTCTGACCTGTAGGTGCTGCCCCCAGCAGCCGGGCTGGGACCTGCCCAGTAGTGCACCAGGCTCTGTCCACTTCATTTCCCTCTCTCCTGGGCCTCACCCAGGGTTCCCTGAGCAGAGTTTGACACATCGGAAGTGCTCAGTCAGAGGGACCCAGCTGACTCTCTGTGTCTCTTTGGTGAAATCAGCTTAGCCTCTAGTGGGTATAACTCTGAATAACTGTTTTCTCTCAAGAGAAGCCTTTGGTTTATGGAAGGAAAAACGTCTCAGTGCTTCTCTCGTGGTTCCCAGGGCTCCTTGACATGGGGGAATCTTTGAGTTGCCCAGTAAACGTGGCTCCTGTGGAGGTTGTGGAAATGGAAAAGCAGGCTGTACTGACCAACCTGAAGCAGAAGTACCCAAGGGCACTTTCAAACCCCAGGTGGTTACTGGAGCCCATACCCAGGAAAGGGGGAAAGGATATCTTCCAGGTAGGCATCCCACCGCACCTGATCCCCTAGGGGCAGGAGGACTCCACAGGAAGGTCACCGAGAATCCGGCTGAATCATGACCATCAACAGGCCATTATGCCGCGGATGTAGAACTGAATTGGCACCATCGTGGAGAGCACTATCCACCATCTGCTGTTCACGTAAACAGATTGCTGTGACCAGATGTAGGGGACTGTCCTTGTGAGATGCCTCTCTGGGCTCATTGACTGTGTCAAGGACTCTGACCTTTAGGGAAAAGGGAAAGCTGCCAGGAAATATCTTGGTGCTATCACTATTTTTGGTCCTGCTCAGTCCTGGGTTTTACAGAGAAAAATGCTTTCGGAGAACTGGTTATTGTTTGGGACGCCCATGTTTTTGTTGTGGTCAAACTCAGAGAACACTTCAGCAGCACCCAGGGGTCCTTGTGGGCGGTCTGGGAGCGGGCACTGAATGATTGCCAGAGGGTGACCAGCCAGGCCTGGCCTCACTCACGGTGAAAGGGACACCAGACTTTGAAAGAAAGCGGCTGTCTGTCCTGGCAAGTGACTGGTCTGCTGTAAAAGTGTCCCTGGGCTCACGAGAGCTTGTGTTACACATGTCACATAGCTACCTTGTGACCCAAGAACGGATCTGAAATACAGCTCTGATGGAAAAGTGATGGGTAGAGGTTTTTTGTGTTTTGTTTTTGTTTGTTTGTTCGTTTGTTTTCTGTATGAGCAATCTTTATTTGGGTTCCTTTTAGCGGGGTTACTAATAGCTGTTAGCTGTGAGGATGATGTGGTTTCTCGCAGGCATTGCCTGGAATGGCCAGTCTTCTGAGTCAGACTGGCTCTGTCGTACACTGCTTAGCAGATGGGGTGGTCCGGGTTCTAGGTGGGCCTCTCTGCAAGGCCCCTGGAACTTGGGCTAGAGACACTCTGATGCTGATCAGAAACTTCCTGGCATCATAGGGAGATCCGTGAGTAAAGACCCTCCTGTTTCAAGTTGCATGACTAATATAAGGTGATGCTGGGCATTTCTGTCTCCTGAACAGTAGTCAAGGATCAGGGGACCAGATCTTCCTGGGCTTGCCTCAGGACCCCCTAGCCAGTTCCTTGTCGAGGGTGTGAAAATGAATGAGGACAACTGGGACAAAAGCCTGTCTGGAGCCAGGATTTCTAGTCTCCTCAGGCTCATTCTGATGAGGTGTGTGGCATGGAAACAGAAGAACATGGACTCACAATTCTCATTGGATTGTTTATTCTGTACCATGTAGTTTTTGCCTTTCTTTATTAAAGTGGAAATGGATTCATGGTTACAAAGCCTGTGACATTATGGGCCTGCATTGTGCTTGAACCGCTCACAGACTGAACACTTGTTATCTGAGGAGGCCTCCTGCTCCTCCTCAGCCTGGTCAGGGTCCTCTGATGGAGCCATGACTGAAAGGCCAGCGATCAGTTTAGAATAGATGTTGTACAAAGATATCACTGAACCTTGTAGCGGTTCATTTGATGGGGGGGGGGGTGGCAGATCCCCTATGTCATTGGTTCCAGCAGTAGCCCAGGGAACAAACATGACACTGCCAAAAGTACCCTCCCCACTTGAACCACTTGCTGCACTTGGGCACTGGACCTCCCTGGCACTCTCCATGGGCTGAGGAACTGTGATCTCGAATGCCGGGGGGGGGGGGGGGACGGGCATTGGGTCCCCAATCATTCTTGCCTGTCTCCTGAGCCTTTTGTTCAGCTTCATTGCCGCCGCTCTGCTGGTGTGATCTTGGGGAGTGTCTTGTGGGGGCCATCTTCATCTTTTTTTGGGGGGAGGGGTGACACTGGTCCCTGGACAAACGCATGTCACCGGGTTGCCTTGTGTTGTAATGTTCTCGAGGAGCCAAGGCTTGCCTCTCTGGAAATTGCAATTTCTGTAGATCTGAAACAAAATTAATTAATTTAGTCACTTGTGGAGAAAATATACCTATTTGACATTAACTGGCCGCTCAGAGTCTTTACTCATCCCTGCAGGTTATCTCGAAGGGGGCTATAGTTTCAAATGAAAATCTATACTTTCTCATCTTTTCATAAATACTGTATCATATGAAAAGGGATTAGGCCCTGAAATCATGACCTTTCAGTATATTGTTCTGCTGGGTCCACTAGGAAGATGTTTGAGAAACAGGGAACGTGGGAAACGGGAGGACTTTCTACTTTACCACCATCCTGTTCCCTGCAGAGCAAACTGAAGAGTTGCCTGGGCATATTTTGCTAAAGCCATGGCGGTTCAGCAAGCAGATGAAACTCCTCAGGCTTTTTGATTCAAAGATTTGCTCCTCGCCCCTTCGGCAAAGAATCTCGCTCTGGACAGAAGCTCTCTCACTGCAGACACAGCTGATCCTCATAGCCACTTGGCCTGGAGGTCAAACCCTGCCTGGTATTAGCTACAACAATCAAGGTTTAACTATAAGACTGCGCACAAAGACCACTAGGGGGTGCACCAAGGAAGCATAACAAAATGCGGAGACAAAGAAACAGGACAAAATTGTCAATGGAAGATATAGAGTTCAGAACCACACTTTTAAGGTCTCTCAAGAACTGTTTAGTAGCCGCCGATAAACTTAATGAGATCTACAAGAAAACTAATGAGACCCTCGATGTTATATTGGGGAACCAACTAGAAATTAAGCATACACGGACTGAAATAACGAATATTATACAGACTCCCGACAGCAGACCAGAGGAGCGCAAGAATCAAGTCAATGATTTGAAATGCGAGGAAGCAAAAAACACCCAACCGGAAAAGCAAAATGAAAAAAGAATCCAAAAATGCGAGGATAGTGCAAGGAGCCTCTGGGGCAGCTTCAAGCGTACCAACATCAGAATGATAGGGGTGCCAGAAGATGAGAGAGAGCAAGATATTGAAAACCTATTTGAAGAAATAATGACAGAAAACTTCCCCCACCTGGTGAAAGAAATGGACTTACAGGTCCAAGAAGCGTGGAGAACCCCAAACAAAAGGAATCCAAAGAGGACCACACCAAGACACATCATCATTAAAATGCCAAGAGCAAAAGATAAAGAGAGAATCTTAAAAACAGCAAGAGAAAGAAACTCAGTTACCTACAAGGGAATACCCATACGACTGTCAGCTGATTTCTCAACAGAAACTTTGCAGGCCAGAAGGGAGTGGCAAGAAATATTCAAAGTGATGAATACCAACAACCTACAACCAAGATTACTTTATCCAGCAAAGCTATCATTCAGAATTGAAGGTCAGATAAAGAGCTTCACAGATAAGGAAAAGCTAAAGGAGTTCATCACCACCAAATCAGGATTATATGAAATGCTGAAAGGTATCCTTTAAGAAGAGGAAGAGGAAGAAAAAGGTAAAGATACAAATTATGAACAACAAATATGCATCTATCAACAAGTGAATCTAAGAATCAAGTGAATAAATAATCTGATGAACAGAATGAACTGGTGATTATAATAGAATCAGGGACATAGAAAGGAAATGGACTGATTATTCTTGGGGGGAAAGGGGTTTGGGAGATGCGGGAAGAGACTGGACAAAAATCGTGCACCTATGGATGAGGACAGTGGGTGGGGAGTGAGGGCGGAGGGTGGGGCGGGAACTGGGAGGAGGGGAGTTATGGGGGTAAAAAAGAGGAACAAATGTAATAATCTGAACAATAAAGATTTAATTAAAAAAAAAAGAAAAACTTTTTAACCTGACTAAGGAAATCTACATTATAAAAGGCCAGGGGTGGTCATGACAAAAAAAAATAAATAAATAAAAAATAAAAGAATCTCGCTCTAGAAAAGATTTTCATCAATGATCATGGTGTCTCCATCATCATTCCAACACACAGACGAGAGGGCCTCTTCCTCCACTATCCTCCAAAGCTTTCTTGGGAAGGACAGCCCAAGAAGAATGTTGTTTCCTTCCACGTTGGTGGTGCCTTGGTTTGGGTCCGGTGGTTGCGGGTTGTCTTGGGGGCTTGGATCTGGGCTCTCTTCTTGGTCCCCGTGCCCCTCCAAAGCCTCCCTTGGACCCACATCCCCTTGGATCTGGGGATGTATCATATTGGAACATTATTGGTGGTTGTCCATCCTCTGATGGGGCCAGCTTGGCTTCTTACATCTCAGGGGTATTCTGATTAGCCATGTTGATGCTCTACATCAAAAAGCACTTGGTACCCAGGATCCTATCACTTCAAAAGTGGGGTCAGAAATGCCTTTGGTCACAGCAGTGACGCCCTACTTATACTGTCCTCAAAATTCTAGAGTCTCGGTTGTGGGGCAACCAGCTGCTTAAGTCATGTGATGTCACAAAGGTGACTTATGGCTGCTCTGGAGTGTGGACCCTGGCCAAGTATAGGGGAGTCGCCATTGGTAGGACCTCCATCTTCTCTCTTTTCTAAAAGTATAGAGAAATAGTGTTCAGGTTAATATTAAAGGTGTTCATATGCTGCCAGGAAGATTGTTTCTTGTTGCTAGTTCACTGGATGTGTTGAGAGGTCAAGAACCTATCTCCACCCCCATCGCTACAGAAGGGGTGCAGTCAGTTCATGGCCTCTTTGTTGCTCAAGGGATAGGGCCCTGGTTAGTCTTAGCCTGGGGAACCACCAAGACTGCCTGGGTCAGATGGGCTCCTGGGGGACTGTGTCTCTCAGAAAATGGTGGTTTGCCTAGTCTCAGTAGGTAGCCCCCGTCTTCAATGCACCCCTCACAAGCTTCCTGCTTTGTCTCTTGCAGCTGTGCCTACTGATTGGCAGGTCCTGCTCAGATGAGCCCAAAAGAGAGTCCTATTGTCTTAGCCCTGGGTCCAGTTGTCCCTAGAATAGGGCTGTGTTTCAGCACAGGTGGGAATGTTCTTCTCATTCCTCAACCTCAGTGCTACCCAAAGCACCTGAGAGAAGATGTTAAACACTGTGTTGCAGTGGGAATGGGCAGCCACACCCTCTCATGTCCTATGGATCCCCTCTTGAGCTTGGCTTGCCACCAAATTGCACCACTCTCAGGTCACAATAACATTGGCTTTAGTTTCTATGTCTTCCACATAGGAACTCTTCTCACTACCCAAGATGGGTTCACTTTGGGGCACCTGCATGTGTCTTCTCAAATCACCCTCCCCAGACCCTCAGATTCAGACTCCCTTGAGGCCTCCCCTATGCCCCATTTCCTTTCTTCAGTGAGGTGGGTGGGCTTTGGCTTTCCCAGATTTCAGGCTTCCCACTTCCAAATTGGATCTCCTTTGGTACTTCCCCTTTTCATTGGTGATTTGTGGTTAGGCACATATTCAGCTCTGGGGAAACAAAGCATTCCACTCACTCACTCTGACGCCAGCCCTGTTCTCCTTGCCAGAAGCCCTCTGCCCCCTACCCCTCCCAACCGCCCCACCCCCCCACACACACACCTGTGTGTTCGTCTTCTGCCATAGCCTTGAAGATAGGTACATTGAATCATTTTGTTTGCTCTTGGGTTAGCTTCTTTTCAAGAACCATACACAGACTCACTACTAAGTTAAATTCCATCTTGTTTAGCTAGCTGTGACTGAAGGAAGCTGATACGAAAATAATCATAAATATGTAGTTGAACGTAGATGAGAGCCTGGGTGTGGGATGGCACAAAAGCAAAATTCAAGTCATCTTCACCATAGAGGAGAGGATACTACAGTGGTTTCGGTGATCCATGTTCTCTAGCTGTTTTGGGTAACTTTGGTCTTAATAATCACTCTGTATAGGGAGATGGAAAGGCACCACCTGCACGGGTCCTAGGTCCTGGTCCCAGCTATGCCACTAAGTGGTGTTATTTGTCCTCTCTGAGGGTCGTTCCTTTGTTCTGAAAGGGAATCCAGAGGCATTAGGGAAGAAAATACCCCAAGGTGCCTCTCAGCTTAAAGATGAGCACCCAGTCTAGATTGGGGTTCAGTCCATGGTCTTTGTACTTCTAAACAGGTTTACAAAGCATTCATTCAGAAATAAGTTTATTCATGGAAGACATGCCCTAGAGCAGGGGTGGGCAACCCCTGGCACGCGTGCCAAACATGGCATGCCAGTAACTTGTGCTGGCACGCGAAACCCTCTCTTATAATCTTCCATTTACAATTTTTTTCTTAATATTGACTTTTTATTTTTCAGATAAGTTCAGTGTAGGTGCATATTAGATAAATAAATAATTTTACATAACAAGTTATCTTAAAGACCATATTCATGGATTGGTGAAAGAGGGAAAGAGTAATTTCAATAGCATCGAAAACAAACTACTGAAGACTTGGAATGCCATTCCAGAGAATTTTTTCTGTTTAAAAATCTTTGCAACATCCCAAGAAACCAGAAACACCAATCAGAAAGGATATATGCACCCATATGTTGATCCAGCACAATTCACCATAGCTAAGATCTGGAAACAGCCTAAGTGCCCATCAGTAGATGAATGGATTAGAAAACTGTGGTACATCTACACGATGGAATACTATGCTGCTCTAAAAAAGAAGGAACTCTTACCATTTGCAACGGCATGGATGGAACTGGAGAGCATTATGCTAAGTGAAATAAGCCAGTCAATGAAGGAAGAATACCACATGATCTCACACATTCATGGATAATAAAGACCATTATAAACTTATGAACAAAAATAGATACAGAGGCAGAGCTGCCTCAAACAGACTGTCAAACACAGTGGGAATCCCGGGGAGGTTAGGGGAGCAGAAGGCGGGGGCGGGGAGGGGGGGGAAGAGATCAACTGAAGGACTTATATGCATGCATATAAGCATATCCAATGGACATAAGACACTGGGGGGTAGGGGAGGCCAGGGGATTGTCAAGGGCGGGGGGGGAAAAAAGGACACATATGTAATACCCTTTGTAATACTTTAAGCAATAAAAAAATAATAAAAATAAAAATTAAAAATACTAAAAACAGCAACAAAAAAAAATCTTTGCAACAGCATTACTCTCCAAGTTTTCATCCACATACTTTGTTCTTGTGAATCTTTGTTCTCAGTGATGAATTTTCTTAAGTCTCATAATAGGATTACCTTGATGGATGAAAGTAGTGGCTCCTGCGTATCTCTGAAGGTCATGAAATATAAACCTTATGTAAAATCTCTGTCATCAGTGGTGCAGCAGAAAAAGTCCCACTGATAATATCAAACGGAGTCATAAAGTTTTCTGTCGGACTATCAGTTTACATGTATACATTAAAAAATAAATGCATTTTTCATCATCATATACTGTGTTTTTGTCGCTTGAATGAATTTTATTATTTCTTCAAGGTTCTTCACATACGTACACCTTAAGAGATATCAAGTAGGCATAACATGTTCTCAAAAAATTGGGGTTGGAACGCAGAAGAATTTTGAGTCAGAGATTTTGCTGATTTTGGCACGCACTCACAAAAAGGTTGCCCACCCCTGCCCTAGAGGATAAAAATGGCTGGCTTTTCAAAGGGAAGCTCCACCTAGTGTCTCTGGTTAAACAGCCAGCTCCCTTTGGTTGCCTACCAAAGAATTGTTCCTTAAGCAAGTTTTTTTTTTTTTTAATATATTTTATTGGTTTTTTACAGAGAGAAAGCGAGAGAAATAGAGAGTTAGAAACATCGATGAGAGAGAAACATCGATCAGCTGACTCCTGCACACCCCCCAGTGGGGATGTGCCCGCAACCCAGGTACATGCCCTTGACCGGAATCGAACCTGGGACCCTTCAGTCCGCAGGCCAAGGCTCTATCCACTGAGCCAAACCGGTTTGGGCTAAGTGAGTTTTTTTAAAGGCTGAAAAGGAGGTGTCCTTGTGGCGTTTGCTAGCTCATGACTCTGCTAATGGCTTATGTAAAGGGACTTGCCCATTTTATTGGAAGGAAATTGGAGAGAAGCCTCTGGAAACCAGAGTCTGTCATTTTGTGGGGAAAGGGTGTTTATTTGATATGTTTTAGGCACTCTTGAGTCCCGAGGTTTCTAGAGGATCTTCGATTCAAGAACCACCAAATTTCCATTGTCATGAATAATCTAGGACATCAGGCTCATTCTTTCCTTCTGAAGATGAAATTTTCACACTGTTGACTTCAATGGAGTTGAAGAAATGCATTATGGAAATAGCCTCCCTCTGTAAGCCTGCTCAGTCCCAGAAATTCAACCCTGGGTCCCACAATCACCAGTCAGACAGTATTTATTAGGCACCATGCTCAGGACCCTTTGACAGAGGTGATTGGTTTGTTCTTCAGAGTTCCAAAGGCCCCAGAGATGACCCGTGTGTGTTGCCACCTTATGAACAGAGTCCCCAAAGTCATGTGACTACAGCACAGCACAGCGCAACACAGCTGACTGGGCTACCAATACAGCCGCACCCTAGGGAAAAATGATTTCGGTCCTGACCTGGCTGTTGCATCTGCACAGCCTTGCAGCCATAGAGAAAGTACTGAGCTCTGGTCTCTGGGGCCCTTGAGGCTGGCCTGGCTGCTCAGAGTAGATAAAAGAGAGTCTTGTGGTTCTAAGGCCTCAAGCCACTCCCCCAAGCTGCTGAGCAACTTCACTTAGACACCTGAGCCTCCTCTCCAATGCCAGCCTTCCAGCTGTTCCCTTGTGCTCCTCCCTAGTCCAGTGGGGCTGCTATAATAATTCTTTATTGTTGAAAGAACTAGAGGCCTGATGCACGAAATTTATGCAAGAGTAGGCCTTCCTTCCCCTGGCTGCTGGCACCAGCTTCCCTCTGGCACCTGAGACCTGGTCTTCCCTTGCATGGTCTCAGAGCCTGTGGGCTTTCGTACACAAACCAGCCCCAGGGAGGCAGAGGAAGGACCCAGGACCTGCCAGGGTCATGATGGGGACCCTGTGTCAGGCCTGAGGGGACCCAGGACTCACAATGTAGAAGTTGCACAAAACCACACCTTGCTCTCAGCCTTGGAAGGCCACAGGGCTGGTGACCGCATGGGGTGTCTCCTGACTTCAGCATTCAGGTCTGAGGGAGACTGGAAACTTGATAAGAACTCCATAACAAAATACCACAGACTGAGTAGCTTATCGCCAACAGAGATTTAATTCCCCCTGTTCTGGAGGCTGGCGGTCCAAGAATAAGGAGCCAGTGTGCTGCAGTGAGGGCCCTCCTTGCTGTGTCCTCACATGGTGGAAGTAGCGTGCATCTCTCTGGAGACTCTTTATAAGGTGCTACTCCCGTCCCTGAGGGCTCAACCATCATAACCTAAGCACATCCCAAAGGCCCAACCTGCTAATGCTGTCATCTTTAGGGGTTAGGGTTTAAACATCAGCCTTTTACGGGGACACAAGCATTCAAACTATAGTACTCCCTTCTGGACAGTGCCCTCCTGACCCAAAACCCCATAAAGGGTCTCCTGCTGTGAGGGACTCTTCTCTTCCTCAGCCCAGTCCAGGCCCTATCCAGTAATGCTCCTTGTGTATTGCTGCCTCTCTTGGTCAGGTCTTCTTTCTTGATCAGCCCCCAGTCATAGGTGAGGCCCACGGTGGTGACCAGGACATAGGAGTGGTCATTGGGTCTACTTCCCTCCCATCAATGCCAAATACCAGCTGCACGCACTTGAGACTTGGATGAAGATCTCAGGGAAGCAGTCCTGGTACTCTTTGATGACACTATTCAGCATTTCTGCCTTTGTGATCCGTTCTTTTGCAAGATACCTTAGGAGCAGGATGGTGAGCAATGAGCACAGATTTCCCAACAATGTCCTCCTGGTCACACTTGTGTGGGTGATCGCCACAAAGGGCAACTGTGTCCCCGAGGATGAAATCTGGGAAGCCCTGCAGGTCATGGGCTTGCATGATGGGAAGGAACATTGGATCTATGGGGATCCCACGGGGGTCCTCACCAACATTTGGCTGCAGGAACAGTACCTGCTGTACCTGCAGGTGCCCAACAGTGATCAGGAACACCACAAGTTCCCGTGGGGTCTCAGGGCCCATGCTGAGACCACCAAGTCCAAAGTCCTTAAATTTTTGTTCAGGGATTATAGAAAAGGGATCCTAGTTCCATCCCATCCCTGTCTGAAGAGGCTATGAGTGGTGAGGAAGAGGGGGCCTGGGCCAAGTTGCACCCGGGCACGTTTCAGGCCCATGTCTGGCAGCTTCTCCAGCTGGGCAAGATGTGAGGCTAATTCTTCACTCTGCATTTGAGAAGAGGGAAGTCCACGTTCTAGGTTGTGAGGCCCAGGGCAAGTTGCGGGGAAAATGGTTGTAGCATCTTTTGGTACCCGTGATGATTTAGAAATTTATCCTTGTTTTCTATGGGAATTTTTCAAATGTTGTTTCTTTTCATAGAAGGTTTCACAAGCTCTTTATCTGACCTTCAATTCTGAATGATAGCTTTGCTGGGTAAAGTAATCTTGGTTGTAGGTTCTTGGTATTCATCACTTTGGATATTTCTTGCCACTCCCTTCTGGCCTGCATCGTTTCTGTTGAGAAATCAGCTGACAGCCAGATAAAGAGCTTCACAGATAAGAAAAAGCTAAAGGAGTTCATCACCACCAAACCAGTATTATATGAAATGCTGGAAGGTATCCTTTAAGAAGAGGAAGAAGAAGAAAAAGGTAAAGATACAAATTATGAACAACAAATATGCATCTATCAACAAGTGAATCTAAAAATCAAGTGAATAAATAATCTGATGAACAGAATAAACTGGTGAATATAATAGAACCAGGGGCATAGAAAGGGACTGGACTGACTATTCTCGGGGGTGGGGGGGAAGAGGTGTGGGGGTGCGGGAAGAGACTGGACAAAAACCGTACACCTATGGATCAGGACAGTGGGGGGAGGAGGGTAAGGGCAGAGGGTGGGGTGGGCACCGTGTGGAGTGGAGCTATGGGGGGAAAAAGAGGAACAACTGTAATAATCTGAACAATAAAGATTTAATTAAAAAATAATAATATTAAAAAAATAAAAATTAAAAAAATAAAAAAGACGGTTTCACAAGCTTCAGCATCTAAGTTTGTGAATGACATTGACCAAACCTGTATTTGTACTACCCAGTTCAAAAGTGATCCTGCACCGTACGAGATCCTGTGGGGGTCCCAGGGCCCATGCTGAAAGCAGCAAGTTGAAAGTCCTGAAATATTAGCTCAGGGCCAATAGCAAGGATCCCAGTTTTTTCCTATCCCTGTTGGAAGGGGTGGAGAGCAAAGAAGATCAAAGGGTCTTATGGGGTTTCTTCACCAGCTTAGTTGACACTGTGGAAACTGTGGGTTCTAAAGGTTAGCTGCTACTGAATATGCTGAGCAGCAGCAGGGATTTGGGGAGGTGTGGGATTGTGGTTGTCTGTCTACATTTCCCTTGTCCACTGCAGGTGTTTTCACTTTTATTTATTTATTTATTTATTTGTTTCTTTTTTTTTATTGTTTAAATTATTACAAAGGGTATTACATATGTGTCCATTTTATCCCCCCGCCCTAGCCAGTCCACTTTTTTTTTTTTTAAATATATTTTATTGCTTTTCCACAGAGAGGAAGGGAGAGAGATAGAGAGTTAGAAACATCGATGAGAGAGAAACATCGATCAGCTGCCTCCTGCACATCCCCCACTGGGGATGTGCCCGCAACCCAGGTACATGCCCCAGACCGGAATCGAACCCGGGACCCTTCAGTCTGCAAGCCGACGCTCTATCCACTGAGCCAAACCTGTTTCGGCTGTTTTCACTTTTTAATCCTCACTCATAATAATCCTTCTTCTCTGCCCCTGACACATCCTGGGAGCTACAGCGCCGCCCGCAGCATCGATCCTGGCACTGCAGTGATCTCTGCAAGGGGTGTGAGGCCCTCCTGGGTGAGGACTTTGGTGTCCACTGGCTTCAGCACAGAGGGCACTACAGCATCCATCTCCAGGTGCTCCTGTCAGCTCTAGGGACCCTGGGAGGCCCTCCTGACAGCACTGAGAGTCCTCGGTGGGTCGTCTTAATGAGAACTACTTCCTGCCCCCCTCGCCCACCTCTTTAGAGAACGGGGGAGGGGCGGCAGGACAGGCGCTGTGGGGGTGCAATCTCAGGTCGGCACCAGCGGGCCCAGGCTCTGCCTGGGATCAGGGTGAGGACCAGACAAAGGTCTCTGGGAGCTAGTTCATCCTGTGCCAGGAGCCCTGGGGAGTGAGGCCCACATGTCTGCCCTGGGGTCTCGGGGGTGAGGGCCTCAATGTGGGGTTCCGGCCTCCCGGTTCACAGAGGGAGGGTCCCAGGACCTGCAGGCCTCACGGTGAGGCCGTGGGGGGGGGGGGCAAGGTGACTCTGGGCCAGAGCAGTGTCCATGGGGCAGGCCTCCTGGGGTGGGGGAGGGGTGAGCTCACGCATTGTGCTTTGTGATTTCTGCATTGGGTCTGAGAGTTACAAGGGGTGGGGGGGTTGGTAGAAGGAGCAGGGCTTCAGGTGGAGGCGGGGAGGGGGGTGGGCAGAACGTGCTGCTGTGAAGTTGAGGACACGGGGAGATTGGAGGCCCGCTCCAAATCCCTGCTGTAACTCAGCGATTTTACTGAAAGGAAACATGTAGAACACAATGTTTCCATAGAGCCGGGCGGTCTGGGGAAGAGGCACCATGGGAAGTGGGGGCAGGGGAGGCAGTTAGGGTCTGATGCTCCCCAGGGACCACGGCTCTGCAGCGCCCCCTCTGGGAACCGTGATGTGACCACGGTGTCCAAGCCAGGGCTGTGAGGACCCTCCAATAAGGACTGAGGGCTCCAGCCGCCCACGCAGAGGGCCCACCCCGGGACGAAGGCTGGTGCTCCAGTGAGATCCGGGTACCTCAGGCAGGGCTGTCCGGCTGCGCAGTCCCGCCCACCTCCCGGACTCTAGGACCCAGAGGGACCTGGGGAGGCCGACACTTGGCCTGAAGGGCACAGACCCAGGTCAGCACAGGCTGGGGGCCCAGGCCATCCAGACCAGGTAGGGACCAGAAGGGGGGCTGGGTACAAAGGAGCGGAACTCCGCCCCGGTCAGCAGGCCTGGGTGACCCCACAATTGGTTTCCGGAAGTGATGTCACTGACGCATTGACTTCCGCCTGAGAAGCCTGGGGGAGCTGAGCGCCATCTTTGGGACGCTGGCTTCGGGTCGGTAGACAGCACAGGCGCTGAGGGGAGCCACCTCAGGTCGGCACCGGCGGGCCCAGGCTCTGCCTGGAATCGGGGTGAGGACCAGACGGAGGTCCCCGGGAGCCAGTTCAGCCCCTGCCGGGAGCCCTGGGGAGTGAGGCCCTCAGGCCTGCCCTGGGGTCTCGGGGTGAGGGCCTCGGTGTGGGGGTCCGGCCTCCTGGTTCACAGAGGGAGGGTCCCAGGATCTGCAGGCCTCACGGTGAGGCCGTGGGGGGGGGGACAAGGTGACTCTGGGCCCAGAGCAGTCAGTCCCGGGAGCCCCAAGGCGCGGGGGGACCATGAGCGGCGAGGCCTGACTTCCGGGTCCTCTGGGTCTGAGACCCTCGGGCGGCTCCGTGTCATGGCGGCGTCTCAGGTCTGCAGAGGGGGTCCGGACCTGCCCGGGGTCAGTGTGGGGACCCTAAGGGAGACTGGGGTCCTGGACCCCAGAACAGTGTCCACCCGGCAGGCCTCCTGGGGGTGGGGGAGGGGTGCTTTCACGCATTGTGATTTGTGATTTCTGCATTGGGTCTGAGAGACACGGGGGTTTGGTAGGAGGGGCAGGGCTTCAGGCAGCACAGGGGGGACCCCAGGTCCCGCTGCTGTCAAGTTGGGGACCCTAAGGGAGACTGGGGGCCTGAACCCCAGAACAGTGTCCATCGGGCAGGCCTCCTGGGGGTGGGGGAGGGGTGCTTTCACGCATTGTGATTTGTGATTTCTGCATTGGGTCTGAGAGACACGGG
The DNA here is from genome assembly GCF_964212035.1 of Myotis nattereri. Lineage (NCBI taxonomy): Eukaryota > Metazoa > Chordata > Mammalia > Chiroptera > Vespertilionidae > Myotis > Myotis nattereri. The sequence continues at coordinate 139,313,442 of NC_138078.1, read as the reverse complement.
GGTTTCGTAGGAGGAGCAGGGCTTCAGGCAGCACAGGGGGGACTCCAGGTCCCGCTGCTGTCAAGTTGGGGACCCAGAGGGCGATTGGGGGCCCTGGACCCCAGAACAGTGTCCACCCGGCAGGCCTCCTGGGGGTGGGAGAGGGGTGAGCTCACGCATTGTGCTTTGTGATTTCTGCATTGGGTCTGAGAGACACGGGGGTTTGGTAGGAGGAGCAGGGCTTCAGGCAGCACAGGGGGGACTCCAGGTCCCGCTGCTGTCAAGTTGGGGACCCTAAGGGAGACTGGGGGCCTGAACCCCAGAACAGTGTCCATCGGGCAGGCCTCCTGGGGGTGGGGGAGGGGTGCTCTCACGCATTGTGATTTGTGATTTCTGCATTGGGTCTGATAGACACAGGGGTTTGGTAGGAGGAGCAGGGCTTCAAGCAGCACAGGGGGGACCCCAGGTCCCGCTGCTGTCAAGTTGGGGACCCTAAGGGAGACTGGGGGCCTGAACCCCAGAACAGTGTCCATCGGGCAGGCCTCCTGGGGGTGGGGGAGGGGTGCTTTCACGCATTGTGATTTGTGATTTCTGCATTGGGTCTGATAGACAGGGGGGTTTGGTAGGAGGAGCAGGGCTTCAGGCAGCACAGGGGGGACTCCAGGTCCCGCTGCTGTCAAGTTGGGGACCCTAAGGGAGACTGGGGTCCTGGACCCCAGAACAGTGTCCACCCGGCAGGCCTCCTGGGGGTGGGGGAGGGGTGATCTCACGCTTTGTGATTTGTGATTTCTGCATTGGGTCTGAGAGACACGGGGTTTGGTAGGAGGAGCAGGGCTTCAGGCAGCACAGGGGGGACTCCAGGTCCCGCTGCTGTCAAGTTGGGGACCCTAAGGGAGACTGGGGGCCTGAACCCCAGAACAGTGTCCATCGGGCAGGCCTCCTGGGGGTGGGGGAGGGGTGCTTTCACGCATTGTGATTTGTGATTTCTGCATTGGGTCTGATAGACACAGGGGTTTGGTAGGAGGAGCAGGGCTTCAGGCAGCATAGGGGGGACTCCAGGTCCCGCTGCTGTCAAGTTGGGGACCCTGAGGGAGATTGGGGGCCCTGGACCCCAGAACAGTGTCCACCTGGCAGGCCTCCTGGGGGTGGGGGAGGGGTGAGCTCACGCATTGTGCTTTGTGATTTCTGCATTGGGTCTGAGAGACACGGGGGTTTGGTAGGAGGAGCAGGGCTTCAGGCAGCACAGGGGGGACTCCAGGTCCCGCTGCTGTCAAGTTGGGGACCCTAAGGGAGACTGGGGGCCTGAACCCCAGAACAGTGTCCATCGGGCAGGCCTCCTGGGGGTGGGGGAGGGGTGCTCTCACGCATTGTGATTTGTGATTTCTGCATTGGGTCTGAGAGACACAGGGGTTTGGTAGGAGGAGCAGGGCTTCAGGCAGCACAGGGGGGACCCCAGGTCCCGCTGCTGTCAAGTTGGGGACCCTAAGGGAGACTGGGGGCCTGAACCCCAGAACAGTGTCCATCGGGCAGGCCTCCTGGGGGTGGGGGAGGGGTGCTTTCACGCATTGTGATTTGTGATTTCTGCATTGGGTCTGATAGACAGGGGGGTTTGGTAGGAGGAGCAGGGCTTCAGGCAGCACAGGGGGGACTCCAGGTCCCGCTGCTGTCAAGTTGGGGACCCTAAGGGAGACTGGGGTCCTGGACCCCAGAACAGTGTCCACCCGGCAGGCCTCCTGGGGGTGGGGGAGGGGTGATCTCACGCTTTGTGATTTGTGATTTCTGCATTGGGTCTGAGAGACAAGGGGTTTGGTAGGAGGAGCAGGGCTTCAGGCAGCACAGGGGGGACTCCAGGTCCCGCTGCTGTCAAGTTGGGGACCCTAAGGGAGACTGGGGGCCTGAACCCCAGAACAGTGTCCATCGGGCAGGCCTCCTGGGGGTGGGGGAGGGGTGCTTTCACGCATTGTGATTTGTGATTTCTGCATTGGGTCTGATAGACACAGGGGTTTGGTAGGAGGAGCAGGGCTTCAGGCAGCATAGGGGGGACTCCAGGTCCCGCTGCTGTCAAGTTGGGGACCCTGAGGGAGATTGGGGGCCCTGGACCCCAGAACAGTGTCCACCTGGCAGGCCTCCTGGGGGTGGGGGAGGGGTGAGCTCACGCATTGTGCTTTGTGATTTCTGCATTGGGTCTGAGAGACACGGGGGTTTGGTAGGAGGAGCAGGGCTTCAGGCAGCACAGGGGGGACTCCAGGTCCCGCTGCTGTCAAGTTGGGGACCCTAAGGGAGACTGGGGTCCTGGACCCCAGAACAGTGTCCACCCGGCAGGCCTCCTGGGGGTGGGGGAGGGGTGATCTCACGCTTTGTGATTTGTGATTTCTGCATTGGGTCTGAGAGACACGGGGTTTGGTAGGAGGAGCAGGGCTTCAGGCAGCACAGGGGGGACTCCAGGTCCCGCTGCTGTCAAGTTGGGGACCCTAAGGGAGACTGGGGGCCTGAACCCCAGAACAGTGTCCATCGGGCAGGCCTCCTGGGGGTGGGGGAGGGGTGCTTTCACGCATTGTGATTTGTGATTTCTGCATTGGGTCTGATAGACACGGGGGTTTGGTAGGAGGAGCAGGGCTTCAGGCAGCACAGGGGGGACTCCAGGTCCCGCTGCTGTCAAGTTGGGGACCCAGAGGGCGATTGGGGGCCCTGGACCCCAGAACAGTGTCCACCCGGCAGGCCTCCTCGGGGGTGGGAGAGGGGTGAGCTCACGCATTGTGCTTTGTGATTTCTGCATTGGGTCTGAGAGACACGGGGGTTTGGTAGGAGGAGCAGGGCTTCAGGCAGCACAGGGGGGACTCCAGGTCCCGCTGCTGTCAAGTTGGGGACCCTAAGGGAGACTGGGGGCCTGAACCCCAGAACAGTGTCCATCGGGCAGGCCTCCTGGGGGTGGGGGAGGGGTGCTCTCACGCATTGTGATTTGTGATTTCTGCATTGGGTCTGAGAGACACGGGGGTTTGGTAGGAGGAGCAGGGCTTCAGGCAGCACAGGGGGGACCCCAGGTCCCGCTGCTGTCAAGTTGGGGACCCTAAGGGAGACTGGGGGCCTGAACCCCAGAACAGTGTCCATCGGGCAGGCCTCCTGGGGGTGGGGGAGGGGTGCTTTCACGCATTGTGATTTGTGATTTCTGCATTGGGTCTGATAGACAGGGGGGTTTGGTAGGAGGAGCAGGGCTTCAGGCAGCACAGGGGGGACTCCAGGTCCCGCTGCTGTCAAGTTGGGGACCCTAAGGGAGACTGGGGTCCTGGACCCCAGAACAGTGTCCACCCGGCAGGCCTCCTGGGGGTGGGGGAGGGGTGATCTCACGCTTTGTGATTTGTGATTTCTGCATTGGGTCTGAGAGACAGGGGGTTTGGTAGGAGGAGCAGGGCTTCAGGCAGCACAGGGGGGACTCCAGGTCCCGCTGCTGTCAAGTTGGGGACCCTAAGGGAGACTGGGGGCCTGAACCCCAGAACAGTGTCCATCGGGCAGGCCTCCTGGGGGTGGGGGAGGGGTGCTTTCACGCATTGTGATTTGTGATTTCTGCATTGGGTCTGATAGACACAGGGGTTTGGTAGGAGGAGCAGGGCTTCAGGCAGCATAGGGGGGACTCCAGGTCCCGCTGCTGTCAAGTTGGGGACCCTGAGGGAGATTGGGGGCCCTGGACCCCAGAACAGTGTCCACCTGGCAGGCCTCCTGGGGGTGGGGGAGGGGTGAGCTCACGCATTGTGCTTTGTGATTTCTGCATTGGGTCTGAGAGACACGGGGGTTTGGTAGGAGGAGCAGGGCTTCAGGCAGCACAGGGGGGACTCCAGGTCCCGCTGCTGTCAAGTTGGGGACCCTAAGGGAGACTGGGGTCCTGGACCCCAGAACAGTGTCCACCCGGCAGGCCTCCTGGGGGTGGGGGAGGGGTGATCTCACGCTTTGTGATTTGTGATTTCTGCATTGGGTCTGAGAGACACGGGGTTTGGTAGGAGGAGCAGGGCTTCAGGCAGCACAGGGGGGACTCCAGGTCCCGCTGCTGTCAAGTTGGGGACCCTAAGGGAGACTGGGGGCCTGAACCCCAGAACAGTGTCCATCGGGCAGGCCTCCTGGGGGTGGGGGAGGGGTGCTTTCACGCATTGTGATTTGTGATTTCTGCATTGGGTCTGAGAGACACGGGGGTTTCGTAGGAGGAGCAGGGCTTCAGGCAGCACAGGGGGGACCCCAGTTCCTGCTGCTGTCAAGTTGAGGACCCTGAGGGAGATTGGGGCCCTGGACCCCAGAATCCTCAGTCCGGGGAGGCCCAGTGGGTAGGCTGACCACAGGCATAGTTTCCTGACTTCCCCATCCAGGTCTGGTGTAAGGAGCAGCGCCACAGGTCAGCTGACGCAGCACGGAGGTGACCCTGGACCCCACAATGTAGGGGACCCCATAAAAGTCCTCCCCTGCTACAAGCCATGGGGTGCTCCAGTGGCAATGAGCATGTGCGGTGTCCCCTGACTTCAGCAGCAGGTCTGAGCCAGGCTTGGAACTTGATAAAACGTGCAGGGCCTCAGGTCCACAGGGGAGGGCAGAGTTGCTGCCCAGAGCCAAGTGGCATCCATGGCTTCACATCTGGGTCAGTGAGCCTGTGGGCGTCAGTGAACGGAACAGGGCCTCAGGTAGGCAGAGGGAGGGCCCAGGGCCTTCCAGAGTCAAGGTGAGGACCAGGAGGGAGGACTGAGGGGACCCAGGAAACCCCAGCGTAGAGCTCCACGAAAGCTCACTCTCGCTCTTTGCCATGGTAGGTGCCGCGAATGCTTTCCAGGTATAATGTTCAGTGACTTCTGCCCGGAAGTCTGAGAGAGGCGAGGACCAAGTCTGGAGGATTGCTACACGTCCACAGAGGGAAGGAGCCTAGTCCTGCAGAGAGTCCCGGTATGACCCTGAGGGAGGATTGCCCCCACACCACCACCACAGAATCCAGCTTTGCCCCTTCTGTCAGCACCCTGAGTCCCAGGGACTGAGCTGACTGGCTGAATGCTACTTCCTGCAACCCACCTCCCCACCTTCTTGGAGAATTTGTGAGTCAACCACAAGGTCTGAGGGGAGCCACATCATGTCAGCAGAGGGAGGGACCCAGGATTTGCCTGGAATCAAGGGGAGGACCAGAGGGAGTGCTGAGAGACCTAGGGCAGAGTGGTGAGGCTGTGCCCTCCCCCAACTTCCTCATTGGAGCACCCAGCTCTTGGTTCTAATGGGAGTAGTCTCAGGCTGGCAAAGGGAGGTGTACAGGTGCTTCTTCGTATGTGTGTCAACACCCTGAAGGAGAACTGAGTCGTCTAGCTCTCAGAGGAGAAGGAACAAAATCCAGCTCCATCTCCACTGTCAGCCATGGGAGCCCCTGGATAGGTTGGCTGCATGTGGCATCCATTGAAAACTGCTTTAGGAGACAGAGAGCGATTAGGACTTTAGTATGAGGTAATGAGAGCAAACTTACGTGGGCAGGGGACAGTGGCCAGGTCCTGCTGGGAATCAGTTGAGGACGAGAGGGAGGGCCAAGGAACCATGGAGTCCATCTCCACTCCTCCCATCAGCCCTTATAGTCCACACTTTAGTCACCTAATGTGATGTCCACAGGCTTCCCCTGTGTGTGTGTGTGTGGGGGGGGGGGTGTCTCAGAGCAGTGAGGTCTTTGGTTTCTGGGGCCAAGCCTCAAGTCAGCAGAGGGAGGATCCCTGGAACTCCCAGGGGTCAAAGTGAGAACCATAATGGAGGACCGAGGAGATCCCCACAGAAGCCTGACCATGCTGACAGTGGTACAAGAATCCCTGGCGGGATGACCACGTGTGGCATCTCCTGACATCTGCCATGTGGGTCTGAGAGCAACTGGGACTTGGTATCAGGAACAGGGCCTCAGATGGCCGAGGCGTGGGGGCAGGGGGGAGGGGCAGGTTCTGCGGGGCATTAAGGTGAGGACCTTGAGGGTGGATGGAGGACCTAGAACTCCCAAGCAGAGATTGATTGTGTGGCCCTGCACTTGGACTCCAGAGCAGGACAACCACATGAGATATTTCCTGAGTTCTGCCTCAGGAGTCTTCAGGATGTGAAGGCCTTGGTCTGAGGATTGTGGCGTCAGGACAGCAGAGGGCGGCCCTGGCTTGCAGGCTACATCCTGAGGTTAGGAGAAGGGATAGATTTAGTCTCTGCAAGGAAGAAATCCAGCAGAGGTCTTCAGGTCACTGAAGGGACTTGCACCTCAAACAGAGGGCTCCCACTGAAAGCAGCCCTGCCTCTGTCATCCCTGAAGTCCGTAGGCAGGGGTAGCCTCAGGTGGTGCACCCTTCCTTCTGCCTTGGGCTCTCAGGGCAGATCTCAAGAAAAGGTCCACTGGAGAGGGGGGAAGGTGTGCAGCTTCCCCACTCCACAGGGGAGGAACGTTACAGTGTCTAGCTTGCCCTGTTCTCAGACCCGGAAAGGCCCTGGCAGAAAGGACTGGATGTTGCCAACTCCTGCTATTGCCACATGGATGAGGATGGGGGGATCTTGGGGATGTGAGGATGTAGGTCTCAGAGATAACCTGAGATCAGCAGAGGGACTAGTCCCAGGATCTGCCTGGTGCGAAAGTGCTGATCATCCGTGAAGCCTCAAGGCACACCCCCTTCTCAGAAAGGAGGGGTGGTACAAAGCCCAGCTGTCCCCAGTCCTCAACCCTGAAAGGAACAACAGTGGACCTAAGTGGCACGCTCCTTTCTATCATGGGTGGGAAAGTGGGGAGCCTTCGGTGAGGTGGGGTCTTTCTGTAAGGGGGTGAGATAGAGTATCCCAGGTGTGAGGCATGGAGGTAGGAGAGGCCCTGGCAGGAGTGAAAATGAATAGCCAAATGGGCACCGGGAATGCAACCAGGACAGAGGGCCCAGTCCCTGCTTCCAGCATTTTGTGATGATGGCAGGGATACCGTGGAGGTGCAATGGGGGGTGGGGAGATGTGGAGAGGGAAGATGGTAGCCATATGAGGCTTCCCCTGGAGTTTGTGCAATGTGGTGCCTCCTCATTCTCTTGGGCTGTCAGGTAGGTGAGGACCTTCATCTGAGTGGACAAAGTCTGGTCATCTGAGGAGGGGTATCTGCTCAACAGTGAGAAGAGTCCCGGGTCTTGCCAAAGTGAAGGTGAGGGCCCCAAGGGAGGAATGGGTGTACCCCAAGCCCTGAGACAAAAACGGGACACCACAGAAATCCAGCCTGCCCCTACTCTAAGCCCTGGAAACCCTGGGCACAGCTGTCAGTCTAAGACACTTCCTGAGTTTTAGATTGGTGGTCTGGGGGAGGGGAAGGCCTTGGTCTGAGGGTCTGGACAGAGGTCGAGTCAAGTTCCCATGAGTTGGCAGTGGTTACAGTGCAGAATGAGCGGACCCCTAAAACAAGCATACATGGAGCCCAAGGTCTGCAAAGCCATTTTTGCCAGGAATGGGGAGACCTGGAATTGTGGGTGTACTGGCTCCCCTCACTTCCTCCTCAATTACCTATGGAGATGAGGCCTTTCCTTTAGGAGGGTAAACTCAGGTTCTCAGATGGAGTCGTTTCAGTTCCTGGACAGTGACAGGGTAAAGGCTTAGTGGGACAGATGGAATCAATAGAGTAAGGTCACACATTATTGTTCCTTGGTGACAACTATTAGACTCTGGGCAGGTATGGCCAGATGTGGAGCCACCCCAAGTCCTTCTGGTTAGTTTCAGAAGTGTGTGGTCTTGTTCTGAGAGTTTTGTCTCAGGCCAGCAGAGGGGGAGAAGAAGGCCCTGCCTGTGGACTGGAGGAGACCCTGAGTGAGCATGGAGGGGATCCCCCATCCAGAACAGAGGTGACCCCACAGCACCCAATCCCACCTCACCACACTGTCTTTCCCAGGACCTTGGATTGTGCCAGCTGCACCCTGAGGATCCTTCTCACTTCCTCCTTCAGGATCCTTCTGGACAGGTCGCTGAGGAGAGAACCGTGTGAAGCCCGAGAGCACTCCTAAAAAAAGAGACCTGTAAGTCACCATTGTCAGATCTGCCTAGGGTGTGTTTCTTAGCTGAGGCCCCTCACACTCCCTCTCTCTCACCGGCCCGTGGGTCCCCATTGCCCACCTTCCCACACTCTGTCCCAGCACACGTCATCATGCATCGTCATCAGATGAGTGAGCTCTGTAAGCCTGAGGAATACCATCAGGACCCAAGGGAGAACCAGGAACTGGTGGTGGTGCAGCTGTTCAGCCCTGAGGAGGAGGAAGAGGCCATGTCTCCCTCCTCCTATGTCCCTTCCTCCCTCTCAGGACTATGCCAAGACAGCCTGGAAGAGGCAGCTGCTGCTGAGACACCAAGTCCTCCCCATAGCCCCCAGGGTGCCTGTCTTTCCCCCACTGCCATGGCATCCTCTCCATGTAGCCAATCTGAAGATGAGGGCTCCAGCAGCCGAGATAAGGAGGGGGCAAGCAGCAGGGAGGACTCTGAAGAGGCCGAGTCCTCTCTGCAAGGTGCCCTATGTTTAAAGAAGGCTTACCTGGTGATGTTCCTGCTCCTCAAGTATTGTGCAAAGGAGCGGACCACAAAGGCAGAAATGCTGAGTAGTGTCATCAAAGAGCACCAGGACCACTTCCCTGAGATCTTCAGCGCAGCCTCTGAGCGCATGCAGCTGGTCTTTGGCATTGATGTGAAGGAAGTGGACCCCAGTGCCCACACCCTTGTTCTGGTCGCCACCTTGGGCCTTACCTATGATGGGATGGTGGGCGATGGGCACAGATTTCCCAACACTGGCCTCCTGGTCACACTTCTGTGGCTTATTGCCGCAGAGGGCGACTGTGCCTCTGAGGAGGAAGTCTGGAAAGCCCTGCATGCCAGAGGGGTGCATGACGGGAAGGAGCATTGGCTCTATGGGGAGCCCAGGGAGCTCCTCACCAAAATTTGGGTGCAGGAAAAGTACCTGGAGTACCGGCAGGTGCCCAACAGCGATCCTGCTCGCTACCAGTTCCTGTGGGATCCCAGGGCCCACGCTGAGACCACCAAGTTGAAAGTCCTGGAGTTTTTGCTCAGGGTTTATAGAAGGGATCCCACTTCCAATCTATCCCTGTCTGAAGAGGCTCTGAGTGGTGAGGAAGAAGGGGCCTGAGCCAAGTTACACCCAAGCGCACTTCAGGCCCCTGCCTGGCAGCTTCTCCTGCTGGACATGATGTGAATCTAGTTCTTTCCTCTGCTTTTGAGAAGAGGGCAGTCAATGTTCTAGGTCGTGAGTTCTAGGGCAAGTTGCGGGAATAAGGGCTATGGCATCTTTGGGTTCCTGTGATGATTTAGAAATGTATCCTTGATTCCTTTCGGAATTTTCAAATGTTCTTTTTTATAGAAGGTTTCATAAGCTTCAGCATTTAAGTGTCTGAAAGGCATTAGTCACACATGTATTTGTAATTGTCCAGTTCAAGAGTAATAGATTTGCTGCCCTAGCCAGATTTTCTCAGTGGTTGGAGTGTGGCCCTAGGACTGAAGGGTCTCGGGTTCATTTCCAGTAAAGGGCATATACCTAGGATGTGGGAGGCAATCAGTGGATGTGTCTCTCTCACATTGATGTTTCTCTCTCTGTATCTCCCCCTCCCTTCCACTCTCTTTTAAAATCAATGGGAGACAAATATCCTCCTGTGAGAATTAACAACAACAACAAAACAAGGAGTAAGAGATTTGCTACTGTGTAACACAAAGTGGAGCACCTTTCAGCTTAGTTTGTGACCCCAAACTAGATGACATGGTATCAGAACAGGATTTCCTTGGACATGTGAAAGAATTCAGCGGTGCAGTGGATGGAGTCAAGAAATAGAAAAATAAAAGCAAAAGGTTGTTGATTCTTGCTTCTTATCCCTTCTCATCTGTCTTTTTATGAGACAAATTTACATAAGGATCCTTGGGTTTGCTTGGTTCATTCAAGAAAGTGGATACATTTTATCTGAATGAAGACCACCCCGGCTCAGTGATTCATTTATTCCCCAGACATTGACTGATCCTCTGCCCACTGGAAAGAGCAGGGCACACCCACCCACAGGATGATAGTGTAGGTGCTGAAGTCTTATAAGGAAGGGGGTGAGGTGTCCCCGAAGTCGAACAGAAGAAGCAAAAGAAGGGGAGAGGTAGTGGGACTCGAGGGGACAGCACGCAAGTGTAAATGGCCTCAGCCAGGGCAGTTTGGTGTTTGGGAAACAATGATTCCCTCTGTGGACGTTGATTGTGATGAAGCTGGGTGGTGGCAGCAGCCAGACTCTCAGATGTTGTGCCAGGCACCCCTTTTCATGCCCTGGGGTAGCCAGAGCTGACTCTATTTCATTACATTACCGTTCATGTAACTTGGGCAATTCTAAGCAATGTATAGATTTTTGTTGGGAGTAAAATGAATGATAATAATGGTTTGGATGGAAGAGCAGCTGTCAGGGACGGACAGAGTTGGTCTTTGGCTCAATTTCATGGAACTTTTAATTGCATCCAGCTGGGAAAGGCTTCCCCACCCCTAAATTTTAAAATGTATTCTGCAAGAAGGAGGTAGCATTTACCTAGCTTTATTTACAAAGCAGAGTGTTTGTCTAGTTAATTTTTTTTTGTTATGTAGGATTTTATTGGGGTTACATTAGTCGACATGAACATATAGGTTACATGTGTGGATTACTAATTTACAAAATCTGTATATAAGACCATGTGCCCACCACCCAAAGTCAAATCTTCTCCTGTCACCTGATATTGCAATCCCTTTCTTCCTCCACCCCCTCCCTCTGCTGTTTGTGTACATAAGTTTCACTTTTATATCCCACATATGAGTTAAATCATATAGTTCCTTAGCTTCCTCTGTTTGACTTATTTCACTTCGCATAATGTTCTCAAGGTCCATCCATGTCTTTCGCTAGTTTAGTATTCCATATCCTACTGAGGTACATGCTCCCTGAGATGTAGTAGATAACAACAAGAATAACAACAAGCCGAACCGGTTTGGCTCAGTGGATGGAGCATCGGCCTGCGGACTGAAGGGTCCCAGGTTCGATTCAGGTCAAGGGCATGTACCTTGGTTGCGGGCACATCCCCAGTGGGGGGTATGCAGGAGGCGGCTGGTCCATCTCTATCATCGATGTTTCTGACTCTCTGTCCCTCTCCCTTCTTCTCTGTGAAAAATCAATAAAATATTAAAAAAAAAGAATAACAACAAAAACCCTTCCAGAGTAGAGGATAGTAGGGCTTGGGGTAATATAATATTAAAAATAACTGCCATTCATCACAGTTCCTATCTCCACCGGGCACTGTGGAAGGTGCTTTACAAATACTCTGTACATTCCTGCAGTCCTCTGAGACAGGGCTTATCAAACCCACCTACTTCACAGATGAAGAACCTGGGGCTCTTAGGGACAGCTAATGTCCCCAGGATCACATAGCTAGTAAGGGACAGGCAGAGATTGGATCCCTGGTCTGAATTCCTCTAAGGTCCATGCCGTTCCCACCCATCCCAGACTGTGCCTAACCTTCTGACTCATAAATCATTTTTCTTCTCAGTACTGCATGATGTCTCTCAGGCAATAAAAAGAGGGACCCTGGGCCCAAGGCACTAAAAGCAGGCCTAAGGAAGGAAGGTGACAGTGCGAATCAAACACAATCTGGGTATTGTCTGTGGCCTTTATTTACCAAGGTTCCTCCTGCCCAAGTCCCAGGGTCTCTTGAGAGCTGAGATGCTGGCATTTCATGCATTTTTCCACATGACAGCATCGTTCCCCTGGGCTTCCCCTGTGTGCCCTCCTGTCCATCCCTGGATTCTGGCCTGTTGACCAGCTTCTCACTGTTGCCTCCTCTGAAGGCTGTGGCCACTCACAGTGCAACAACCCCAAATCTCCTACCCACCCCCTACACCCCCACCGCCCCCAGCTTAGAACATTTCTACTCCCTGCTGAAGTACTGATCATCCATTCCTCACCATGGAACTGCTCTGATGGAAAAATCTCTTTGAATTTGAGCAGTGACCTTTAGATACTCAGATATCCTGCTGGATGTCTTCTGCACATTCTTAACATGCTTTCCAAATGAATTAATGAGTAAAGTATGATTGGGCCCATAATCTACCAATTTGGGGATGTCATCCTGAAGTTAGAAAGAAGCTTTGTTAGAATACCTGCTGTTTACAGTAGGAGTTTAATGGGGTGTCTTATTTGAAACTAGCCACTGAACGCATACACAGATGAATCAGCTTATCTAGGTGGTCAAATTCCAATGCCTCCTTCATAAGTGGTAGATACAGAAAGATCATGGAAATCACTGTGGAGCAAACATCTACAGAGGCTAAATTCCCCTAAACTTGGAGCCCCCTTGTAGGTGAAAAATGGTTTCTATGTAGACATGCTCATCCTAATTACAAATTAAAAATAATGATCTTTTACTCCCACTGTTTCATGTCTGTGTGTCTGTACCCCAGGAAAATAATCATTTTCAGTGTACCTGATGGCACCTGTATAGGTGTTCAGGTATGTTCAGTCATGCAGAGGGTAGCAGAAACTCACAAGATTTTGGTCATGCATCAAAAGGAAAGAGATAATTCTCAGCCAACTGAGTTTATATAGGTTATCTCAAAGGGAAGTGTAGGAAAGTGTTATTGAGTGAAGATGGCAAACCCACTCAACTGATATTTGTAGGATCCTATGAAAATTACACGTGATCCTGAATTTGAAATCTCCTATCACATGGTAGTCATTGAAAAAGCTGGGGAATTTAAGGCAAATTTGACCTTCTCAGAAATTCCTCCAAGAAATGGAGGTTACTGTCATAACAACTTATAATTGTTCTTTTAGCACCTAATATGTAACAGTGTAGGGAGAGATTACAAGGTCTCGTCCACATTTTGTCTTCCTCTCCTTTGTGGGCATATGGGAAAACTACATTGCCAGTCCACTTGTTGTTAGGAAGGGTCATCTACCTGTTGTCACTGAGAGCTGATCAGAAATAGTGTCACATCCAGACATCCGGGAGCCAGTATGGCAGTTCCAGCCTTCCTATTTCATTCAACAGCAAGCATAGCATCCCTGTGTTGAGATGGTGGGACTACCATCTTGAAGTATCCCAGATCCCTGAGTCACCTGATAGAGGAGATCTCCTGCCCAACTGCATCCAAATTTATATGCACACAAAAAGACTTTTGTTATGTTAAGTCATTCATATTTCAGTTTTCCTCTGTCTCATCAGCTTGCAGTTACTTCAACTGACTAATACACAGCAACGTTATCTGCTGTTAGGTTTATTTAAATAGTTTAATTATAAACATAATCCTGTATATAATGCATGCATTCTCTTGGAAAAAATTCTAAAAGTAGATAACTGCCTCCTTGTGACGTCCTTCCAAATTTCAGCCTCCTACTCAGAGGTGACCCTAGCTAACAGCGTGGCTATAAGCTAAAAATGCAAAGGGTCTGAATATTTCAGGGTTTTATAAATATTGCTCAAATTTTCAAAAATGCCATACCATTTACATGCTCATATTTTTTATGTGAATATATTTTACTTTCAAATATGTTTTATCATTCCTTTAAATTTTGGTTAGACTAGTGGGCAAAAATATCTCTTCACTCTTGTTTTAATTTGTATCTCCCCCATTTTCAAATTTGATTGAAAATAATACAAACTTCATTCCTTTCCCATACAAACCTGGATTCATGCAGTAATGTTCTGAGGAACAGGATTCCTCTGGGCATCAGTTAACATTCTGAAATTCTGAAATGTCAACATAATACTTCCCTTTTACTTTGAGAGGCACGGATTCAGTCAGGAGCCAGGGAAGGGGACCCGACAGGACACCGTCAGCCAGTGAGGGGCATTGGAAGATTGAGGGGAGAGCGATTGCCAGAATCAACAAGAGAGACCACATGCAGCACCAAGTTCAGAGGGCCCCTGGCAGGATGGCACTCAGGGTACTCAGTCCAGAGTTCAGGCTAGGGAGTAAGAGCCTGAAGGAGAGTAAGTGGGGAGGAGAGCAATACAGGACAAAGAGCAGGGATAGGCTGGGGAAATCTCTGAATCATCCTCACCAGCTGGATGTTGCAGGGTCTATCTGAAGAATGGCCCGGTGGCCTGCCAGACCCCAGTCCTTATCCTTAGAGTCCCGCTGCCTCTGACAGGAAGAGTATAGCTGGCTCCCTGCATCATTCAGATGAACCACATCTCTTGACTACTCTAGTGGTGTCCCGGGGTGGGAGCTGTCATGATGCCTGCTAGCAGCTGGGAACTTTACACCTGCATGTAGGGCAACCCCACATAGAGGTTGGGGCTATGTGAATGAGTGGGGTTGGTGACTGGGGACCGAGAGCTGAGATAGGTCAGGAATACCCATGAGCTGTGCCCGCTGCAAGGAAGGTGAAATCAGAAGGGGAAAGTCACAGGACTAATCATTTCAGATTCTGCAGACAATGGGCTGGGTGTGGACATGCTTGGAAAAACTATGTGTACATTGTTCCTTGGTCCTACTGCCTGAGGGGTTTCTGAGTTCTTGGCACAACAAGGGCAGGTGTCCTGTGGATAGCACTGCTGGCCTACGTTGCCAGCAGATACTGTCTGGGATACCGGATTGGTCTAGGTGCAGATGCTTTCAGGGTGAATGGAAAATCCATGGGAATGCCACCTTAACTTGGGACCTTAACCTGGGGATGTGTGGGGTCCAATGCAGGAAACACCAGGGATGATCCCGTTGAGAGCAGCTCCACCTCCAAGATGGTGTTTGGCCCCAGGGAAGAGGTGCCCATAATGGCACCCTCAGTAACAGAGTCCCAGAGGGATATTGAAGTTTTGTGAGCAGTTGGGACACTTTGGGTTTCTTCCATGGAAGGGGAAGGCCCAGGCAGTGGGCAGGCTCCCCATTTTGAAACAGTGAATGGTACCCTGCAGTCATCATATATATAAAACAGAAAAAAAAATTCTGATTGATGGATTTCAGGCATAAACTTACCACTTTAAATACTCTCCTCTAGGCATCCTAGTCAAGGCCGAGCGTACATCCACCAATACTCAGATACTTTCTCTAACCTTGTTTAGGCAGATGGCAGCTCTGTGGTAACTTAAGTTGCTTATGCCAAGCAGCACAAGGGACTGGAGGCAACCTTGGGCCCAGGAGGCTAGGATTCATGAATCCATCCTATACATCCTATATCTAACTGGTACATTTCCAAGATGCAGCCTGTATCTACTGGTAGTCTATTGTGGTCAAAATTTTAAAAGTGAAACCTCTTATTCCAATAAAGCCTTCCACACTAATCCATTCCACACACATAAGGAAGGCAGAATAGTCTGTTTGAAATGAAGACTATAAACCCAGAGTCCTGTTAGTCCAGCACCCTTTCTTCCCTTTGGGGGCAGTGGGACCTGACACAAGGCACAGAAATCTAAGGTTGTTCCTGAGCACAGCTGGGAAAGTTCTGTGCTAGAAGACCTTTCTTTAGACATGGACTTCCTCATGCTCCTGCACAGGTGTATAGAGGTAGAGTCCATTCTGTCCAATACACTGAATGCCAGTTTTTCAGCCTGGCTTTCCAGCACTGCCAACAACTTGTGGCCCCCAACCTCTGCGGCCCCAGCACACTCTCCCATCCCATTTCTTGTTTCCCCAAGTCCTAATTAACCACCACCTCTGAACTAGATACACATAAGCCCACACTGTCCTCCTAACTACTCATCTGTTCCATATTGTCAGCATGGGACTGGTTACTCTGCTTCCAAACCAGCAGCCCCCATAGGATTTTGCACAGGCCCTTCCCTGGTGTTGATCCCAATCCCTGTCTTTGTGTTCCTAGTCCTGGGTCTGCTTCAAACTCACTTCTGGGAAAGAGGTCCCTCCCTTGACCTAGTATCCTCTCAGCACTGAGTAATTTGGTAGGCTCTTTCTGTTTTCCCACCTGTACTTTCCTCTTGTGAAATTATTCATAGGCCATGTTGAAATGCCCTCAACAAAAACAGGGCTCTTGGCTCATTTTACTTTTCACCTGTTGCCCCTATTCCCAGCTTTGTACACAATCTCCTTGACAGATATTCAGCTTTCCTAATCTCAACCAAAACCTATTACAGCTGTGTAGCTGAATCCACTTTAAGAACACAGGGGAAGTGTTTTCTATAAGAGTTCCTTATTCCACAGAGAAGAGAACAGAGAGGAGTAATTTGGATCTACAGTTCACAGCATGCAGCCCCTCTAGTTACACCGTGTTCACATTTAAATGATGGGTGCAACTTCAAGGCCTGGCTCACCTGATCACTTTGCTGGGGTCTTGGTACAAAAAGGAAAACAGTTTGCCATGCCCATTGGATCAGAAGAGTCAAATACACAAAAACCAACAGTATGCTTCCATTTCTCCTCTCTTAGCCTTTCCTCTACTGTTGGCATACATTTTACTTCTACTGTACATTATGTTGTAAATCCTACCCTACACTGTTATTATCCTTACTTTAAACAGTTATCTCTTAAAGATATTTACATAAAGAAGAAAAACACCCATATGTTTATGGATGAAGTTGCAATTCCTGGTGCTCTTCATTCCTGTGTGTAGATCCAAATGTCTATCTGGTGTCGTTTTCTATCTGCCTGGAGGACTTTAACATTTTTTTAAACATTCTTTAATATTTCTTACAGTGAATGCCTCTTGGTGATTAATTCTTTAAGGTTTTGTATTTTAGAAAAAGTCACCTTTGTTTCGCAATATATTTTCACTCTATATAGAATTTTGGTTGACAGTTTATTTTTTCAGTACTTTAAAGATATTGCTCCACTCTCCTCTTGCTTTCATTGTTTGTGACAAGTAATCTACTCTTACCCTTATCTTTGTTCCTCTGTAGTAAAGTCTCTTTTTTTCTCTAGGTACTTTCAAGATTGTCTATTTATCATTGATTTTAAGTAATTTAAATATCATGGACCTTGGTGTAGTTCTCTTCATGTTTCTTGTTCTTCCCATTCTCTGTGTTTCTTGGATCTCTGGGTTTATGGTTTTCATCAAATTTGTAGATATTTCATTGAAATTCATTTTCCATCCCCCCCATTTGTCTCTCCTCTGGGGTCTGCAAGTGTATATATACATGCCTCTTGAAGTTGTGTCACAACTCATCAGTGCTCCTCTTCATTGTTTTCAGTATTGTGATCTGCGTGTGTTTCTGTGTGTGATCTTAGGGAAAGTTCCTTCAGTCTGTCACTATTGACTATAATGTTATCTTTTAATTTTTCATAAATGTCCTTTATCATGTTGAGGATGTTCCCTTCTACTTGTAACTTGCTGAATGTTCTATCATTAAAAGTTATTGGATTTTGTCAAATACTTTTTCAGCATCAATTGAGATGATCATGTGTTTTTCCATTATTTTAGGCATTTACTGTATTGTATGAATTGAGATTTGTATGTTGAACCACATTTGGTCATAGTGTATAAACCCTTTCATAAGCTCTTTCATTGAGTTGGCTAACATTTTGTTGAGGAATTTTGATTGTATAATCCTAAGGGATATTGACCTATAGTTTTCTTATAATGCCATGGTTTGGCTTTGGTATCAAGGTTATGCTGGCACTTCTCAGAATAAGTTAAGAAGTATTCCATCTTCTATTTTTGGAGAGAGTTTGAAAAAGATTCATTTTAATTGTTCTTTAAATGTTTGGGAGAATTCTTTATATCTCTGCCTTTTAATTGGATAATTTAATCTATCTATATTTAAAGTGAGTACTGGTTAAGAAGGGCTCCTACCATTTTGCTATTTGTTTCCTATGTGTTCTACGTATTTTTGTTAATTAACTCCTTCATTATTATTCTTCCAATTCCTCCAATACATTCCAGTGTATTAACTTATTTTTCTAGTGTACTCTTTTGATTCCCTATTCATTTCCCTTTCCATATATATTTAAAATCATTTTCTTAGTGGTTACAATTAATATTCTAAGATTATAACAATCTGCTAGGACTGACCAGAAGACCCTGAGCGACAGATGAATGATTACTCTGACACTCGTTTCTGTGAAAGAGAGGGCTAAGGGGCTGCCTGGCAAGAAGCACCAGGCCACCCCGTTCACCTGCTTCCTTAGACTTTTATTGTAACAACAGCTTGACCTAAAATTAACTACTACATGCTATCAGCAGGGTAAGTATCCTTGAGAAATCACATGCTTCTACAAGGTTGGGTCTTGAGAATAAACATAGAGATTCCAGTAAAACACTAGGTGGCTCAGACTTGTTTGGAAAAGTCAAGGTAGGGCCTGCTGCCTTCAGCAAGGTCCTCCTCCTAGAGCAGCGGTTCTCAACCTGTGGGTCTCGACCCCTTTGGCGGTTGAATGACCCTTTCACAGGGTTCACCTAAGACCATCCTGCATATCAGATATTTACATTATGATTCATAACAATTGCAACATTACAGTTATGAAGTAGCAATGAAAATAATTTTATGGTCGGGTCACAACATGAGGAACTGTATTTAAAGGGTCTGAAGGTTGAGAGCCACTGCCATAGAGGCCACTGACTTTCAGAGAATCCTCCTTACAGACTTTCCAACCAAGTCCCATCCTTTCCCAGAACAATCTAGTTTGAATTGATAGCAACTTAGCTTCAATGGCATTCAGAACAACTCTGCTCCCATACAACTCCTTGCCCCTCTTATACTGTTATTATAAAGTATATCTTTACACATTGACCATTCACATGTTTATTTAAAATGTTTTATGCATTTGTTTTTAAAACTATACTTGGGAAAGGAATGGAGTCACAAATCAAATACAGTGGGGCCTTGACTTACGAGTTTAACTCCTCTTGAGACCGAGCTCGTTAAGGAGCTCGTTAACTCAAATTATTCTATCAACTCAATGCAAAAAATTGGCCAAGAGACAGCTGGTATCTCAAAAAACTCATTAGTCGGGACACCCGTAAGTCAAGGCCCCACTGTATACAAAAATCTATGCTTTATATATACACGTATCTATTTACTTTTCCTAGAGTTCTTTATTTCTTTACATAGCTTTGAGTAACCATCTAGTTTCCTTTCATTTCCCCATCTGAAGAACCACTTTTAACATTTGTTGTAGGATGGGTCTTCCAGGAACAAGTTCTGTCAGCCCCTTTTTTAAGAATGAAAATCTGGGAATGTGACAATTATTCATTTTTGAAGGATAGTTGTTTCAGGTAAGGGATTCTTAGCTGTCAGTTCATTTTTGTTTTTGAGCACTGTAAATATGCCATCTTAATGCTTTCTAACCTCCATGGCTTTTGATTAAAAAGTCAGCTGTTAATCTTAAGACTCTTTTTTAGGTGACAATTCACTTCTCTTTTGTTGCTTTCACGATTCTTTATTGTTGACTTTGGAAGTTTGATTATAATGTTTCTTAATGTGGATCTTTGAGTTTATCTCAGAGTTTTATTGAGCCTCTTAGATGTGTAGATTCATGTACTTCATCAAATTTAGGAAATTTTGGCTACTGTACCTTTCAATATTCCTTCTGACCCTTTCTCATTTCCCTCTTCTTCTGGGGCTTTCATTATACAAGTGTTGTTATAATTCACTAGAGGCCCAGTGCACAGATTCGAGCACCAGTGAGGTCCCTCGGCCTGGCCTGTGCCCTCTCGCTATCCAGGACCCCTGGAGGGGATGTTGGACTGCTGGTTTCAGCCCAACTCCCACAGTATAGGCATAGGGACCCCACCAGTGCATGAATGGGTGCACCAGACCTTTAGTATGCATATAAGATCTTTGGTTAATCTCTTCCCAACCTCCCCGCTCCCCCCTTCTTTCTGAGATTCATCAGTCTGTTCCATGTTTCCATGCCTGTGCATTGAGCGTCTGCCCACTGGTGGTCAGTGCACATCATAGCTACCTGTTGAATGGTTGAATGGTGGAACAGTTACTTAGGCTTTTATATATATAGATGGTGTCCCACAGGTCCTTTAAGTTCTGTTCATTTTTCTTCATTTCTTTTCTCTTTTGATCTTCAGGATTATTTTAATTGACCCACTTTCAAGTTTACTGAGTCTCTGCTCAAATCTGCTGTTGAATTCTAGTGAATTCTTCATTTCAGTTACTGTAGTTTTCCTTCCCAAAGTCCTGTTCAGTTTCTTTTGCATTTTATCATTTCTATCTGTTTATTTATATTCTTTATTTGGTGAGCCATAGTTCTGCTGTTTTTCTTTAGTGTTTTGTCCCTGGTTTTATTTAGTATTTAGAGAACAATCAGGACAATTGATTTACAGCCTCCATCTAGTAAGTCCAATATCAGGATTTCCTCGAGGACAGTTTCTGTTAATTTCTTTATTTTACCCATGAATGGTCCAAAATTTCTGTTTCTCTGCATAGCTCATAATTTTTGTTTGAAACTGGCCATTTTGAATACTATAATGTGGTAACTGTGGAAATATTACTCTTTTTCCCTCCCCAGGGTTTGTTCTTAATTCTTCTTGTGGGTTGTAGTTGTGTGTCTTTGAAGACTGGCTTGAGTTGGGGCCTCTTCAAGGCTCAGCCAGGTGCTACTGTTTTGCCTTAACCTTCACTTCCTGCTTAAGTGGGGCCTAATTTTCAGAGCTTAAACTGGTCTCAGGTCTTTCTGAGCATGGATCTGTCCTTGGGTATGATCATGCTTTTCTGGATTATGGGATGTATGTGGAAGATTTTCTAAGCTCTTATTTACCTATGTATCTTCTACCCCAGCCTCTTCATTCCCAGGCTTTCATTCTCTCTCCTGTTTGCCCCTTCTGTTGTCTCTTGCCACAATCAGCTGTGGACAGTGTATGCCTTTAAGTGCTTTCCTAAAATGCTATTCAGGAGGCCACTCCAGCAATGAGAGAATTATGAGGGGAGTAAACAAAGACAAGCCCCTAAATCATTATTTTAGGGAGCCACCAGACAGGAAAAATGCACAACCACAATTATTTGAGAATAAGGTCTATATTTCTGTCCTCTGGCATGAGCATCCTGTACTATGAATGTGGACCATCATGCCCATAGCTGCTCCTGAGCAGGGCAATTGGGGTGGTAGGAGGTAAGCAGCAATCCTACATCACTGTTTGAACAAAACTTAACAAGCTCTTTCTTTATTTAGCACTTTCCAACTTGTTTTATGTCTTTGATTAGATTTCAAAATTCCAAAAAAAGTTGATTCTGAAACATTTTTGTCAGATTAATGGTGACTCCAGTGTAGGAAATGGATGCTTGGAACTCCCTGCTCTGTTACTCTTCTTTTGTTTTTTAAGACACGGAAGGATTCACAAGGAAAGCAATTTGATCCTAAAGTTTTATTTCAGAAAATATTTTCTGCATTGCCATTTTCATACAACCCCCATTTCCCAGGCAAAGACCATGACTCAGGACAGTTCCCCACAGTCCAGCAGTAATAGAATTTGCAGGATGTCCAAGGTCCCAGAGAGGCTGACCAGATTAGGACTATGTCCAGGAATCTTAGGAGAGACTGCTAAGAGGAGCTGTAAAAGGTGGTGATCTTGGCTATGTCTGCCCACAGCCAGCAGGACTGGGGTATGAAAAGGTAAGTAAAAGAGAATTTTTGAGCTTAACAAACAGGAGATCAGACAACCAGCTTTTCAGGTCTCACCTTGCAGGAGGAGCTCCCAGAGCTGTTTACAGCTCAGACAAGATCCTCCACTTTCCTTGCTTTTTCCTCTCTCCTCCCCATAGGTGAAGGGCTTAAGAAAGGGAGCTGAACACATTCCTCCCTCCACAGCAGGCCCCTCTTGCCTCTCTGTTTTAGAGGCCAGCCCTCATTCAGGGTGCAGTGACGCTTTAATGATATGTTCTATGCCAAGCAGAAAGGCCCCTGGCCTTCAGAAGTAAGCAGGGATTGACCAGCTGTGTCAATGCCTAGGGAGGGGGCAGCGCTCATCTTCAGAATTGGGGAAGGGATTGGTGACTGCTTACCTAAGCCAAGGCCTTTCATCCAGCCTTTACCAGCAGTTGAACTGTTTCTTCCATATCCACCTGCCTGACTCGTGTGTCTGCCTCTTCAGTCCAGAACCCCATAAGGGATGAGGGGTGCTACAGATCTGGCCCCTGGAATCCCAACTCTGAGCCCAGTACTGTGAACCATTATCATCATCATTATTTACCTCATGCCAAGGATGCCATTCCTACCTGGGCATTTCCCATGAGGCACCAGGTAGCTGCCCTGGCTTGGCCCATCTAGGGTTTGACTTGGACATTGTTTAGTTTTGGCTATTCCAGTGGTGGCCTGGGGCCACTAGTAGCAGCATCACTTGGGAGCTTATTGTAAGTGTAGCATGTCAGGCTTGCTCCAGACACTCTGAGTCAGAATCTCCATTTAAACAAGATCCCCAGGGGGATTTACAGGCATTTTATAGGGTGACCTGCACCACAAATCTATCATTTCTCTATCATTTTTTTTTCCAAATAAGCTGGTTTATTTTGGAAATCCTGAAACTACTTTTTCAGTAATATCTGGCAGCAACTTTCTGGGAAGGGTAAATGCCTTATACCCCCCACCTGGGATTTAATCTGAGGCAGATGTGTAATCTTCTGGCATCGGGCACAGATTAGCTGTTTGGCCATGATGGACTAAGGCACAAGTGAATGGTTCTTGGCAAAAATGCAAGGTGGTTCTTCTGTGGCCTCATGGTGGCTTGCCTGGCTAATGGCTGTTCTATAGGAAAACTCCTAAGCTACTCTTGGAGTCTGACATGGCAACTGCTGGAGTCTGACTTGGCAACTGCTGTCTTATACATGCAATACTCTCAGACTGCAAGGCAGGCAAGCCCATCAGACTTTATGCTATCAACATGCCATCAAGGACACTGCTTCTAGTGAAGGCCAGAGGAAGAGTAGAAAACCTAAGTCATGGACATCCTGAGCTCCAGGACTGGGGTCTCTCACGTGTTTCCTTACTTTGCCTTCCCACGTAGGTTCTTGGTTCTCCCTAAGTTTGAGTTACCTTGCCACCAATCCCTGTGATCTAGGGTTTATTATCACAGCACTTCTCCTAAATATCCACATCACTAGCTTCAAATTGGCCCTTGTACATCTCTGAGAGAGTGACTAGAGGAGTCTGATTGCTTCCAACACAAAGGGCAACAGCTTATAGTTCCTTAGTCTTGATTCTCTAGTTCTAATAATGCCACAAAGGTTATAAAAGTTTGAGTTTTCTAAAGCTGCATCAGTCACAGTGAGGTTTACATAGTGATGTTCTCTCTTGGCATCTTCTATATCACGAGTTCTAACTTTCTCAAAATACTTCCTCTGTTTATGAAACCAAGAGATTGGGGACAGGACTTTCTGCTCCTTGTAAGGTCATTGTCATTTATAACTTGTTGCCTTGTTAATTGCCCATTGTCACCTTCTCATTGTAGGTGCCTCACAGGAATTAAAAATCCATCCAAAAGTTATTAATTGACTTCATCAAATAATGACTAAGTAAATAAGTAGAGTGGGCATCTTAGACTGTGATTAACCTGTTATTAATTGCTCCCCTGGCCTTACCAAGTACAGAAGTCCCAATATATCCTTGGAAACTTCCCAATGCCCAGTTGTATGGGAATTTCCAGGATCCAGAGCCTCCTCAGTGGGAGAGACCTCAGGCTTCATTTCAGTTCCAGCTACTGCTGGTGGAGGCAGGGAAGAAGGAACCCTGAGATACAAGCCAGCCAAGGTCCCACATTTTATAGATGGAAATCCAAGATCCTTGCTTATTTAGAGCATGGGAACAAATCAGGCTGCCATGTCTCAGGTGTCAGGCAGAAGGTTTGGTAGTTCCTCATTGCATCCTGAGGTAGAGGTGGGCATTTCTGGGAGGAATCAGAATCCATGCCAAACAGAAAATCAGGTCCCCAAGATTGAAAAACTGGGGGAACTAAGCCAGTATAATAAATAGTATAATTAGTCTCTCTTTCTCTCTTCACTGCTCTCTTGTTCATAACCTTTAGGCCAGGATTTCCAGGCTCATGTGTTCAAACTTGAGGGCTCATTACATGTATACAAGGTGGGGACATATGTGAAGGGCCATTTCAAACTTCTAACTACCTGGTGGTACATGGTGGCATATTGCCACAGCTTCCCAATTGCTCTAATCTATCAGCTCTGAGCAGCCAATCCAGTACCATGTACAACTCTGTAAGCCACATGATGAAAATGGGAGATTCTCTGAGGGAAAGATCTATTTTTTGGGAAGTCCACTTCTTCAGTAGCCTCCACGATCCCTGCTCTATCCCAAGTCCTTAGGGAAGCCTCTTTATATTCATTTACCATGAGAATGACCCCTGTGCACAAATGACCCACTACTCCTGTAAATAAATACAAGAAAACCTGATCTCACCATGCCATAACTTCCATTTCCCCTTATCTGAGCTGTCTTCCCTCTAAGAAATGGAGCTTATGCCATCAAGGCCTCTTATATATCCTTAATACATTCTGGAAACCCACTTAGATAACATGTTTGACACAGAAGGAGATGCCAAAAAGAGCAAGACCTGGTCCTTACCCTCTGGGGAACTCATAATCTAGGAATTAAGACAGGCAGACCATAAAATATACTGACTCCAGATAAGGTGCTGGATTGAAGGGTAAGCAAATGAGAACAATAGCAAAAGGAGCTATTAAATCCCCAAAGAAGTCAGTAAAAGAAGGATAAAGCAGCTGACCTTGAAGCTGGACCTTGAATGCTGAGTGTGAGTTCAGGTGGGGAGATGAAAAGGGAAGTTCAAATGGATGGAATAGCAAGACCAAAGTCACAGTGATGGGAGAGTGAAAATTATGCTCAGAGAACAGTCAGAAGTCCTATATGTCAGCAGCACAAGGTATATAAGGGTAGGAGTATGTGGCAGGGGATGAGACTAATAGGGGGATGTAACTGAGTGTTTTTCTCTTCTGGTCCTATGTTCTGATAGTTATTGTTATACAACAAACTGTTCCAAAATTAGTCGCTTAAAACAACAGCCATTTTATTATATCTCACAATTACATGGGCTGGGAATCCAGGCAGGGCTTACCTGAGTGATTCTTGTCATTGACGGAGATTGCTCAAAGGTATTCAGCTGGAGGATGGGGCTGATCTTCTGAGTACACCACAGCTTCATTAACATGTTTGGTGCCTTGACAGGGATGTCTGGAAGGTTAGGCTCAGTTGGGCCTGTCTACCCAAGCACTTACATGTGCTGGACCAGCTCAGCCAGGGTTCGGTGAGCCTGAGGGGGAGGCGGTGAAGGATGTAGAAAATACAGACAGAGAAAATAAGCTGGGACTACATGGATCTCCTGTGCCTGGCCGAGGCTACAGAGAAAGACCCAGACAGCAAGCTGAGCCTTTATTTTTTAGCCAGAGGTAAACAAGGTAGTGGCCACCATAGTTACAATGTTTTTGCGAGTTTCTCTTGTTTTGGCAGCACTTGCTGCACCTCCCACAGCCCATTAGCTACCCAGATAAGATCTAGGGATTGTCCTAAGGTCAAGCTTAATTATGCTAAGAGGGCTGTGCCCTCTAAGCTGGGACTTGTTTGTGGCTTTGCCAACAGGTCAGTCCGAGGCTTAACCCTATAACCCGCTCCCTACCCTTACACATGGCCTTACCAGCACAGTGGCCTCAGAATGATTGGAGTTTTTACATGGCTGTTCAAGGCTTCAACAACTAGTGTTTCAATGACTCAGGAGGAAGATGAGTGGCTTTTTATGAACCAACATCAAGAGTGATATAACATCATTTCTTTAGTACTCTATTGGTTTTAGAATTCACAAACTCACCCACATTCAAATGAGGCAGGTTATATAGACCTCATCTCTCAATGAGAAGTGTATAAAGAATTTGAAGCCATGTTTTAAAACGTCCACAGATGTCTTACCAGAATAAACCAGGCATGGAAGGACCCAAGGTGTTCCTGCATCTTGGCTCTCTCCTTTTTGTGGATCGAAAGTCAAATGAGCTGAACTAGAAGTTAATTCATTACAAGGAATCTGTTCTTGGATAGTAGAATAAAGGAGCTACAGAGTATAAACCAACCCCCTTGCCATAGCTGTCAACACCTAATTTCTTGCTTTGTGAATCTGACATTGACTGTCTAAGGAACATTGGACAAGTCTATTTTCTTCTCTCAGCTTTACTTTTAAAAAAAAAAATCTCTCTACTAGTGATGATTCCTACACCACATTTTTGGCGGCATATAGAACCTATAGTATGTGGCCTACAGTGTGATATTCATTGACTGCAACACAGAAGCTCTGGAAGAGTGATACTTGCTCCTGCTAAAAAATTATAATGCATTTTGCATTATTGTGATTACTTGTTACAGTTTTTCTGCCTCTTCTTTGCTGCTCCTCCCTCCAATGCTTGTCAGAATGACTTTCAGGCTCCCTCTGAAAATGCTTCTTTTCTTGTGGCTGTCTTTAATGAAAGCTGAGATTATTTATTTTTTTCACACCTCGCATACCTCAGTATCTACAAATGGTATTGATGACCTTTATGCTCCAGATTATGACTCTTCCACTTCAGGTAAAACAGAATTTTTTAAAAAAGAAACTTTTGTTTAGTATTTGAGTCCTACTTCATTTAAGTATACCACATTCTCTTTTTCTTTAATTTTCTAATCTACAGATCTCTTAGCCATTTATTGAGGACTTGGCACCAGGATCACAGTGTTCCTTTGCATCCTAAGTTCTACCATCATGGATGACTTCAGCATCCATATATGTTGCAAATTCATCCAACTTTCCAACTTACCAGTTCCTTAACCCCTTTACAAATACCCTCCTCATTTTATCTCAGATACCCACTCCCGCATTCACACTATAGAACTTATCATTTCCTGTTATTGTTTCACCTCTCGAACCAGTGTTTTAAATTTAAAAACTGAGACAAATTTATCTGCCCACTATGGAGTATGCATGTTGAACTGTTATACTTACCTTGTTTTGTCCATTTATGTGCCAGATAGTCCTGAGTCCTGCGCTATGGGAGTGGTATCCTAAGGAAAGAGATATAATTCATAAAATTCATCCCTTTAGTACAATAACATTTTATCCCCTATAGTATATTGTAGTGGATTGTAGTATATTCACAGAGTTATATTACCATCACCATTATCTAATTACAGAACATTTTCATCACCCCAAACAGAGACCTTATGCCCATTGGCAATCACTCCTCATATCCCCTAAATTCTCCCCTGAGCTGCAGGCAACTACTAAATTTTTTTCTCTGAATTTGCCTATTTAGGATATTTCATATGAACAGACTCATACAATATATGTCCTTTTGTGTCTGGCTTCTTTCACTTAGTATATTTTCAAGATCCATCCATATTTCAGTATGTATCAGTACTTTATTCCTTTTTATAGCCAAATAATATTAGATTATATGCCTAGACCACATTTTCTTTACTTATTCCTTTATTGATGGACATTTGAGTTGTTTCCACTGTTTGGCCATCATGCGTAAAAGTGTTATGAACTTTGTGTACAAGTTATCACACACTCTAGAATGACTAAAATAAAGACACGATCACACAATACAATATACAGATGATGTATTGTAGAATTATACACCTGAAACCTATATTATTGTATTAACCATTGTCACCCAAATAAATTCAATTTAAGAAGACGTCCTTTAATTTTAACTCCAATAACTCTCCCAAAGTAGATAACTGCTTTAAAAAGTTTTCTGCAAAGAAATAGAAGATTGAAAATAACACTAACAATACAAGCATAAATGAGTGACAAGAAAATTGCACCACAAACACTACAACTAATCTGGGAACAAATCCTTTGTAAGCTACATGACAAGTAAATCATATGTGACAAAAAAAAAAACTGACAAAAAGTTGAAATTATCAAGACAATATGAAATTTCATCACTACTGTTAAGGATGAACCTTACAATAAATGTATATTATGCCTTGAGATATTAGCAAATTGCAGAGTAAAGCCATCAGTATTTATACAATATTTATAGGCATTAGCTCATATTTATATCATCCTCAAAATTCTTTTTTTTATTATTTAAAGTATTACATATGTCTCCTTTTCCCCCGATTGACCCCACCAACCACTCCCACCCCCCAGGACAAGCCACCACTGCCCCAGTGTCTGTGTCCATTCGTTATGCTAACATGCATGCATACAGATCCTTTGGTTGATCTCTAACCCCTCTCCCCTGCCTTCTCTCTGAGGTCAGACTGTCTGTTCAGCGTTACCTTGTCTCTGGATCTATTTTTGTTCATCAGTTTATGCTGTTCATTATATCCCACATATGAGTGAGATCATGTGATATTTATCTTTCTCCAGCTGCTTATTTCGCTTAGCATCATGCTCTCCAGTTTCATCTATGCTGTTGCAAACGGTAAAAGTTTCCTCTCTTTTATAGGAGTATAGTATTCCATTGTGTAGATGTATCACAGTTTTTAATCCACTCATCTTCTGATGGGCACTTAGGCTGTTCCCAAATCTCAGCTATTGTAAATTGTGCTGCTATGAACAGAGGTGTGCATATATCTTTTCTGATTGGTGTTTCTGGTTTCTTGGGCTATATTCCTCGAAGTGGGATTAATGGATCAAAATGGAATTCCATTTTTAGTTTTTTGAGGAAACTCCATACTGTTTTCCACAGTGGCTGCATCAGTCTGCATCCCCACCAGCAGTGCACAAGCGTTCCTTTTTCTCTACATCCTCACCAGCACTTGTCATTTGTTGATTTGTTGATGATAGCCAATCTGACAGGTGTGAGATGGTACCTCATTGTTGTTCTGATTTGCATATCTCAGATTATTAGTGACTTTGAGCATGTTTTCATATGTCTCTCAGCCTTCTATATATATCCTCTTTCAAAAAGTATCTATTTAGGTCCTTTGCCCATTTTTTGATTGGATTGTTTACCTTCCTTTTGTTACGTTGTATGAGATCCTTGTAAATTTTGGAGATTAAACCCTTATCTGAGATAGCATTGACAAATAAATATGTTCTTCCATGCAGTGGGCTTTCCTGTTGTTTTGTTTATGGTTTCTTTTGCATGCAGAAGCTCTTTATTTTGATGTAGTCCCATTTGTTTATTTTCTCCTTAGTTTCCATTGCCCTAGGAGCTGTATCAGTAAACATATTGCTATGACATATGTCTTATATTTTGCTGCCTATGCAGTCTTCTAAGATTTTTATGGTTTCCCATCTTATATTTAAGTCTTTTATCCATTTTGAGTTTATTTTTGTGTAT
This sequence comes from Myotis nattereri, assembly GCF_964212035.1. Lineage (NCBI taxonomy): Eukaryota > Metazoa > Chordata > Mammalia > Chiroptera > Vespertilionidae > Myotis > Myotis nattereri. The sequence continues at coordinate 139,284,303 of NC_138078.1, read as the reverse complement.
GGTGTAAGTTGGTGATTTAGTTTCATTTTTTGCATGTATCTGACCAAATTTCCCAGCACCATTTATTGAAGAAACTGTGTTGACTCCACTGTATGCCCTTGCCCCATTTGTCAAATATTAATTGAGCATAATGGCTTGGGTCTATTTCCGGGTTCTCTGTTCTGCCCCATTGGTCTATAACACAAGGCCAGTACCAGGCAGTTTTGAGAATCGTGGCTCTGTAATATAGCTTGATATCTTGTATTGTGATCCCTCCAACTTTATTCTTCTTTCTCAGGATTGCTGTGGCTATTCAAGGTCTTTTTTTTATTCCAGATTAATTTTTGGAGAGTTTGTTCTGGGTCTGTGAAATATGCCGTTGATATTTTAATGGGGATTGCATTGAATCTATAAATTGCTTTGGGTAGTATGGACATTTTAGTGATGTTGATTCTACCAATCCATGAACATGGTATGTTCTTCCATTTGTTTATGTCTTCCTCTATCTCTTTTTGCTTTTTGTTTCAGGAAGAGCAATTTTAATTTTATATTAAACATTCTTCCATTATTGTACCCCATATCTTACTGAGTTATAAGAAATAACATTAGCATTAGAAAAACTAGGACAAAAGATAAATGTGGGTAATTATTTAACAAAACATATAAAAAGAAAAATTATAATAGGATTGAACTTGATAAACTTAAATTAATATGAGATAATTTTTAAGCTGTTCATATCAAAGCAAAATTTATTAAAATAATTTAACACTGATTTTTCAGGAAGAAAACTAATTTAAAAATGTTTTTATTTTAAAAATAGGCCTGTGTTCAGCTATAAAATTTCCCCCCAAGCTCTGATATTTTTTTTATTTAGATCTTGGAAGAAAATACCATTCTGTTGGCACAAAATGCAAAAATTTTAATTATTTTAACCCCAGCACAGAATTTTAAAAACTGTTAATGCAGCTGTTCTCAACCTGTGGGTCGCGGCCCCTTTGGGGGTCGAACAACCCTTTCACAGGGGTCACCTAAGACCATCGGAAAACACATACATAATTTCATATTGTTTTTGTGATTAATCACTATGCTTTATGTTCAATTTGTAACAATGAAAATGCATCCTGCATATCAGATATTTATATTATGATTCATAACAATAGCAAAATTACAGTTATGAAGTAGCAACGAAAATAATGTTGTGGTTGGGGGTCACCACAACATGAGGAACTGTATTAAAGGGTTGCGGCATTAGGAAGGTTGAGAACCACTGTATTAATGGAAAACAGATTAAGGTCATTAAGTGCACAACACTAATTTCTGGCCAGCTTCTGGTATTTTGTTTCTCCCCTAGTTCTCCCAAAGAAAACTTAAATTGACTCTTCAGCAGAATAATCCTCAAATATACTTCATAAGCAAAATGAAAGCTTTTGTTTACACAGTTTTTGGATTTTGCTGTTCCTAATTTTATTCTGGAACTCAATTTTACCCAAAACCATAATTACCATATTAACTTTGTAATGCACAGTTATATGCAATTCAGCAAAGCAGTAGTACACAATCAGGCTCTGTTCACCCAGAGCTTAAGAAAAACAGGATTGGTCACACCCACTTAAAAAAATATCTCATGCTATTCACCAATGCTTGGTTTTAGTCTAAGTTCTGACAATGAAATAACATGGATATATATCTCTAAGTCTCATCTTGATTTTCAAAGGCACGCACAGGAAGTTCTTCACAGCTTTGCTTTGCCCGGCTGGAGCTGAAGATTCTGTAACTTCATAGCCAGACCCATGTTGCCAGTGATTTTCAATTTGCCTTGAAAGAAGGCTGACTGAGAATTCATTTTACCTGTCATTAAAACCATCAAGTCCATTGTGATTGTGCAATCAGCCTTCTTATCTGAGTTAGGAAGCACCTATCCCTTGCCATTCCTCACATCCACACCCAGGTGGCTTCTTTACCCCCAGGGCCATCCTTCACCTTGAAGGCAAAAACACTGCCGATTTTCACAAGCTGTTCCCCTTCCTCTTCAAGCTTCTTCTCAATCTCCTTAAAGACAAGATTTGCTTTAAATCCTTCAACTGTAGTGCTGGTTGGAGCAGCTTCAATTTGATGAGTTCTGGCAGCTTTGGGAAAACCCATCTTGTATTTCTTCTTTTTATACCAGTCCCGTTAGCATTTCTTGCATTGCTGGCTTGGTGGTGATAAACTCCCTTAACCTTTTTTGTCTGTGAAGCTTCTTATTTCCCCTTCAATTTTGAATGATAGCCTTGCTGGATAGAGTATTCTTGGATTCAGTCCTTTGATTGCATCACTTTGTAAATTTCCGTCCATTCTTTTCTGGCCTGATGTGTTTCTGTTGAGAAATCATTTGATAATCTAATGGGAGATCCCTTGTATGTAACTTTCCGTCTCTCTATTGCAGCCTGTAAGATTCTCTCTTTGTCCTGAACATTCGCCATGGTAATTATGATGTGTCTTGGTGTGGGTCTTTTCGGGTTCATCTTGTTTGGCCATGATGGACTAAGGCACAGATGAATGGTTCTTGGCAAAAATGCAAGGTGGTTCTTCTGTGGCCTCATGGTGGCTTGCGTCGCTAGTGGCTGTTCATCCATTTCTTTTTGATTCTTACATAAGTTGTTGATTTTTTTTCATCTGTTTCTTCTTGATTCTTGCATAAGTTATTGATTTTTTCCTCCATCTGGTTTATGCACTCTAGGACCCTTAATCTGAATTCTTTTTCTGACATGTTGCATGCCTTTGTTTCACTTAGCTGCTTTTCTGGTGAGTCCTCCTCGTCTTTCCTTTGGGGGTTTCTTTGTCTACCCATGTTTGATCTCACCAACAGATTTAGATGTTGAGTCATACAGGGGCTGCTCCTTGGGTGGCTGTGGCTGCTCGGGCTGCGGTTGCTCCTTGGGCGGTTGTGGTAGCAGTTGCTCCTCAGTTGGCAGCAGCTCCTGTGGTGGGTGCTGTTCACAGCCGTGGTGGCTCCTCTGGTTGGTTGGGGGGAGGCTTCTCACACAGCTGCTGTTCCTCAGACAGAGGGTATGCTGATCACGAGGCTGCTGTTCCTTGGATGGGGGCGGGCTACACATGCAGCTGCTACTCCTTGAACTGGGGTGGACTGCTCACGTGGCTGATGATCCTTGAATGGGGGCTGGCTGCACACTGCTGTTGTTCCTCTGATGTGGTGGGCTGCTTGTGAGGCTACTTCTCCTTGGACTTGGACAGGTTGATTTCAAGTCTGCTGCTCCTCGGATGGGGGTGGGCTGCTTGCACAGCTGCTGCTCTTTGGACGGGAATGAGCTGCATGCGTCGCTGCTCCTCCTCTCCAGGTGACTGGTTATGTGGTTTGCTCTCTAGCACTTTAGCCAGACTGGATAAAATTCACCTTAACAAGACAATGACTCAAGGGGAACAAAGCATGAATGTACTCATGACACCGATAACCCCAATATAAGTGACCACCTGAGAAAAGAGAATTAGGGGAGAGAAAAGAGAGTACAAATGATACCTAAGAGAGAGAGAGAAAAGAAAAAAAAATTTAGGAGAGAAAAGAAAAAGGAGTGTATATATATATATATATGGAGAAAACACCACAGAACCAATAGATAAACCAAACAAATACAAACACCAAACACCCAGTAAATAGGGTGGGGGCAGAATCTGTAGAGGCTGAGCTGATATACAGGAAATAAGATTAAGAATTGGATAAATATGGAGGGGACCTCACTTCAGTATAGCAGAGGTAGAAAAGGGATGTGTGGATAAGAAGAGATAGAAAGGGAACAAAATAATATATTTACAAAAAAATTGATTTTAAAAAATGGTATAAAAATAAAAAATAACAAGTAAAAATAAAATAAAATTGAATGATGAAAAAATAATGTGAAAAAAAGTAGAAAATAAAGCAATGAACAAAAAAGGAGAACAGAGAAAAAAGCAAAAAAACCTAATAAAATAATAATAAAAAAATAAAAATGAAAACTTGAAATGTCATTCCTTTGGCTGGCTTAAGATCCCAGTTTTCTGGAGTGTCTGTGATTTTTTTTTTCTGTTGCTGGGACTGAAGGCCCCTCTATAGGCCAGACCCTGTTAACTCCCAGGGACTAATTAGATTTGTTTAATCCTTCATACCATTCAAGGTGGAATCTGGGTGTGGCTGTATTCCTTGCCTGGGGGCTGGAGGGAGGAGTTATATCCTCGGGAGAAAATGGCTGCCCAAGTCCTGGGCTCAGGCATGACTCAGCACTCAATTTGCTGCCACCTCTCCTGGACCCTCTTCTCTCCCCAGCCTCTTCCCAGATGCCACTCATCCGCACCTTCTCCCGCTCCTCAGCACGGTTGAGGGTCTGTATCCAAAATGTCCTATGAGCAGGGTTCAGTGAAAACAAACAAACAAATGCTGGCCGCAGAAACAAGGAAGACTGAGTCTCTGTAAGCTCCTCTCTTACTGGCACTGCATGGTCTGGTCAGCGCTTCAGGCTGCCCCCTTTAGGCTCAGTCCTCCGTAATTATGGAACCCAAATCTCAAATCTTCCGGAGCCAACAGTCTTGCACATTTCCTTTCCCCAGTCAGGGGCTGTGCCTGTCCCAAGGGACGCGTCTGGGTGTCGCTCGGTCTCCCTTTGACCCCTAGGCTCAGAGATCTGGCAGACTTTCCTGCCCAAGTCCCTGGCTTTTACCTTTCCAGGGGAACTCTGCCCTTCCTGGCTGCAAACTGTCTCACCAGCTGAATATACTTCGTCAATTCGGGGGTGGATGTTATCTGTTTCAGCTGCTCATTCTGTTTGCTCCGGGACAAGCCTTGGGACGTGCCTGCCTATTCCACCGCCATCTCGTCTCTCCAAAAGTTGGAAAACCCATCTTGTAGATTGTGACAACTACAACTCCTCCAATGCCTAAATTGTGCTGCAGAGCAACCTTTGCACCAGGAACTTGTCTTTTTCTGGCTTCCCCTTGCAGCTGCCAGCAGAGCTCTGCACACTGACCCTCTATCTCCCTTCCCCCCCCCCCCCCAATGTCCTATAGTTTTCTGAGTATAAGTATTTTACCTCCTTAGTTAAGTTTATTCCTAGGTAGCTTAATTTTTTGGTGTAATGGTAAATGGGATTGTTTTTTCAGTTTCTCTTCCTGAGAGTTCATAATCTATAATAATAAGAGTATAATATGCTAATTAAACTGGACAGCTGAACGACCTTCAGGAGGCAAGCCGCTGCAGCTGTGAGGGCCAAAGCAAGCCACTGTGGCTGAGAGGGCCAAGCCCCATGCATGAATTTTGTGCATCAGACCTCTAGTTTGTTGTATCAAAAAGCCATAGATTTCTGGGTGTTAAATTTGTATCCAGCTACATTACGGAATTCATTTATTAAGTCTAGTAGTTTTTTGATGGAGTCTTTAGGGTTTTCTATGTACAGTATCATGTCATTTGCAAATAAGGACAGTTTTACTTCTTCTTTTCAATTTGGATGCCTTTTATTTCTTCTTCTTGTCTGATTGCTATGGCTAGCACTTCCAGTACTATGTTGAACAGGAGTGGTGAAAGTGGGCATCCTTGTCTTGTTCCTGTTCTTAGGAAAAATGGTTTTAGTTTTTCCCACTGAATATGATGTTGGCTGTAAGTTTGTCATATAAGGCTTTTATTATGTTGAGGTATGATCCCTCTATTCCTACTTTGCTGAGAGTTTTTATCAAGAAAGGGTGTTGGATTTTGTCAAATGCTTTTTCTGCATTGATTGATATGATTATGTAATTTTTGTCTCTCAATTTGTTTATGTGATGTATCACATTTATTGATTTGCGGATATTGTACCATCCTTGTATCCCTGGAATAAATCCCACTTGGTCATGGTGTATGATCTTTCTAATGTAATGCTGAATTTGATTTACTAGAGTTTTCTTGAGGATTTTAGTATCTATGTTCATCAAGGATATTGGTCTGTAGTTCTCTTTCTTTGTGGTGTCTTTATCTGGTTTTGGAATTAGAGTAATGCTGGTTTCATAGAAAGAGCTTGGAAGTGTGCTCTTTCTTGAAAGAGCTTGTAAATTCTTCTTGAATTTTTTGAAATAATCTGAGGAGGATAGGTTTTAGTTCTTCTTTGAACGTTTGATAGAACTCCCCTGTAAAGCTGTCCAGACTAGAGATTTTGTTTGCTGGAAGATTACTTTATTACTGCTTCAATTTATTTGGTAATTATCAGCCTATTCAGGTTTTTTTATTCTTCCTGATTGAGTTTTGGAAGCTTGTATTTTTCTAAGAATATATCCATTTTGTCTAGGTTGTCCAGTTTGTTGGAATAGAGTTGTCCGTAGTATTTTTTCATAATCCTTTGTATTTCTGTGGGGTCGGTTGTTACTTCACCTCTTTCATTTCTGATTTTTTAATTTGGGTCCTCTCTCTTTGCTTCTTGGTGAGCCTGGCTAGAGGTTCATGAATCTTGTTTATCCTTGCAAAGAACCAGCTCTTGGTTTTATCGATCTTTTGTATTTGTTTGTTTGTTTGTTGGTTTGTTTTGCTTTTGGTTTGGCTTGGTGGTAATAAACTCCCTTCGCTCTTTTTTGTCTGTGAAGCTCCTGATTTCACCTGCTTTACTCTGTGCTTTTTCTGTTGCTCTCTTTCTAATTCTTTGAGTTGTGTGGTTAGATAATTTATTACCGTTTTTCTTGTTATTTCGAGGTAGGCCTGGAGAGCTATGAACTTCCCTCTCAGGACTGCCTTCACTGTTCCCATAGGTTTTGGATTGTTGTGTTTTCATTGCCATTTGATACCAGGATGCTTTTTATTTCTTTGATCTCTTTGGTAACCCAATCATTGTTTAATAGAATGCTATTTAGCCACCACATGTTCAATTTTTTTCATTGTTTTTATTGTAGTTGGTTTGTAATTTAATGCCACTGTGATAAGAGAAGATGCTTGATATGATTTCTATCTTCTTGAATTTGAAGAGACTTTGCCTGTGTCCCAATATGTAGTCTGTCTTTGAAAATCTCCCATGTGCACTTGAGAAGAATGTATGTTCTGTGGCTTTGGGGTGAAATGTTCTGAAGATGTCAATTAATTCCATCTGATCTAGTGAGTTACATTTAGGATTGATGTTTCTTTGCTGATTTTTTGTTTAGAGGATTTATCCAGTGGTGTCAATGGGGTATTAAAATCCCCTACTATGACTGTATTGTTGTCAATCTCTCCCTTGATATCTTCCAGATGTTTTTTTTAAAAAAATGTATTTGGGTGCTCCTGTGTTGGGTGCATATGTTTACCAGAGTTATATCCTCTTGTTGAATTGCTCTCTTTTGTTTTATGAAGTGGCCTTCCTTATCTCTTGTTATGGCCTTTACTTAGAGGTCTATTGTCAGATATAAGTATTGCTACCCCAGCTTTTTGTGTTGTTGTGTGTGTTTTTTTCATTTCCATTCGACTGAATTTTTTTTTCCATCCCTTCACTTTCAGTCTGTGTGTGTTCTTTGTTTTGAGGTGGGTCTCTTGTAGACAGCAGATACATGGGTCATGTTTTCTTATCCCTTCAGCTACTCTGTCTTTTGATTGGAGCATTTAATCTATTTACATTCAAGGTTATTATTGATAGGTACTTGTTTGTTGCCATTTTTATTCTTTATGCCTGTCTTCCTTCTCCCTTTCTTATTTCTTCTTTTTACAGAAGTTCCTTTAACATTTCTTGCATTGCTGGCTTAGTGTAATAAACTCCCGTAACCCTCTTTTGTCTGTGAAGCTCCTGATTTCACCTTCAATTTTGAATGATAGTCATGTTGGGTATAATATTCTTGGATTCATTCCCTTGCTTTGCACCACTTTGTATATTTCATTCCATTCCCTTCTGGCCTGATGTGTTTCTGTTGAGAAGTCAGTTGATAGTCTAATGGCAGATCCCTTATAGGTAACTTTCTGTCTCTCTCTGGCAGCCTTTAAGATTCTTACTTTGTCCTTGGTGTTTGCCAATTTAATTATGATGTGTCTTCGTGTCGGTCTTTTTGGGTTCATCTTGTTTGGGACTCTGTGAGCTCTTGGACTTGTGTGAGTTTTTTCTTCCCAATATCAGGGAAGTTTTCTGTCATTATGTCTTCAAACAGGTGTTCTATTCCTTGCTCAGTTTTCTCTCCTCTGGCACCCCTATTATGCAGATGTTGTTTCATTTCATGTTGTCCCAAAGCTCCCTTAGGCTCTCCTCCTGCTTTTTAAGTTTGTTTTTTTTTCTTCCAATTGCTGCTCTGCTTGGGTGTTTTTTACTACCTTGTTTTCTAGCTCACTAATGCAGTCCTCAGCTTCTTCTAGTCTATTGATGGTTTCCATTATGTCCTTTATCGCAGCTATGTTATTCTTCATTTCTTCTTGGTTCTCCTTCATTTCCTCTTCATTCTTACACATGTTGTTGAACTTGTCTTCCATCCTTTTCAGTGTCCTTATGACCATCACTCTGAATTCTTTCTCTGACAAATTGCTTGCCTCCATTTTGATTACTTCCTTTTCTGGTGATTCCTCCTTTTCTTTCATATGGGGGCTGTTTCTTTGTCTCCCTATTTTTGCTCCTCTCAAGGTGTCTGATTATGTGGCTCACTCTCATTCTCCAGGCATCCTCTGTCCTTTCCGGCCATGGACTGTCTCCCCAGCTGTGTTTAATTCACCAATTCCAGGTGGATATTGTTAGATTCAGCTGTTTCTTCTAATTGCTCTGTGAGAATCACAGGATACGTCCACCTATTCAGCCACCATTTTTTCTCCCCTGGACAAATTTTGTAGGAGCCTGCGGCTGGGGAGGCTGGAGTCTTGGTGTTTGTGGGCTTGCATCTGAGGCAGTAGGTCCTTAGTTGGTGTGGCTGTAGGGTCCTGGGTGGTTTCTGAGGTCTCCCTGTGTGAAGGTGAGGCTGGGCTTTCATTCACAGCTGCTCTCCCCTTCAAGATGGCACAGTCTCTGCAGCAGAGCCTGCCATCCTGGGAGAGATTGAAACGGTAGTAGAGGCTGCCCAGCTAGGGGAGCCTGTTCTGCAAGCCCCCAACAGTCCTGCAGAATATAACTGTCCCTCACTCACACACACACACACACACACACACACACACACACGCCCCACATGTCCATGCACTCCTCTATTGCTCCCTCACTCACTTACACTCTCTCCCTCACTGTCATCCTGTTGGCCGCCGTCTTCTACAAATAGCTCAAAATTCTTGATTTAAATGTTTTATAATATAGATGTGCAACATATTTATAATACAGAGATTGTCTAGTGGCACATGTATATGAGTTATAAATGAATATTTGTATATATATTGGGGATAGTTGATCAAAGCATTTAACTGATGGGATGGGAAATCACCAAAGTTTGAAGATCACTATTTTAAAGCACAGACCTGGAGTTATGTCCTAACTGAACCACTTATTAGATAGTTCACTTTGAACAAGTTATTTAACCACTCTGTGCTTGTTTCCTCATCTGAAAATTAGAATATTCATAACCTCTATTTCATGAACTGTTTGTGAGGATTAAATGACATAATTTAATAGCACATTAAATAGCAGAGTGCCTGCATGTAGTACACACTCAATACATATGATAATGATGACGATGAAGAAGAATAAGAAGATAAGAACAAGGACAAGAACAAAAAGAAGAAAGAAAGGAGGAGGAAGAAGAAGAAAAAGAAGAAATTATGGGGGTAGCAGAGAGAGATTACAGCCCAGCACAATAAAAAAGTAGAATTAAATGTGAGGCTAGACTCTCCTATGGCCCCAGGGAATGCACTGTGTAGTATCATAGTATCACTCTCACCTTCACCCTTATGACCTGTCTGCTACTTCTCTAAATTCTTCCTCCACCTTCCAAGATTCCCCATCAATTCTACTTTTCAAACTCTGTTCTTCCCTGCTTACTGGCAGAAAGGGGAAAGCACCTGTTACTTTATTATGCTGAGAAAATTAATTCTTGTTTATCTTTCCCCTTCCACTTCCACTTTGCCCACTGGCTCTACCTCTTATGGCCACATGACCCTAATAAGGTGATTTTTTATAAACAAAGGATTTTTTTCTTATAAAATTCAGCTTTCTTCCAGAGCCAACACATTCAAACTGAAGATAGGTCTTAAAATAACAATTGTTTTCTTCCCACCATAAATGAACAAATGAATAATTCAATAAATAAGCCATCTTCTCTCTTCATTGGAAGACTTCACGGCCTCCTTTCCAATCACATAGTCTGCCTTACTCTGTTACTCCCCATGTCTCCTCAAAGCTTCCATTTATTCTTCCACTTCATGCTGTATTTGACTTCATTAAACTCTCTGTAAGTCACTCAGGGCATTGGTGGTTGGGGAGCGGGGATGTTGGTGACAATAAAGATTATCCAGTTTAAAAAGGAGGAAATAGCAGGATGTAGCAATATGTGCTGTGTTTCAGGGAATAGGAACCATGGGTAGAACCCTTGCAATTATCATGCGCAAGAAGTTAACTTTCTTGGATTTCAGGTTTTTGTCTGTAAAACAAGGGGATAAAACCAGATTAGAGAGAAGACTTTGTAAACTATTCAGGGGAGTGTTTTATATTCCCTTGGTGTCATGGAACAGGAAAAGAGCTAAACACTATTGAATTTGATTATCTAAGAATAAACCAGACACAGGATGTTTCTACCACTTAAATTGGCCACCCACAGTGGTTACGTTTGGATGAGGAGATTAGTTATTTTCACCTTTTGTTTTTGTATGCTTTTCAAAACTTATATAGCTGTCATGTGCTGATTTTATAATCAGTCACCATATAATGTTAAGTGAAAAACTCAGGATGCAACTTTATATATGCAGTCTGATCTCACTTTTGCATAAACATTTGCATGTATATATAGGAAAATGCATGAAAGGAAAAGAGCCCAAAATGCAAGAGTGTTTTTCCCTGAGTGGTAGTATTGTGATAATTTTATTTTCTCCATACATTTTGGTACGTTATACATTTTATACCATAAGCACAATTTGTATATAGTAGACAAGCTTTGCAGCAGATAACTACCATAAAAACTATAAAAAGTGTATGAGGCAACTGTTTTCAGACACTAGGTAATAAGAAGCACATGACTCAGATAACGAAGACAAAGTAAACTCACAATGTAAGCCTGAAGTCACCTAAATCTCAGCCTGGAGAAAGTTTTCCAATTACAGTGCAGTGATTAGAATCAATGCAAAGGAAAGCATGGCATTCTCATGGAGTGAGAGGGCAGAATACAGAGGTAAGGGTATCTGAAGTAGCTGGAATCTGAAGGGCATAGTGCTGCAGAAGATGGATCTGCATAAAATATAGTGTCTCAGGAGTCTATGTAGATATCGCTTATGAGTGTGAGTTGGTTTGATTCATATTTACCTGATGATTGTGATGTTGAGCATCTTTTATATATTTGTTGGCCAGTTGTATGTCTCCTTTGGAGACATGTCTATTCAGTCCTTTGCCCATTTTTATTAATTTCTTTTTAAAATATTTATTGTTGAGAGTATTGCAGATGCCCCATTTTCTTCCCATTGCCCCTCTCCAACTAGATCATGCCTCACCCCAGGCCTTCATCAGTCTATAGCCCGTGTCCATGAGTTATGCATATATGCATATAAGTTCTTTGGTTAATCTCTTCCCTCTCCCCCTCCTCCCTTCCCTCTGAGATTAAGTCTGTACCATGTTTCCATGCCTCTATTTTATTCATTAGTTTCTTTTGTTCATTAGATTCCTTGTTCATTTATTTTGATTTTTAGATTCAGTTGTTGATAGGCATGTATTTATTGTTCATATTTTGTCATCTTCTCCTTCCCTTCCTCCTCCTCCTCCTCCTCCTCCTCCTCCTCCTCCTCTTCCTCCTCCTCCTCCTCCTCCTCCTTCTTTTTCTGAAAGACCCTTTAAAATTTCATGAAATACTGGTTTAATGGTAATGACGTCATTTAGCTTTTTCTTGTCTGGGAAACTCTTTATCTGATCTTCAATTCCAAGTGATAGCTTTGGAGGGTAGAATAATCTCGGCTGTAGGTCCTTGCTTTTCATCACTTTGAATATTTCTTTCCATTTCTTTCTGGCCTAAAAAGTTGTTGTTGAGGAATCAGATGACAGTAATATGGGCACTCCATTGTAGGTAACTAACTGCTTTTCTCTTGCTGCTTTTAAGATTCTCTCTTTGTCTGTAACCTTTAGCATTTTAATTATGATGTGTCTTGGTGTGAGCTTCTTTGGGTTACTCTTGTTTGGGACTCTATGATTCCTGGACTTTAATGTCTATTTCTTTCACCAGGTAAGGGAAGTTTTCTGTCATTATTTTTTTTCTAATAGGTTTTCAATTTCTTCCTTCCTCTCTTCTCCTTCCCACACCCCTATGATGTGAATGTTGGTATGTATGAAGTTGTCCCAGAGGCCCCTTACACTATCTTCATATTTTTTATTCTTTTTTCTTTTTGATGTTCTGATTGGGTGCTTTTTGCTTTCTTATATTCCAAATTTGATTCTCAGCATACTCTACTATACTGTTAATCCCCTATAAATTATTCTTTATTTCAGGTGGTGCATGCTTTATCTCTGACTGGTCCTTTTTATGTTGTTGATGTTTTCACTAATTTCCTTGAAATTCTCACTAAGTTCCGTGAAGTTCTCATTAAGTTCTTTAAGCACACTTGAGTAACCATTGTTTTGAACTCTGTGTCTGGTAGTTTACTTGCTTCCATTTCAGTTAGTTCTTTTTCTGAAGATTTTTTCTGTACTTTCTTTTGTGGCATGTTTTTTTCATTCCCAAGTTTTGGCTGTTTCCCTGTGTGTTTCTATGTATTAGGTAGAGCTTCTATATCTCTTGGAACTGGTAGAGTGATATTTTGCAGTAGTTGTCCAACAGGGCCCAGTGGATCTGTCTCCTCAATCACCTGAGGTAGACACTCTAAGTACACCCTGTGTGGGCTGTGTGCACTGTCCTGTTGTAATTAACCATGCTTGCTGTTGGTATCACTGGGAGGGATTGAGCCCCAGGCAAATTGGCTGTGAAGAGCAACTGTGACTATAGATGAAGAGCTACTGTGCAGGAGAAACCCCTACGCAGCAGGACTTACATCAGTGGGCCTTTGGTGGTCCCTTGAGTGTGTCACTCATGGATGTGATAGGGTTGTAATATGGTGTAGTCTGAAGCTGACTATCAGGTGCACTGGCTCTAGGGCTGCTCAGGAGATGCAAAGTAAACTACTGTCTGTGCCCTGCCTGGGGCCACCCAGCAGAAGCTACAGAGAGATCTACAGATGGCTGCTACTTGTGTTGGGCTTGAGGATGCTCAGGAGAGGCCAATCTGTGAACCAAGACAGGCTGCTGCACAAGCACTGATATGGGGCCTTTTATTGAGAGGCATGGAGTTTGCTGAGGCCAGCTGCTTCTTGTTTGAGAGATTTTAGAAAAGTCTGAAGCCTGAGCCATTACTGGCTATTCATATGGAAAGACCATTTCAAACAGCTTAGGTGAACCTACAATTAGGGTTGAGTGGTGTCTCAGGGGGTCATCAGGGCCAGGCAAACAGCGTGAGCCACGTTGATGGAAACTCATATATGGTGCCTGCCAGTGAGCTCTGGGGCAAGGAGGGTCTCAGCATAGGAACAATGACCTCCCCCAGCACTTTTGTCTGGGAGAAAGCTATCCCCCAGTTCTTGCTCTTATTACCAGAAAATTTAATTCCTCCCTGTATGTTCCTGGATCCTTTCAAGCTGCTGCCCCAGAACTGGAGCTCAGAGGGAGTGAGTCCATGTAAGTCATTGTGCTTGCCCTTTAAGGGAAACACCTGATACTCCAGCAGCCTCAGTGTCACTCAGCCACAACTCCCTTTGGTATTTTTGTTTTGTTTGTTTGTTTGTTTTTTGTATTTTTTTATTTTTTTATTGCTTACAGTATTACAAAGGGTATTACATATGTGTCCCTTTTTTCCCCCGCCCTTGACAATCCGTTGGCCTCCCCTACCCCCAGTGTCTTATGTCCATTGGTTATGCTTATATGCATGCATACAAGTCCTTTGGTTGATCTCTTATCCCCCTCTCTCCTGCCCCCGACCCCTCCATGGCCTTCCCACTGCAGTTTGACAATCTGTTTGAGGCTGCTCTGCCTCTGTATCTATTATTGTCCAAAAGTTTATAATGGTCTCTATTATCCATGAATGAGTGAGATCATGTGGTATTATTCCTTCATTGACTGGCTTATTTCACTTAGCATAATGCTCTCCAGTTCCATCCATGCTGTTGCAAATGGTAAGAGTTCCTTCTTTTTAACAGCAGCATAGTAGTCCATCATGTAGATGTACCACAGTTTTCTAATCCATTCATCTACAGATGGGCACTTAGGCTGTTTCCACATTCTAGCTATGGTGAATTGTGCGGCTATGAACATATGGGTGCATATATCCTTTCTGATTGGTGTTTCTGGTTTCTTGGGATATATTCCTAGAAGTGGGATCACAGGGTCCAATGGGAGTTCCATTTTTAGTTTTTTGAGGAAACTCCATACTGTCTTCCATAGTGGCTGCACCAGTCTGCATTCCCACAAGCAGTGCACGAGTGTTCCTTTTCCTCCACATCCTCTCCAGCACTTGTTGTTTGTTGATTTGTTGATGATAGCCAATCTGACAGGTGTGAGATGGTACCTCATTGTTGTTTTGATTTGCATCTCTCGGATGATTAGTGACTTTGAGCATGTTTTCATATGTCTCTTGGCTTTCTGAATGTCCTCTTTTGAAAGGTGTCTATTTAGATCCTTTGCCCATTTTTTGATCGGATTGTTTATCTTCCTTTTTTAAAAAAAATATATTTTATTATTTACAGAGAGAAAGGGAGAGAGATAGAGAGTTAGAAACATCGATGAGAGAGAAACATCAATCAGCTGCCTCCTGCACATCTCCTACTGGGGATGTGCCCGCAACCCAGGTACATGCCCTTGACCGGAATCGAACCTGGGACTTTTCAGTCCATAGGCCGACCCTCTATCCACTGAGCCAAACCGGTTTCAGCTGTTTATCTTCCTTTTGTTAAGTTGTATGAGTTCCCTATAAATTTTGGAGATTAGGCCCTTATCAGATATGACATTGGCAAATATGTTTTCCCACTCAGTGGGATTTCTTGTTGTTTTGTTGATGGTTTCTTTTGCTGTGCAGAAGCTTTTTATTTTGATGTAGTCCCATTTGTTCATTTTCTCTTTAGTTTCAAGTGCCCTAGGAGCTGTATCAGTGAAGAAATTGCTTCGGCATATGTCTGAGATTTTGTTGCCTTTGGATTCTTCGAGAATTTTTATGGTTTCCTGTCATACATTTAAGTCCTTGATCCATTTTGAGTTTATTTTTGTGTATGGTGTCAGTTGGTGATCTAGTTTCATTTTCTTGCATATATCCGTCCAATTTTCCCAACACCATTTATTGAAGAGACTATCTTGGCTCCATTGTATGTTCTTGCCTCCTTTGTCAAATATTAATTGAGCATATTGGTTCGGGCCGATTTCTGGGATCTCTATTCTATTCCATTGATCTATATGCCTGTTCTTGTGCCAGTACCAGGCAGTTTTGAGACCAGTGGCTTTGTAATACAGCTTGATATCTGGTATTGAGATCCCACCTACTTTGTTCTTTCTCAGGATTGCTGCAACTATTAGGGGTCTTTTTTTATTTCAGATGAATTTTTGGAGAGTTCATTCTAGATCTGTGAAGTATGCCATTGGTATTTTAATGGGAAGTGAGTTGATTTATAGATTGTTTTGGGTAGTATGGACATTCTAATGATGTTGATTCTACCAATCCATGAACATGGTATGTTCTTCCATCTGTTTATGTCTTCCTCTATCTCTTTTTTCAATGTCCTGTAGTTTTCTGAGTAGAGGTCTTTTACCACTTTAGTTGTTTATTCCTAGGTAGCTTAATATTTTTGGTGCGATGGTGAATGGGATTGTTTTTATAATCTCGCTTTCTGAAAGTTCACTATTGGTGTATAGAAATGCCTCAGATTTCTTGGGGTTAATTTTGTATCCTGCTACATTGCCAAATTCATGTATTAAGTCTAGTAGCTTTTTGATGGAGTCTCTAGGGTTTTGTATGTATAATATCATGTCGTCTGCAAATAAGGACAGTTTTACTTCCTCTTTTCCAATTTGGATGCCTTTTATTTCTTCTTCTTGCCTAATTGCGATGGCTAATACTTCCAGTCCTATGTTGCACAGGAGTGGTGAGAGTGGGCATCCCTGTCTTGCTCCTGTTCTTAGGGGAAATGGTGTTAGTTTTTGTCCATTGAGTATGATGTTGGCTGTGGGCCTGTCATATATGGCTTTTATTATGTTGAGGTATGATCCTTCAATTCCCACCTTGCTGAGAGTTTTTGTCAAAAATGGGTGTTGAATTTTGTCAAACGCTTTTTCTGCATAAATGATATGACTATGTGGTTTTTTTCTTTCAATTTGTTTATGTGATGTATCACGTTTATTGATTTACGGATATTGTACCATCCTTGCATACCTAAGATAAATCCTACTTGGTCATGGTGTATGATCTTTCTGATGTACTTCTGGATCCGATTTGCTAAGATTTTGTTGAGGATTTTGGCATCTATGTTCATGAGGGATATTGGCCTGTAATTCTCTTTCATTGTGTTGTCTTTACCTGGTTTTGTATTAGGGTGATGCTGGCTTCATAGAATGAGATTGGAAATGTTCCTTCTTCTTGAATTTTTTGTAGTAGTCTGAGGAGGATAGGTTTTAGTTCTTCCTTGAATGTTTGGTAAAACTCCCTTGTGAAGCCGTCTGGTCCTGGGCTTTTGTTTGCTGGAAGCTTTTTGATGACTGCTTCAATTTCCTCCATAGTTATTGGCCTATTGAGATTTTCAGATTCTTCCTGATTGAGTTTTGGAATGTTATATTTTTCTAGGAATTTGTCCATTTCCTCCATGTTGTCTAGTTTGTTGGAGTAGAGCTGTCCATAGTATTTTTTAACTATCATTTGTATTTCTGTGGGATCTGTTGTTATTTCGCCTCTATCATTTCTGATTTTGTTTATTTGGGTCCTCTATCTTTGCTTCTTGGTGAGTCTGGCTAGAGGTTTGTCAATCTTGTTTATCCTTTCAAAGAACCAGCTCTTGGTTTCATTGATTTTCTGTATTGTTATTTTGGTCTCTATGTCATTTATTTCTGCTCTAATCTTTATTATCTCCTTCCTTCTGCTCTCCCTGGTTTTTTTTTTTTTTTTTTTTTTTTTTTTTTTTTTTTTTGCTGCTCTCTTTCTAATTCTTTGAGTTGTAGAGTTAGATGATTTACTACCATTTTTTCTTGTTTTTTGAGATAGGCCTGTAGAGCTATAAACTTCTCTCTCAGGACTGCTTTCATTGTGTCCCATAGGTTTTGGATTGTTGTGTTTTCATTGTCATTAGTTTCCAGGATGTTTTTGATTTCTTCTTTGATTTCATTGTTAACCCAATCAATATTTAATAACATGCTATTCAGCTTCCAAGTGTTTGAGTATTTGGGGTTGTTTTTATTGTAGTTTATTTCTAATATTATGCCATCGTGGTCTGAGAAGATGCTTTTTATGATTTCAGTCTTCTTGAATTTGGGGAGACATTGCTGGTGACCCAATATTTGGTCTATTTTTGAATATGTCTCATGAGCATCAGAGTGGAATGTATATTTCGTGGCTTTGGTGTGAAGTGTCCTGAAGATGTCTTTTAAGTCCATCTGATCTAGTGAGTCATTTAGGATTGCTGTTTCTTTGCTGATTGTTTGTCTAGAGGACTTATCCAGTGATGTCAGTGGTGTATTAAAGTCCCCTACTATGATTGTATTGTTGTCGATCTCTCCTTTGATATCTTCCAGGAGGTTTTTTTTTATGAATTTGGGTGCTCCTGCATTGGGTGCATATATGTTTACCAGAGTTATATCTTCTTGTTGTATTGATCCCTTTAGTATTATGAAGTGGCCTTCCTTATCTCTTGTTATGGCCTTCACTTTGAGGTCTATTTTGTCTGATATTAGTATTGCTACCCCAGCTTTATTTTCCTTTCCATTTGCCTGAAAGATATTTTCCATCCTTTCACTTGCAGTCTGTGTGAGTCTCTTCTAATGAGGTGGGTCTCTTGTAGACAGCAGATGTATGGGTCATGTTTTTTTATCCATTCAGCCACTCGATGTCTTTTGGTTGGTGCATTTAGTCCATTTACGTTTAAAGTTATTATTGAAAGGTACTTGTTTGTAGCCATTTCTTTTTTTGTGTGGCTTTTTTCTTTCTGAGCTTTTTTTTCTTCTTTTTACACCAGTCCCTTTAGCATTTCTTGCATTGCTGGCTTGGTGGTGATAAACTCCCTTAGCCTTTTTTTGTCTGTGAAGCTTCTTATTTCCCCTTCAATTTTGAATGATAGCCTTGCTGGATAGAATATTCTTGGATTCAGTCCTTTGATTGCATCACTTTGTAAATTTCCGTCCATTCTTTTCTGGCCTGATGTGTTTCTGTTGAGAAATCATTTTATAATCTAATGGGAGATCCCTTGTATGTAACTTTCCATCTCTCTCTTGCAGCCTGTAAGATTCTCTCTTTGTCCTGAACATTTGCTATGGTAATTATGATGTGTCTTGGTGTGGGTCTTTTCGGGTTCACCTTGTTTGGGACTCTCTGGGCTTGTGTGACTTTTTTCTTCCCCACCTCAGGGAAGTTTGCTGATATTATTTCTTCGAGTAGGTTTTCTAATCCTTGTTCATCTTTCTTTTGTTCTGGAACCCCTATTATTCATATGTTCTTTCGTTTCATATTGTCCCAAAGCTCCCTTAGGCTCTCCTCCTGTCTTTTAATTTTTTTCTCCAATCGCAGTACAGTTTGGGTGTGTTTTGCTTCCTTGTCTTCTAATTCACTAATTCGGTCCTCTGCTTCTCCTAGTCTACTGTTGATACTTTCAATGGTGTTTTTTATTGCAGATATATCGCTCTTCA
The DNA here is from genome assembly GCF_964212035.1 of Myotis nattereri. NCBI lineage: Eukaryota > Metazoa > Chordata > Mammalia > Chiroptera > Vespertilionidae > Myotis > Myotis nattereri. The sequence continues at coordinate 139,265,383 of NC_138078.1, read as the reverse complement.
TTTCTTCTTGGGTCTTACTTAAGTTGTTGATTTTTTCATCTGTTTCTTCTAGCTTCTTGCATATGTTATTGATTTTTTCCTCCTTCCGGATTATGCACTCTAGGACCCTTATTCTGAATTCTTTTTCTGTCATGTTGCATGCCTCTGTATTACTTAGCTGCTTTTCTGGAGAGTCCTCCTTCTATTTCCTTTGGGGGTTTCTTTGTCTACCCATGTTTGATCTCACTGACATATCTAGATGTTGAGTCGTTCAGTACTCCTCCCTGGGTGGCAGTGACTCCTTGGGCTGTGGTTGCTCTTCGGGCAGTTGTAGTATCATCTGCTCCTCCGTTGGCAGCAGCTCCTCTGGTGGGTGCTGTTCACAGCTGTGGTGGCTCTTCTGGCTGGTGGGGGGAGGTTTCACGTACAGCTGCTGTTCCTCAGACAGAGGGTGTGGTTCTCAGGAGGCTGCTGTTGCTTGGATCTGCTGTGTTGATTTAAAGGCACAAAATACAACACAACAAGGCACCACCTACCAGGCACTTAGTCCTGCCAGGTATTCAGGAGTGTTGAATTTCCCTGTGATACACTGTTCCTCTGTGTTGTAAACCACAGTCCTTATTTTAAAGCAGGCCGTATTTGTTTCCCAGACTGCCTTATTTTGTGTTTAGCAAAGAGTCAGTTTATGGCTCAGCCTCTGGGTGGCAGTGTTCTGGGGTTGGCCTCTGAGGCTATACGGCTTCTCTATCACACTTAAAACTGGTTTGGGGAGGTCAACTATCCAGAGCTGTTTCTTTAATTGTTACCCTGCTCTGTGTTGTTGCTGGGATTGAAAATCCCTCTATAGGCCAGACCCTGTTAACTCCCAGGGACTGATCAGATTATTTTAATCCTTGATCTCGTTCAGGGTGGAATCTGGGTGTGGCTGTGCTCCTTGCCTGGGGGCTAGGTAGGGGAGTCCCACCCTCTGGAGAGAATGGCTGCCCCGATCCTGGGCCCAGTGGTGTCTCAGCACTCAATTCACTGCCACCTCTCCTGGCCCCCCCTCTCTCCTCAGTCTCTCCCCAGATTCCACTCGTCCGCACCTTCTCCCTCTCTTCAGCACAGGTGAGTGTCTGTATCCGAAATGTCTTATGAACAGGATTCAGTGAAAATAAACAAGCAAATGCCTGCCGCGGAAACGGGGAAGGCTGACTTTCTACAAGCTCTTCTATTACCAGCACTGCATGCTCTGGTCAGCTCTTCAGGCTGCCCCCTTTAGGCTCAGTCCTCCGTGATCACAGAACCCAGCTCTCAAATCCCCCAGCGGTGCCAGGAATCCCGCGAATCTCCTTTCCCCAGTCAGGGGCTGTGCCTGTCCCAAGGGACGCGGCTGTCTGCCACGGGGTCTCCCTCTAACCCTCCGGGCTCAGAGGTCTGGCAAACTTTCCTGCCCAGATCCCTGGTTTTTTACCTTTCCAGGAGAGCTCTGCCCTTCCCGGATGCAAACCGTCTCACCAGCTGAGTAGTTTCGCCAATTTGGGGTGGGTGTTATTAGTTTCAGCTGCTTACTCCATTTCCCTTGTGCAAATCTTGAAGTCTGATAGATGGCACTTGGCTTTTACCGTTGCTGTGGCTGCACAGCACAAAAGGAAAATTAAATATCAAAAACTGACCTCCCTTTGGTTTTTATAGTCTGAAGTTATGGGGACTTCTCTTCCCAGCATTAGAACCCTGGGCTAAGGAGGTCTTGCTCCTCACATAGATCTCCATAGCCAAGATATACCTCCAGATTAAAGTCAACAACAGCAACAACAACAACACATGTGGGTATAGGACCAGCCTGTTCTGTACCTCCACCACTGCTACCCATCTCAATGTGGATTCTTTTTTAATTCTCTAGTTGTAGGACTTCCGTTCAGCCAGATTTCAGTCAGTTCTGTGGTTTAATTATAATTTTGATGTGTTTGTGGGGGGATGTGAGTGCCCCTTTGCCCAATTTTGTAATTTTTAGTTTTTTGTTATTGCTGCTGTTTTGGTTTTTTGTGGGGTTTTTTTGCTATTGAGTTTTGTGTGTGTTCCTTATGTATTTTGGATATTAACCTCTTATCAGATATATTCTCTGAAATAATTTTCTCCCATTCTGTAAGTCACCTTTTCGTTATGTTGATTGTTTCTTTTGATGTGCAGAGGCTTTTTTATTTATTGTATCCCTTGTCCCTCTTGTTTATTATTGCTTTTGGTGTCCTATCCAAAAATATCATTATTCAGACTAATGTCAAGGAGATTTTCCCTTATGTTTCTTATAAGAGGCCTATGGTTCAGGTCTTACGTTTAAGTTTTTAATCCATTTTGAAATGATTTTTTGTGTGTATTGTGTAAGGTAAGAGTCCAATTTTATTCTTATGCATTGGATATTCAGTTTTTTCATCATCCTTTATTAAAGAGACTATACTTATCCCATTGTACATTCTTGGCACCCTTGTTGATAAACAGTTGATCATATATGGGTAAATTTATTTCTGGGATTTCTGTGTTGTTCCATTGGACTATATGTCTGTTTTTGTGCCAATGCCATTCTCTTTTGATTACCATAGATTTGTAGTATAATTTGAAATCAGGAAGTGTGATGTCTCTAGTCTTGTTCTTCTTGCTCAAGATTGCTTTGGCTGTTTGGTGTCTTTTGTGGGTTTGTATGAATTTTAGGATTTTTAAAAATTCTATTTCTGTGAAAAATGTTATTGGAATTTTTATAGGTATTGCATTAAATCTATAGGTGGCTTTTGGTAGTATTGCCATTTTAACAATGTTAATTTTTCCATTTTATGGTTAACAAGTGTTGGTGAGGATATGAAAAAAGGGAACTCTTATGCTCTGTTGGCAGGAATGTAAATGGGTATAGGCATTATAAAAAACAGTGTGGAGGTTCCTCAAAATTAAAAATAGAAATGTAATAGGATACAGAAATCCCAATTTTGAGCATATATTATCCAAAGGTATTGAAATTAGGATCTCAAAGAGATAGTTGCACTCTCGTGCTTATTGCAGTATTATTACTCAGCCAGAGACATTGAAGCATGCAACAGACTGATGAATTTCAGAGGGAGGGGGTTGCGGAAAGAGATTAACCAATGAGCTTATATGCATACTAGAGGCCCAATGCATGAAATTTGTGCAAGAGTAGGGCTTCCTTCCCTGGCTGCCAGCACCAGCTTCTCTCTGACACCTGGGGCTGGGCTTCCCTCACAGCCCAGCCTTCATCCAGAAGGACAACTGGTCTAATTAGCATATTATCCTTTTATTATTATAGATATGCATATCCCATAGATAGACAATAGTGGGGAAGACCTAGGGAGGGTACAAGAGCAGGGTGGAGGGGGTTAATAAGAGGTGAAAAGGAGGACATCTGAAATACTTAAAATAATAAAGGTTCTTTTTTTTAAAAAAAAAAAAAAAGGAAATCCTGTCATTTATGACAACACTAGAGGCCCCGTGCAAGAAATTCGTGTGTGTCCCTCAGCCCAGCCTGCATCCTTTCCAATCTGGGACCCCTTGAAGGATGTCCGACTGCCCGTTTAGGCCCAATCCCACCATCCAGGACTGCTGGCTCTTAACTGTTCACCTGCCTGCCTGCCTGATTGCCCCTAACTGCTTCTGCCTGCCAGCCCGATCACCCCCTAACCACTCCCCTGCCAGCTAACTGCTCCCCTACTGGCCCAATTACCCCTAACTGTCCTCCCCTGCCAGCCTGGTCACCCCGGATTCAGGCTAGGGCAGTAATTACACAAGGGGGTAGTCAAATAAATTATTATCGAAACTCCACCACTGAATTTTTGGGTGACATAGGCAAGCCCCTTGCCATCTCTGGGCCTTAGTGTCCCAGTTGTTACATCAATGGATTTGGATTCTGAGCCCTGTATATCAGCAGTGGCATTCCACATTCCCTCAGTGAGCTACTAACTCAAGTGCCAGTCTGTTCCAGCCTCCAGAGGCAGCTTTTTGTAAAAAAAAAAAAAAAAAAAAAACAATCCTCATAACCTGACCTCATTTCCTCCTAAGATAGCTCATTGAGTGTTTCATTTCTGTTCTTGCTCAAAGTTTTTTGAAATAAAGCATAATGTTCTTGGAAAATATAAAGCAGCTTGAAGAATTTGGAGAAGGTCTTCATCTTGGGGCCTTCCTACAACCAAATAATTATTTTCATATGAGTAAAAGAATATGCTCTCCCTACTTCTAAGCCTGAGCCACCCTGAGCATAGACTTTGAAGGATACAAAGTCTTTATCAATCTTGGGGAAGTCAAGAAAGCTGGAAGCCTGGAAGATACCATTTAGGCTTGAAATGAGTTCCCCAATCTCAAAACCAGGCCCAAACCCCTTCTACCTAGTGTTGTTTTCTTTCCCTGGAGCCTTTTTGTAAGAGTGACTTCCCTTGAAGGCCAGCTGCCAATTATTGGCATGACAAGAAGTGCCACATGTAGGTACTTTTCTCTGAGTGAGGCCAAGTAACAAGTTGATAACCACAAATCTTGAGGAATTGGTGGCTTCTTTCTTGAGTTTAGTAAGTATGAGCATCCAATTCCAGATCACTGGCTGAGAGGGGGACATAAAAAAATGAACACCCTTACCTCTTATATTAGTTATGGTAAACTTAACCTTCTAAAGAATGGACTAATAATAGAGCTGTTAAAAGATAAACTGAGGCATATTAAAATTTTTAAGAGATTAGTTGAACAAAAGTTTATTCAAATCAAGTCACTTGAAACAATGGAAAAAATTAACAGCAGGAAAAAAGGCAGTTACTGTTTGATGACAGAGGAGACCTAGCTATGCACCAGGGGTGTGGTGTCAGAACTCTGATTCTGAGGGCGTTAGCTGTCCATAATCACCAGACAGCTGCCCGGTGAGCTCTTTGGAGAACAGCCTGGAGGGAACTCTTTGCTCAGAGGTATCTTTTCCAGTGTAAATATATTTCAGATTAATGTAAGACTTTGCTCTGGACTGTCTTTCAAAAGGATCAGGGCACTGGAGATAGATTTGGGGAAAGGTCCATTTCATGGGCATTCAACCAGTTTAGTCACATGAGGCTCATGCTATATTTAATGCTCTACTGTCCATATCTTGAAATTTTTAATCATTTCGAATATGGGGCACCACATTTCTGTTTTGTGCTGAACTCTACAAATTATGTAGCCAGTCTTGATATGGGATTTGTGTCTAACAGGGCAACCCACAGAGTGCCACAGTGGGAGGCACTGGGCAAGGGAAAATAAGGCTGGATTTCCTCCTACAGGACAGAACAAAAGTGCCAAGTCCTCTACAGAGCAGTAGAGAAATTAGCAGTCACTACCATCACAAATTTCTCCTTGTAAGTCAGACAACATTAATGGGGGTGGGGTGGGGGGTGAAGGTGTAAACTTATTGAGAATACCTAATGATATGTATTTCCAAGCTGAAGTGACTCTCAGATTAAGGTTTTAGTTCCCCCCATGAGATTCCAGTGACCTCAGGTGAAGAATTAATTAACATAAATAGCTGCTTTGCATGCATTATTTATTTTAATCTGCAGGCCTCTTCAAGGTAAATGTCATTAACCCCAAATTGTCAACAAAGAAACTGAGACACTGAAGAGTTAAGTGGTTTGCTTCAAAGCCTATTCTCTCACACAGATGACACTCATCTATCCGACCCTCTGGGATCTGTGTGAAAGTAGTGGTGGGCCAAAGGGAAGAAATGCCTTCAGATATTGGCACCAGCCTCTGAGCAGTGAACATGCAAGACAGCCACCATGGTCCTAGCCAGTTTTGCTCAGTGAATAGAGCATTGGCCTGCGGATTGAAGAGTCCCGGGTTCGATTCTGGTCAAGGGCACTTACCTCAGTTGCAGGTTCCATTCCAGGCCCTGGATAGGGCATTTGTGGTAGACAACCAGTCGGTATATTTCTCTCACATTAATGTTTCTCTTTCTCTGTCTCTTCCACTCTTTCTAAAAATCAATGAAAAAATATCCTCATGTGAAGATTAAGAACAACAAAAAATAAAATAAAAGTAGTGTTTCAAAAAAAAAAAAAAAAGATAGCCACCATGTAGGTTGGACTGTAGTCTGTGAGCAATTCAAACCTCCAGAAGTGAGAAAGATTATGGAGTGCTGGGGTCCTGAGGGTGTGGTGACTTCTATTGATCTCACACATACATAAGCTTTCCTAACATCACCACTTGCCTCATGCTGAGTAGACCTGCCGGAGCCCTCTCATTTGCTCTACCTCTCCTCCCTGCCTTCTTGAGCCAAGAGCCCTCTCTCCTCCTCAACAAGGATCAGGTACTGGACTCTGTGCTTTTGGCTCTCTCTGAGTCCCAATGAGTGAACTGCTCTCAGGCAGACTAGGGCAAAGGTGATTGGAGAATAGGTGGAAGGCAACATGGGAAGGACTATGGGGCAAGAAGGCAATACATGGTCCAGAGATATACCATGTTCTTCTCCAGAAATGGAGCTGCACAAGTATGCTGCTTTTATTTGGCCTGGAAACTTGTCACCTCCTCTGTAACCACCTAGAATAACATTTAGAACTAATAATGATAACCAGGATGGCGAGCCCAGGTTTTTTCCCAGGGTCGTGTCTTGTGAAGCCAAAGAATGAAATCACAGACCAGAAGATTTAAGCAAAAGTGTGGAAATTTTATTACAAGCAGATTCAGACTCCCCACATGGGGAGGGAGGCCCTATAATGAGTTTTCTGTGAAGCCTTATAGTCTAGGGGTATATATTTGCTACAGGCCTGCTCTATATCTACCCCTGTGGCCACCTGATTGATTCCCTCAATTGTTCTTGCCCATTAACGGACCTGAACTTTCCTTGTTCTTATGTGTCAGTTCACCTTATGTTGCAGACCCTCCCTAGCTTCACATACCTCCCGCTTTGTGTCTAAAAACATTTTGTTATTCCTGCATGATTGGTTTCTGTGATTAGGTTTACTCAAACTGCTATGTCTGCCCCTGCCTCTGTTCCACCTGCCTTTGTTTTCCACTGGACCCCTGCCTTGTCAGCTTGTGTGTCAAACTAACTCCTCTCAGTAATAGTGACTAATGTCACCAAAAAGGGACCATGCCACAGCCGGCCTGCCTTGGGGCTGCCAGTAGTGTGTGGATTTTGACTGTGCAGGAGAGATTTCACGACGCAAGTCCAGGTGATTTTGAGAGTATATTTATTAAAGCTGGAGACAGTGAGTCCTGGTCAGTTTTGGTCAGTGGTTAGATCCTTGGCCTATGGACTGAAGGGTCATGAGTTTGATTCTGGTCAAGGGCACATACCTCAGTTGCAGGCTCGATCCTCTGCCCTGGTCTGGGCTTGTGTGAGAGGCAAACAATTGATGTCTCTCACATTGGTGTTTCTCTCTCTCTGTCTCTTCCTTTCCCTTCCACTCTCTCTAAAAATCATGGAAAAATATTCTTGGGTGAGAATTAATACACACACACACACACACACACACACACACACAAGCTGGGGAGAGTGAAACAAGGAAGGGCTTAGGATAGGAGAGGCAACAGAAGAGAATTTAGGCGGTTCTCTGCTTTGGCTCTCTAGGAACATTACAGGAAAGTAGTGAGCTAAGGTGAAGCACTGAAAAGTCTAGAGCAGAAGAAGCAACAGAAGAAAGCTTAGGCAGTGCATTCTTTGGCTCTCTAGAAAGGTTATAGGAAAGTGAGCCACGCAAGCTATGTGAACTCACTGAGAAGTAGAAGACACTGACAGAAGTGAGCCACGTCAAGGCTGCTGTTAGCTCATTGAAAAGTCAGAGAGAAGGGAGTCTTGGAGGCAGATCCAGGGGGTTAGCCTGGGGGACCAGCTGTCACTGCCTGCTGCTCTCCTGTGCCGGGGTCCAGCCCCAGCGGGTCCAGGGGTCCCCAAAGGTGTGGACGGAGTCGGCGAAGAAGGAATGACACGGAGGCAGCGTTGAGTTGATCAGCAGCCTAGCCAGGATCTCCAGCCAAGTTCTGGTCTCGATCTCCAGAGAGGTTCTGCTTAGGATCTCCAGCCAGGGTCTGTGTCCATGTTCTCTTGCTAGGTTCTCCAGGTTCTCCAGCCAGGTTCTGTAGCCATGTTCCCTCGCTTGGTTCTCCAGCCAGGTTCTGTCCAGGTTCTCCAGCCAGGTTCAGTCACCAGGTTCTAGTCAGGTTCTCTTGCCAATTTCTGTAGTCAGGTTCAGTCCAGGATCTTTTGCCATGTTTTCTCCAGCGAAGTTCTTCTGTCTCTAGTGAACGTTCTGTGCCTAGGTTCTCTCTCTCTCTCTCTCTCTCTCTCTCTCTCTCTCTCTCTCTCTCTCCTTTCTCTGTCTCCTAAGTTCTGTCTGCTGCTGTCTTGTTTCAACTGTATTTATACCAGTTGATTCCAATCCTATCAATCTCTATTACAAAGGTTAGGGCGTTTCTTATCTCCATTCCAGGGAGTAAAGATTATGTAGCTTAAGCATGATTATTCGTAGTTAAAGTGATTAATTACCCGCCTGGCACTTAGTTAAGGGATTTTATTCCCTCCCTAACTTCAGGGGAAAATCCCTACTTGGGGAAACAACCTTTCTCAGAGAGGTGACCTTGGTTAAAACACATAGTGCCAAGAAGGTGAGCAAACATATTAAGAACAGTATGCCATATATGCCAGGTCCCTTGAAACAGCAAGCATGGACCGGCTCCCGGCACTCCTGGTTGCAAGTCTCATGGGGGCCCATAGAGCTGTGGTCCGCAAACTGCAGCTCTCGAGCCACATGCAGCTCTTTGGCCCCTTGAGTGTGGCTCTTCCACAAAATACCACATGGGCGCGCACGTACAGTGCGATTGAAACTTCATGGCCCATGCACAGAAGTCGGTTTTCGGCCTGGGCGAGTCTATTTTGAAGAAGTACTGTTGATATTTGGCTCTGTTGACTAATGAGTTTGCTGATCACTGCCTTAGAGTTTAGGAGAAAAAAGTAAAGTTGCACATCTGAGAAGGAAGAAAGGTGTGGGTATACTTCAGAGTGAGCCCAGCTGGGTTTTTCTCTTGAGGGTTCTTAACTGTTTTCTAAAGGCAGGACTTTTAGGAGAGGTTTTAGGAGAGGATCTCAATAGAATATTCATCAGCTTTATGGTGATACACCCAAATGGGATTTAGTCCCCTAGCTTCATCTGTTCTTAGGTGTGGTTGGCACAAATAGCACTAATTGGATTTCTGTTATCTATCTCCCAGTGTAGGGTGATTTAAGCTACTTACCCTCTGGTTGGGGACAAGTGTAAACTATATACTCTGAAGTGTTCTTAGTTAGGGAAGGTAGGATTTTTGGATTTAATAAATGGCTGTAAACTGCTTGACCATTTAGTTATCTGTCTCAGTTTCCCTATTCCACTTGTCCTGGCTTATAACCTGTCTCAACTAAATCTAAGATCTAATAATGATTATGCTCAAGTGTTGGTGGGCATAGAATAAGTCAAGTAAATCTTCAAACCCATCTATCACACTTTTTGGTAATTTGTCCAAAATTATTTTCTCTGTAATTGTACATTTAACAAACACTTTCCTTTCATCTACCTTTGTTCAACAAAATCCTATCCCTCCTTTATGGCCTAAAGCTAATGTTGACTCTTTCTTAAATTCTCACTAAGAAGAGTTCATGACTACCTGATTTTTGTATAACTATGTCTCCAGTAACTCAGATTACCCATATTTTATGCCAATTATCTAGTCCTATATCTTTCTTCACCATTGGATATTGAACTCTGTGAAGGTAGGACCACGTGTTAGTCCTCTCTGGATCCCTAGGATCTGGTTCAGAATAAATGCTCAGGAAGAAAGCCTGCATGCATATTTTCTGCCAAAATCAAGAGATTTTGGATTCCTGTAGCAAATATAGGCATTTATTAAAATGCTTATCCAAGTAGACTGCAAGCCTGGTAAGATTATGGTCAATATCATCTCTGTTTCTCTGCCTCCTGCACAGAGAAAACTCTCAGGGTCATTAAATAAATGAAATAAAAGCCAGCTAATACCGTGAGAGCTCATGATTTTCTTTACACATTAAGATGTATTTGGAGAAAATCTATAAAGTCAGCTAAAGCTCTAAGTCATCATGGTTCAATAGGTGTTATAGAGCAGGGGAGATGGATGAAAAGTGTGTGAGTAAGGAAGTGAGTAAGGGGAGAAGAGAAGAAAAAAAGTGTGTTAACTAGCAAGTGAGCAGATGAGAAGGAAGGGAAAAAATAACCCAGCCACTGAATATAAGAAGGAGTGACTGAATGAATAAGTTAACTAATTTGATAAGCTAGTGAACGTGTGATTGAGTGAATAAGCAAATGGGTAAATAAATACCTTGGCTTTCCTCTGTATTTGGGAGCCCCATTTAGCTTTCTGGATTGCCTGGTCCCTTGGCAGAGGTTTCAGGAACAATTTGGAAAGGCCACTGCACTTAGGCTGTCCACTTAGGCTGTTCCCAAAGATAATGCACTCTTAAACATATATACTTAAATTTCTGTGAAAGCAGTGCCACTTGAAAACTAGATCAGTTACTAATGTTCTTTATAATTTATCAAGAGCTGGTTATTGCGTGTAATCTTTAAAGAGAATTAAAGATTGAAGAAACAATTATATCTGGAAAAAGATAATCCTCCCCTAATCCAATCACCTTCTGACGGAGAGCTTCCTTCTAGAGGGTGGGAGCGGGGGGGGGGGGGGGGGCGGGGGGTAATGTGCCCAGGCACCACTGTAGCTCTGCAGCTGGTCAGGGGGTGGGGGGAAATGAGTCCTGACCTGAAAGCATGAAGTGGGAGAGAGTAGTTCTTTACAAGGACTCAGAAAGTGGGACTGTCCTACTCACCTGTCTGATGAAGCAGAGCTATTGCTTGTGTGGAGCTCCTGTGAATCCCCACACCAGGGGGCCAAGAGTGCCAAGAGGCCCTGTGCTGCAAAGGAGCTGAAGACCTCCTTCCATGAATTCCTGCCCCTTATCACTGTGGAGAGAAAGAGGTTTGGTTTGGGGCAGTTGTAAAACAGTAAATATGGCAAATGCCCATTGGACTGGGAAGATCGCCAGTTGCAAGAGTTTCTAGGTAAATATGGAGCTCCACAATTGAGCCAGTTATCGTCTTTTCAGCACCTTGCAGGCAGTAGACACCTAACATGCAAGATGGCCACTGCTGCCCATCTTTACTGTCTCCTACTCAAAGGACTTGGAAAAGAGGCTTGAATCTCACCATGCCTGGCCTTTACCCTGGGAGAACTGTGAGGGTCTAACACCCCTTCTCCCAGGCAGATAACCCAAAGAACTCAGAATAACATAGGGCCCTGCTGCTTGCATCTTAAAAAGTAGCAACAGCATTTATGGGTGCTAGTACCATGGATAAATGAGAGGCTATTCCTTAGAGAAGTGTCCAGGTAGGTACATGTGAGAACAATGTCGCTTGCCTCCTAGGCCATGTTCCTACTATAACACAACCTGTGCAGTGCCTACAAATTCTTCTCTAAATATTAGTTTAACTTTCTTTTTTTTTTTTTTGCTTTAAAAGAAAATTTTCTTTATTGATTAAGGTATTACATATGTGTCCTTATCCCCCTTCCCCCCCCCCAAACTCATGCCCTCACCCCCCTGGTGTCTGTGTCCATTGTTTAGGCTTATATGCATGTATACAAATCCTTTGGTTGATCTCTCCCCCTTACCCCCACTCTCCCCTACCTTCCTTCTGAGGTTTCACAGTCTGATCAATGCTTCTCTGTCTCTGGATCTGTTTCTGTTCATCAGTTTATGTTGTTCATTATATTCCATAAATGGATGAAATCATGTGATATTTATCTTTCTCTGACTGGCTTATTTTGCTTAGCATAATGCTCTCCAGTTCCATCCATTCTGTTGCAAATGGTAAGAATTCCTTTTTTTATTATTATTTTTTTTATTGCTTAAAGTATTACAAAGAGTATTACATATGTCTCCTTTTTTTCCCCCCGCCCTTGACAATCCCCTGGCCTCCCCTATCCCCCAGTGTTTTATGTCCATTGGGTATGCTTATCTGCATGCATACAAGTCCTTTGGTTGATCTCTTACCGCCCCCCTCTTGCCCCCCCCCCCTCCCCGGCCTTCCTGCTGTAGTATGACAGTCTGTTCGAGGCAGTTCTGCCTCTGTATCTATTTTTGTTCATAAGTTTATAATATAATGGTCTTTATTATCCAGAAATGAGTGAGATCATGTGGTATTTTTCCTTCATTGACTGGCTTATTTCACTTAGCATAATGCTCTCCAGTTCCATCCATGCTGTTGCAAATGGTAAGAGTTCCTTCTTTTTTACAGCAGCATAGTATTCCATCATGTAGATGTAGTACCACAGTTTTCTAATCCATTCATCTACAGATGGGCACTTAGGCTGTTTCCAGATCTTAGCTATGGTGAATTGTGCTGCTATGAACGTAGGGGTGCATATATCCTTTCTGATTGGTGTTTCTCGTTTCTTGGGATATAGTCCTAGAAGTGGGATCACAGGGTCAAATGGGAGTTCCATTTTTAATTTTTTTGAGGAAGCTCCATACTGTCTTCCATAGTGGCTGCACCAGTCTGCATTTCCACCAGCAGTGCACGAGTGTTCCTTTTTCTCCACATTCTCTCCAGCACTTGTCGTTTGTTGATTTGTTGATGATAGCCATTCTGACAGGTGTGAGATGATACCTCATTGTTGTTTTGATTTGCATCTCTGGGATGATTAGTGACTTTTAGCATGTTTTCATATGTCTCTTGGCTTTCTGAATGTCCTCTTTTGAAAGGTGTCTATTTAGATCCTTTGCCCATTTTTTATTTTTATTTTTTTAAATATATTTTACTGATTTTCTACAGAGAGGAAGGGAGAGAGATAGAGAGCCAGAAACACCGTAGAGAGAAACATCGATCAGCTGCCTCCCGCACATCCCCAGAATCGAACCTGGGACCCCTCAGTCCACAGGCCGACGCTCCATCCACCGAGCCAAACCGGCCCAGGCATCCTTTGCCCATTTTTTGATTGGATTGTTTATCTTCCTTTTGTTAAGTTGTATGAGTTCCCTAAAAATTTTGGAGATTAGGCCCTTATCAGATATGACATTGGCAAATATGTTTTCCCACTCAGTGGGCTTTCTTGTTGTTTTGTTGATGGTTTCTTTTGCTGTGCAGAAACTTTTTATTTAGATGTAGTCCCATTTGTTTATTTTCTCTTTAGTTTCCAATGCCCTAGGAGCTGTATCGGTGAAGAAATTGCTTCGGCATATGTCTGAGATTTTGTTGCCTTTGGACTCTTCTAGTATTTGTATGGTTTCCCATCGTATATTTAAGTCCTTTATCCATTTTGAGTTTATTTTTGTGTATGGTGTAAGTTGGTGGTCTAGTTTCATTTTCTTGCATGTATCTGTCCAATTTTCCCAACACCATTTATTGAAGAGACTATCTTGACTCCATTGTATGTTCTTGCCTCCTTTGTCAAATATTAATTGCCCATATTGGTTGGGGCTGATTTCTGGGATCTCTACTCTATTCCATTGATCTATATGTCTGTTTTTGTGCCAGTACCAGGCAGTTTTGAGACCAGTGGCTTTGTAATACAGCTTGATATCTGGTATTGAGATCCCACCTACTTTGTTCTTTCTCAGATCACTGCAGCTATTCGGGGTCTTTTTTTATTCCAGATGAATTTTTGGAGAGTTCGTTCTAGGTCTGTGAAGTATTGCCATTGGTATTTTAATGGGAAGTGTGTTGAATTTATAGATTGCTTTGGGCAGTATGGACATTTTAATGATGTTGATTCTACCAATCAAAGAACACAGTATGTTCTTCCATCTGTTTATGTCTTCCTCTACCTCTTTTTTCAACGTCCTGTAGTTTTCTGAGTAGAGGTCTTTTACCACTTTAGTTAAGTTTATTCCTAGGTAGCTTAATTTTTTTGGTGCGATGGTAAATGGGATTGCTTTTTTAGTCTCTCTTTCTGCAAATTCACTATTGGTGTATAGAAATGCCATAGATTTCTTGGCGTTAATTTTGTATCCTGCTACATTGCCGAATTCTTTTATTAAGTCTAATAGTTTTTTGATGGAGTCTTTAGGGTTTTTTAAGTATAATATCATGTCATCTGCAAATAAGGACAATTTTACTTCTTCTTTTCCAATTTGGATGCCTTTTATTTCTTCTTCTTGTCTAATTGCAATGGCTAATACTTCCAGTCCTATGTTGCACAGGAGTGGTGAGAGTGGGCATCCCTGTCTTGCTCCTGTTCTTAGGGGAAATGGTGTTAGTTTTTGTCCATTGAGTATGATGTTGGCTGTGGGCCTGTCATATATGGCTTTTATTATGTTGAGGTATGATCCTTCAATTCCCACCTTGCTGAGAGTTTTTGTCAAAAATGGGTGTTGAATTTTGTCAAATGCTTTTTCTGCATAATTGATATGACTATGTGGTTTTTTTCTTTCAATTTGTTTATGTGATGTATCACGTTTAATGATTTGCGGATGTTGTACCATCCTTGCATCCCTGGGATAAATCCTACTTGGTCATGGTGTATGATCTTTCTGATGTACTGCTGAATCCAATTTGCTAAGATTTTGTTGAGGATTTTGGCATCTATGTTCATGAGGGATATTGGCCTGTAATTCCCTTTCATTGTGCTGTCTTTACCTGGTTTTGGTATTAGGGTGATGCTGGCCTCATAGAATGAGCTTGGAAGTGTTCCTTCCTCTTGAATTTTTTGTAGTAGTCTGAGGAGGATAGGTTTTAGTTCTTCCTTGAATGTTTGGTGAAACTCCCCTGTGAAGCCGTCTGGTCCTGGGCTTTTGTTTGCTGGAAGCTTTTTGATGACTGCTTCAATTTCTTCCATAGTTATTGGCCTGTTGAGATTTTTAGATTCTTCCTGATTAAGTTTTGGAATGTTGTATTTTTCTAGGAACATGTCCATTTCCTCCAGGTTGTCCAGTTTATCGGAGTACAGTTGTCCAGAGTATTTTTTAACAATCATTTGTATTTCTGTGGGATCTGTTGTTATTTTTCTCTATCATTTCTGATTTTGTTTATTTGGGTCCTCTCTCTTTGCTTCTTGAGCCTGGCTAGAGGTTTGTCAATCTTGTTTGTCCTTTCAAAGAACCAGCTCTAGGTTTCATTGCTTTTCTGTGTTGTTATTTTGGTCTCTATGTCATTTATTTCTGCTCTAACCTTTATTATCTCCTTCCTTCTGCTCTCCCTGGGTTTTTTTTTTTGCTGCTCCCTTTCTAATTCTTTGAGTTGTAGAGTTAGATAATTTACTACCATTTTTTCTTGTTTTTTGAGATAGGCCTGTAGAGCTATAAACTTCCCTCTCAGGACTGCTTTCATTGTGTCCCATAGGTTTTGGATTGTTGTGTTTTCATTGTCATTAGTTTCCAGGATGTTTTTGATTTCTTCTTTGATCTCATTGTTAACCCAATCAATATTTAATAACATGCTATTCAGCTTCCAAGTGTTTGAGTATTTTGAGTTGTTTTTATTGTAGTTTATTTCTAATATTATGTCCTTGTGGTCTGAGAAGATGCTTGGTATGATTTCAATCTTCTTGAATTTGGGGAGACTTTGTTTGTGACCCAATATGTGGTCTATTTTTGAAGATGTCCCATGAGCACTTGAGAAGAAAGTATATTTTGTGGCTTTGGGGTGAAGTGTTCTGAAGATGTCGATTAAGTCCATCTGATCTAGTGAGTCATTTAGGATTGCTGTTTCTTTGCTGATTTTTTGTCTAGAGGATTTATCCAGTGATGTCAGTGGTGTATTAAAGTTCCCTGATATGATTGTATTGTTGTCGATCTCTCCCCTGATAT
This sequence comes from Myotis nattereri, assembly GCF_964212035.1. Taxonomy (NCBI): domain Eukaryota; kingdom Metazoa; phylum Chordata; class Mammalia; order Chiroptera; family Vespertilionidae; genus Myotis; species Myotis nattereri. Next base: position 139,249,614 of record NC_138078.1, on the reverse strand, counting down.
CTTCCAGGAGTTTTTTTTATGTATTTGGGTGCTCCTGTGTTGGATGCATATATATTTATCAGGGTTATATCCTCTTGTTGTATTGTAACCTTTAGTATTATGAAGTGGCCTTCCTTATCTCTTGTTATGGCCTTCACTTTGAGGTCTATTTTGTCTGATATAAGTATTGCTACCCCAGCGTTTTTTTTCATTTCCATTTGCCTGAAAGATATTTTTCCATCCTTTCACTTTCAGTCTGTGTGAGTCCCTTATTCTGAGGTGGGTCTCTTCTAGACAGCAAATATATGGGTCATGTTTTTTTATCCATTCAGCCACTCGATGTCTTTTGATTGGACCATTTAGTCCATTTACGTTTAAAGTTATTATTGAAAGGTACTTTTTTGTAGCCATTTCTATTTTTTTGTGGCTGTTTTCTTTCTGGGCTTTTTAGTTCTTCTTTTTACACCAGTCCCTTTAGCAATTCTTTCATTGCTGGCTTGGTGGTGATAAACTCCCTTAGCCTTTTTTTGTCTGTGAAGCTTCTTATTTCCCCTTCAATTTTGAATGATAGCCTTGCTGGAAAGAGTATTCTTGGATTCAGTCCTTTGCACCACTTTGTAAATTTATGTCCATTCTTGTCTGGCCTGATGTGTTTCTATTGAGAAATCATTTGATAATCTGATGGGGGATCCTTTGTAGGTAACTCTCTGTTTCTCTCTTGCAGCCTTTAAGATTCTCCCTTTGTCTTGTACATTTGCCATCGTTATTATGATGTGTCTTGGTGTGGGTCTTTTGGGGTTCATCTTGCTTGTGACTCTCTGTTCTTGCGTAACTTTTTTCTTCCCCATATCTGGGAAGTTTTCTGACATTATTCCTTCAAATAGATTTTCTAACCCTTGCTGCTCTTCTTGTCCTTCTTGCAGCCCTATTATGCATATGTTACTTCATTTCATATTGTCCCAAAGCTCCCTTAGGCTCTCCTCCTGCTTTTTAAATTTTTCTCCAGTTGCTGTTCAGATTGAGCTTGTTTCCCTGCCTTATCTTCTAACTCACTAATTCAGTCCTCTGCTTCTTCTCGTCTGCTGTTGAAACTTTCCATGGTGTTTTTGATTGTAGCTATATCACTTTTCATTTCTTCCTGATTCTTGCATAGGTTGTTGATTTTCTCATCCATCTGGTGAATGAATTGTACAACCATTATTCTGAATTCTTTTTCTGTCAAATTGCATGCTTCAACTTCATTAATTTCCTTTCTTGGCGACTCCTCACTGTCTTTCCTCTGGGTGTTTTGTCGTCTCTTCATTCTGATTATCTCCCGATGGTTCAAACGTCGAGTTGCGTGGGCCTGGGCCATGTGCAGTGGGAGCCTCCCACCACCCTAGTGTCACTGAAGAGCTCTGACACTAAGATGTGTGGTTGTTGTGGGTTGGTGGGAACCAGGCTCGCTCAGGGTCAGTGTTGTCAGCGCTCAATGTGGCCTCGTACGCGCCCTTAGAATCAGGGACCCTGCCTGCACCGTGCTGAAACAGAGACCTCCCTGGAGTGTGTTGAAAACCAGAGCCCCCTAGCATGTGCCAGGAGTCAGAGTTCCCCAAGAATCCAGTATCAGAGTCTCTGTTGGTTCACGCGACCTCGCCTTGAGAATCAGGGGCCCTGTGTGCCCTTGCACCAGGAATTGGAGTCACTGGCTCTTAGTATGAATGCACAGGGAATCAGGATCTCAGGCGCAAGTGATAAGAAACACAGTCAAGTCACTGGTGCTTGGTGCTGCCTCCTGCCCAGAGAATCGGGGTCCCCGGTGTTTGTACGATTGCTCCCAGCCCAGGGCTCTGAAGCCGGCAGTGCGTGTAGGATCAGTTCCTGGGGTTCGTGCGTTTGCTCCCAGCCCAGGGCTCCTGGAGCAGGCAGTGCGAGCAGGACCAGTTCCTGGTGTTCATGCGATTGCTCCCAGCCCAGGGCTCCAAAGCCGGCAGTGTGCAGGGCTCCAAAGCCGGCAGTGCGCGTATGATCAGTTCCCTGTGTTCGCGCTTTTGCTCCCAGCCCAGGACTCCTGAACCCGGCCCTACATGGGATCAGTTCCAAGGTGCTAGTGCACTTCCAGGCCAAAGTTCCTGCAGTGCTGAGACCCCGGCAAGGGGTGGGTCTATCAGTTAGTTACTCTGGCGCTGCCCGCGAGCCTACGGGAAGGGGAGATGGGCTCTGTTACTCACGGATCTGCCACAGGGATTTCTGAACTTTTGGTGTCCGCAGGTCTGTAGCTGTGGTCACAGGTCTCTGTCCCCAGTGGCTGCAGGGTCCTGGTTTGCATCTGAGATCAGACTAGGTGGTGCTGAGTCCAGGATCCTAGTCTCAAGCAGCTCTGTTTCCCAAGATAGCGTGGTCGCTGTGCCTGTGCTGGCCGCCCAGGAGTGTCCGCGCAGGGAGCGGGACTCTGCCGCGTAAGACTGCCCGGTTTAGCAGCCCCTTAGAAGACCTGCAGAATCTAACTGTCCCTAGCTCATACACACACACCACACACGTCCACACACTCCTCTATCACTTCCTTGCGCTCTCACACTCTCTCCCTCCCTACCTTCCTGCTGGTCGCCATTTTCTCTCTCCAACGAATTCCTTCTTTTTTTGCAGCATAGTATTCCATTGTGTAGATGTACCACAGTTCTTTAATCCACTCATCTGCTGATGGGCACTTAGGCTGATTCCAAATCTTACCTATGGTAAATTGTGCTGGTATGAACAGAGGGGTGCATATATCCTCTCTGGTGGTGTTTCTAGTTTCTTGGTATATATTTCTAGAAGTGGGATCATTGGGTCAAATGGGAGCTCCATTTTTAGTTTTTGAGGAAACTCCATACTGTTCTCCACAGTGGCTGCACCAGTCTACATTCCCACCAGCAGTTCATGAGGGTTCCTTTTTCTCCACATCCTCACCAGCATTTGTCATTTGATAATTTGTTGATGATAACCATTCTGACAGGTGTGAGATGGTACTGCATTGTTGTTTTGATTTGCATATCTCAGATGATTAGTGACTTTGAGCATATTTTCATATGTCTCTCAGTCTTCCTTATATCCTCTTTCAAAAAGTATCTATTTAGGTCCATTGCCCATTTTTTGATTGGGTTGTTTATCTTCCTTTTGTTAAGTTGTATGAGTTTCCTGTAAATGTTGGAGATTAAACCCTTAATGGTCACAACATTGGCAAATATGTTCTCCTATGCAGTGGGCTTTCTTGTTTTGTTTATGGTTTCTTTTGCTGTATAAAAAACTTTTTATTTTGATGTAGTCCCATTTGTTTATTTTCACTTTAGTTTCCATTGCCCTAGGAGCTGTATCGGTGAAGAAATTGCTTTGGCATGTGTCTGAGATTTTGCTGCTTATGGATTCTTATAATTTTTTTTATGGTTTCCTGTCTTATGTTTAAGTTCTTTATCCATTTTGAGTTTATTTTTGTGTGTGGTGTAAGTTGGTGGTCTGGTTTCATTTTTTTTGGGGGGGGGGCATGTATCTGTCCAATTTTCCCAACACCATTTATTGAAGAGACTGTCCTGATTCCATTGTATGTTCTTGTCTCCTTTGTCAAGTATTAATGAGCATAGTGGTTTGGGTCGATTTCTGGGTTCTCTATTCTATTCCATTGGTCTACATGTCTGTTCTTGTGCCAGCACCAGGCAGTTTTGAGAAGAGTGGCTTTGTAATACAGCTTGATATCTGGTATTGAGATCCCTCTTACTTTGTTCTTCTTTTTCAGGATTACTGCAGGTATTTGGGGTCTTTATTTTATTCCAGATTAATTTTTGGAGAGTTTGTTCTAGGTCTGTGAAATATGCCATTAGTATTTTAATGGGGAGTGCATTCAATCTATAGATTGCTTTGGGTAGTATGAACATTTTAATGATGTTGATTCTACCAATCCATGAACATGGTATGTTCTTCCATCTGTTTATGTCTTCCTCTATCTCTTTTTTCAGTGCCATATAGTTTTCTGAATACAGGTATTTTACCTCCTTAGTTAAGTTTATTCCTAGGTATCTTAATTTTTTTGGTGTGATGGTAAATGGGATTGTATTTTCTTTTTTTAGTCTCTCTTTCTGTAAAATTACTATTGGTGTATAAAAATGCAATAGATTTCTTAGTGTTAATTTTGTATCCTGCTACATTGCTGAATTCATTTATTAAGTCTGATAATTTTTTGATGGAGTTTAGGGTTTTCTATGTACAGTATCATGTCATCTGCGAATAATGACAGTTTTATGACTTTTTTTTCCAATTTGCATACCTTTTATTTCTTCTTCTTATCTAATTGCTATGGCTAGCACTTCCAGAACTATGTCAAAGAGGAGTGGTGAAAGTGAGCATCCCTGTCTCATTCCTATTCTTAGGTAAAATGGTTTTAGTTTTTGTCCATTGAGCATGATGTTGGCTGTAGGCTTGTCATATAAGGCTTTTATTATGTTGAAGTATGATCCCTTTATTCCCACTTTGCTGAGGGTTTTTATCAAGAAAGGGTGTTGGGTTTTGTCAATTGCTTTTTCTGCATCAGTTGATATGACTGTGATTTTTATCTCTCAATTTGTTTATGTGATGTATCATGTTTATTGTTTCGCGGATATTGTACCATCGTTACATCTTCAGGATAAATCCTACTTCATCATGGTGTATGGTCTTTCTGATGTAATGTTGGATCCGATTTGCTAAAATTTTGTTCATGATTTTGGCATCTATGTTCATGAGGGATATTGGCCTGTAATCCTCTTTCATTATGTTGTCTTTATCTGGTTTTGGTATTAGGATAATGCTGGCTTCATAGAATGAGTTTAGAAGTGTTCCTTCCTCTTGAATTTTTTAGAATAGTCTGAGAAGGATAGGTTTTATTTCTTCCTTGAATGTTTGGTAAAACTCCCCTGTGAAGCCATCTGGCCCCGGGCTTTTGTTTGCTGGAAGTTTTTTGATGACTGCTTCAATTTCCTCCATAGTTATTGGCCTATTGAGATTTTTAGATTCCTCATGATTGAGTTTTGGAAGGTTGTATTTTTGTAGGAATATGTCCATTTCCTCCAGGTTGTCCAGTTTGTTGGAATGGAGTTGTTCATAGTATTTTTTGACATTCCTTTGTATTTCTGTGGGGTCTGTTTTTATTTAGCCTCTATCATTTCTGATTTTGTTTATTTGGGTCCTCTATCTTTGCTTCTTGGTGAGCCTGGCTAGAGGTTCATCAATCTTGCTTATCCTTTCAAAGAACCAGCTCTTGGTTTCATTGATCTTTAGTATTTTTTTGTCTCTATGTAATTTATTTCTGCTCTGGTCTTTATTATCTCCTTCTTTCTGCTCACTGTGGGCTTTTCTTATTGCTCTCTTTCTAATTCTTTAAGTTGTAGAGTTAGATTATTTATTACCATTCTTTTCTTGTTTTTTTTTTGTTTGTTTGTTTTTTGGGTTTTTTTTAGGTAGGCCTGTAGACCAATAAACTTCCCTCTCAGGATTGCTTTCATTGTGTCCCATAGATGTTGGATTGTTGTGTTTTCATTGTCAGTCATTTCCAGGATGTTTCTAATTTCTTCTTTGATCTCTTTTGTAGCCCAATCATTGTTTAATAGCATGCTATTTGGCTTCTGAGTGTTTGAATGTTTTTTTATTGTTTTTATTATAGTTGAATTCTAATATTATGCCATTGTGGTCTGAGAAGATGCTTGGTATGATTTTTATCTTCTTGAATTTGGAGAGACTTTACCATATGACTCATTATGTGGTCTATCTTTAAAAATGTCCCATGTGCACTTGAGAAGAACGTATATTCTGTGGCTTTGGGGTGAAATGTTCTGAAGATGTCAATGAAGTCCATCTGATCTAGTGAGTCATTTAGAATTGCTGTTTCACCCTAACCAGTTTGGCTCAGTGGATAGAATGTCGGCCTGTGGACTGAAAGGTCCCAGGTTCGATTCCGGTCAAGGGCATGTACCCTAGTTGTGGGCACATTCCCACACATTCCCAGTGGGAGGTGTGCAGGAGGCAGCTGATCGATGTTTCTCTCTCATCGATGTTTCTTGCTCTCTATCCCTCTCTCTTCCTCTCTGTAAAAAATCAATAAAATATGTTTTTAAAAAAGAATTGCTGTTTCTTTGCTGATTTTTTGTCTAGAGGATTTATCCAGTGATGTCAGTGGGGTATTAAAGTCCCCTACTATGATTGCATTGTTGTCGATCTCTCCCTTGATATCTTCCAGGAATTTTTTTATGTATCTGGGTGCTCCTGCATTGGGTGCATATATGTTTACCAGGGTTATATCCTCTTGTTGTATTGATCCCTTTAGTATTATGAAGTGGCCTTCCTTCTCTCTTGTTATGGCCTTCACTTTGAGGTCTATTTTGTCAGATATAAGTATTGATACTCCAGGTTTTTTAGTTTCCATTTGCCTGAAAGATATTTTTCCCATCCCTTCACTTTCAGTCTGTGTGAGTCCCTTGTTCTGAGGTGGGTCTCTTGTAGAAAGCATATATATATGGGTCATGTTTTTTTTATCCATTCAGCCACTCGATTTCTTTTGATTGGAGCATTTAGTCTTTTTACATTTAAAGTTATTATTGATAGGTTCACTTTTGTAGCCATTTTTATTTTTTGTGCCTGTGTTTCTTCTTCCCTTTTTATTTATTCTTTTAACACCAGTCCCTTTATCATTTCTTGCGTTACTAGCTTGGTCGTGATAAACTCCCTTAGCCTTCTTTTGTCTGTGAAGCTCCTTATTTCTCCTTCAATTTTAAATGATAACCTTGCTGGATAGAGTATTCTTGGATTCAGCCCCTTGCTTTGCATCACTTTGTAAATTTCCTTCCATTTTTTTCTCGCCTGATGTGTTTCTGTTGAGAAATCATTTGATAATCTAATGGGAGAGTCCTTGTATTTAATTTTCTGTCTCTCTCTTGCAGCCTTTAGGATTCTCTCTTTGTCCTGAGCATTTGCCATCGTAATTATGATGTGTCTTGGTGTGGGTCTTTGGGGGTTCTTCTTGTTTTGGACTCTCTGTGCTTGTGTCACTTTGTTCTTCCCCACATCAGGGAAGTTTTCTGATATTATTTCTTCAAATAGATTTTCTAACCCTTTTTCCTCTTCCTATCATTCTGGCACCTTATTATTCATATGTTGCTTTGTTTCATGTTGTCCCAAAGCTCCCTTGGGCTCTCCTTCTGTCTTTTAATTTTTTTCTTCAGTGGAAGTTCAGTTCAGGTGTGTTTTGTTTCCTTGTCTTCTAGTTTGCTCATTCGGTCCTCTGCTTCTCCCAGTCTACTGTTGAAACTTTCCATGGTGTTTTTTATTGCACCTATATCACTCTTTATTTCTTCTTGATTCTTACATAAGTTGTTGATTTTTTTCATCCATCTGGTTTATGAACTGTGTGACCCTTATTCTGAATTATTTTTCTGACATATGCATACCTCCGTTTCACTTAGCTGCTTTTCTGGTGATTACTCTTTTCTTTGCTTTGGGGCTTTCTTTGTCTACCCATTTTTGCTCTCACTGAAGGATCTAGGTGTCGAATTGTGCTGGGGCTGCTCCTTGGGTGGCAGTGGCTCCTCGGGTGGTTGCTGCTTCTTGGGCGGTTGTGGCAGCAGCTGCTCCTCAATTGGCAGCAGCTCTTCTGGTGTGCACTGTTCGCAGCAGTGGTAGCTCCTCTGGCTGATGGGGGCAAGCTGCTCTCGCAGCTGCTCATCCTTGGATGGGGGTGGGCTGCTCATGAGGCTGCTGCTCCTTGGACAGGGTGGGTGGCTCACACAGCTGCTGCTCCTCAGATGGGGACAGGCTGCTTGCATGGCTGCTGCTCCTCGGACGGGGATGGGCTGCTCGTGAGGCTGCTGTTCCTCAGATGGGGGCGGACTGCTCACACTGTTGTTGCTCCTGGGATGGGGTGGGCTGCTTTAGAGCTGCTGATCCTTGGACAGGGGCAAGTTGTTCACAGGGCTGCTCCTCCTCAGATGGGGGTGGGCCCCTCACATGGCTGCTGCTCCTCAGATTGGGGCAGATTGCTCACAGGGCTGCTGCTCCTTGGACAGGGGCAGGCTGCTTGCTCAGGTGCTGCTCCTCAAATGGCGGCGGGCTGCTTATGGAGCTGCTGCTCCTCAGAAAGAGGCATAGCCTCACTTTCAGCCATGAGGCAAACACCTAAAAATGTTCCATTTGCACATATTTAAGGAGCAAGCATCAAGACTCTGAGCTCTTTGAGGATATCTTCCCTGGGAGAAGGGGTCTTAGGCACTGCTCAGACTGATGACCTAGCAAAAGTACCACTTGGGAAGCAAGAGACCATGATCTCATGTGTACCCTACTGGACTACCTCAGGGTCATCAGTTCTCATTACCCAGAATCTTGTGCCTTGTAAGTATGCAATCTTTTGGCTTTCTCTGGTCTTCCATTTCCTTGTCTCTGTGAGGTTGGATTAGAACAATGATTTTCAAGCTTTTTCATGCATCAGAATTCCCTGAAGGTCTTGGAAGTCTTGTTAAAATACCAACTACTGGGCCCAACACCTGGAGTTTCTGATTCACTAGGTTTTGCATTTCTTTCTTTTTCTTTTTTTTTAAATTTTTTTAAAAATATATTTTATTGATTTTTTACAGAGAGGAAGGGAGAGAGAGAGTTAGAAACATCGATGGGAGAGAAACATCGATCAGCCGCCTCCTGCACATCTCCTACTGGGGATGTGCCCGCAACCCAGGTACATGCCCTTGACCGGAATCGAACCTGGGACCCCTCAGTCCGCAGGCCGATGCTCTATCCACTGAGCCAAACCGGTTTCGGCATGCATTTCTTTCTTTTTTTTAAAAAAAATTTTTTATTGATTTTTTTACAGAGAGGAAGGGAGAGGGATAGAGAGTCAGAAACATCAATGAGAAAGAAACATCGATCAGCTGCCTTCTGCACACCTCTTATCGGGGATGTGCCCACAACCAAGGTACATGCCCCTGACTGGAATTGAACCTGGGACCTTTCAGTCTGCAGGCCAACGCTCTATCCACTGACCCAAACCGGTTAGGGCTAGGTCTTGCATTTCTAACATGTTTCTATATCATGCTGTTGCTTACTGGTCTAGAACCACTGGACTACTTAATACCAAAATGTGTGTTGCTGGATACAAAGCAAAGTCCCATCTGTTTACTCATCACCTTTTAAAAACAACCTATGACCTGAGTAATCTCTATACCTTTTAGAGATGGGAAGCAGGCTTATGACAGTGCTTAAACTTGCATAAAGTCCCATTACCAGTTAACAGTAAAGCCAAAATCTGAAGCCAGGCCTTCAGTGTCCAGACCTTGCTCTACTTCTCCCACACCTTATAGCTTAGGGGAATCTCTACCTTATTTTCTAGCTTCTACATATGCCACTTCTATTTGTAATGTCATGAGAATGGAAAGAACTATAATACTTAGTTTACTACATTCCATTACTGTTCTCAGTGCTTTATAAACATTACAGTATTTAATTGTCACCCTAACTCTAAGAAGTTGATGTGCTTTTATTATTATCTTCATTCTAAAGCTGAAGAAACTGAGGCATAGAGAGGTCAGCTCATTTTCCTGGGGTCTGAGAGCTAAGAACTTGGTACAATGATATTCTAAGAAGTCTGGTAGGGTTACTGCCCTGAAGGGAAAGGGAGCTCAGCGAATAAGCTCAGGATCTCAAAGACAGAATTGACCCTGGGCTAGGTAGAGTCCTCCTACTATGGAATTCTCCAGAGCTTTTCATTGAGTTCCTGTTGTGCTGTAAGTCTCCTCTCTGGGGCTCCCAGTCTCTTCCTTGCATCATCACTAAAGACCCCAAATAACTAGGGCTATCTGTTAATGGGGCACTAGGCATACAAAGTGAGATGTAGTAGTCAGGGCACACATGTAGGCATGTGAGCCTGCCGGGCTGGATGCAAAAGGCTTGATTGAATAATAGCATTTAGAAAATGCCATTCAAAGACCTTCAAAATGATGAATTGGGGCTTATTTAAATGGTATTAAATCAAGGCTTCTGTGCACAAGAGCTTGCTCAGATTCATACAAAGCAGACTTCTATTTGGAGTGTCTGATACTGGTAGTTCCCTACAACTGGCTGCTTCCTGGGCTCAGGAGCTAGGCTAGTGGCCAGAGTCATGGAAAAGAAGAGCATGAAGCCAAAATACCCCACAAGATAGAGTGTGTCCAGATGGGGACTCTGAAGCCACAAAAGGAGAAGAGACCATCTCAATGTCTTGTAGTAAACCAGCCAAAGTCAGACAACTATTTTCTGAGCCCTTCCGAACCTTCTAATAGCCATCTCCCCATGTGGCTACTCTGGGATCTGCCTATGTGGGCAGTATACTGCCTAGGATTGCCATTTGCTCTAATGGGTCACCTCTCTTCTGGTCTTTTCTCTTCCTTCTCTTCCAGATTGGTCTGGGTGATCTACAGGTTGCTATATTCACTCCCAAGCTCTGTGAACTGGGGATACTGGTTTTTGTTACTTCAACTTGTGCACTCCCATCACACTCAAACCATTTCCACCACTATCCCTTAGAGTTTGTAGGACACTTGCATGAAAATAGCTCATCTAATCTACACTGATCTCTCAGAAACTGAAGCCTCGGCTGCCTTGTCTACCCACAGGATCTCATTCTTAGATAGAAATTCTGAACTTACATGAGCCCCAAAATAAGTGCCTCTTTAAATTTTGTGCCTTAGTTCAGGCTTATCCTGGCAGGCATTCTTGAACTTTTGTCCAGAATGCAGCATTTTTCTGAGAGGCATAAGTGGCCCTTTCTACCATGGAAGCATCAATTTATTGGGATAGACAGACAATGGTAACTAAATAGCTGATATTATTTATTTATTTATTTATTTATTTATTTATTTATTTATTTATGTATTTTCAATATTATTTTGTATTGGTTTCAGATGTACAGCATAGTGGTTAGACAATCATATACTTTATACAGTGTTCCCCCTGATATTTTCAGTACCTACCTGGCACCACACATAGTTATCACAATATTATTGACTGTATTCCCTATGCCTTACTTTACATTCCCATGACTATTTTGTAACTTCTGATTTGTATTTCTTAATCTCTTCACCTTTTAAGTTCTGATAAGTATTATGGAGAAATTACAATAGGGTAATGCAGTAAAGAGTGACAAGGACTAACAGGTTACATCAAGTTGACCAGAGATGGTCTTTATGAGCAGATAACATGTGAACCGAGACTTGAATAAGAAGTATCCAGCCATTGAAAGGTTTTTAATAAGAGCATTCAGATTTCTGGGCAGGGGAAAGAACAAATGAAAAGTTTTAGTGGTGGGAACATGCTTGATGTGTTTGAGGAGCAATTAGATCAGAATGGCTGGAGGACATGAAGCAGGAGGGGGAAAGTGTTTAGAAATTAATGTCAGAGAGTGAGGTAAGTGGAAGAAAAATCAAAGGGCCTTTTAAGCCAAGTTTAGAGTTAAAATTTTATTCTTAGAGCTATAAAATCACTGGAGAGTTTTTCATAGGTGAATGACATGATCTGATTTTTTTTTAAATCCTTACCCGAGGATATTTTTCTATTGATTTTTAGAGAGAGTGGAAGAGAGGGAAAGACAGAGAGAAATATCGATGTGAGAGAAGCACTTCGATTGGCTGCCTCCTGCATGTGCCTTTATCCTGGCTGGGGAGGACCCTGCAACAAAAGTACTTTCCCTTGACAAGAATTGAACCCAGGACACTTTGGTCCGCAGGCCAACACTCTATCCACTGAGACAAACTGGTTGGGACTGAATATTGTTTGAATATTATCACTCTGTCATCTGTGCTGAGTAGAGATTGGAAAGAGAGCAGAGTACAAGCAAGAGATCAGAAAGAAGCTATACTGCAATAATCCTGGGCAAGATGATGGTAGCTTTAGCCACAGTGATGTCAATAGAGGTAGTGGGAAGTGGTTGAATGCTAAATGTTGAAGATATTATTGATAACACTGGTAAATGGGTAGGATGCGCATGGTGATGGAAGAAGAGTCAAGTTTGACTAGTAAGTTTGAGGAATGCCTGAGCAAATGCCCTTTATTGATATGGGAAGAAATTGTGGGAGAAGCTGACATGTTAATGGCAGGAGCCGTATAATCAAAAACTGTGTTCTGTAATGTGCTGAGTCTAAGATGCCTATCACACATCCACATGGAAATAACAAATAGTTTGATATGTGAGTGCAGTAAACAAGGGAGAGGTCATGGATAAATTTGGGAGGTCTCATTACCTAAATTGTATTTTGAAACACAAGATCGCCTATAGAGGTAGTGTGGATGAAATAGAGAAGGTCAAGGATGGATCCCTGGGACACTTCAACATTTGGAGATCAGGAAGAGGAAGAAGCTTCAGGAATCAGATTCAGAGGGAGAAGCTAAAGTGGAGCAAAAACTGGGTGAGTCTAATTCTAGGTCTAGTCCACAGAAAAGAGTGTCATGAGCTTCATGAAGATGTGTCTTTGGTGATTTGATAAGAACCATTTAGGTGAACTGATGGGTCATAAGCTGACAGGATTGAGGAGAGAATGTGAAACAAAGAAGAGGAGTTAGAGAGTCAAATCTTTGCAGGTGTTTGGTTCTGTGTGGGTTAAGAGAAAGGTGGTAGTTGGAGGAATATGAAGCTCAAGATTTGGGTATTTTTAAAAAATATATTTTTATTTATTTCCGTGAGGAAGGGAGAGGGAGAGAGAGATAGAAACATCAATGATGAGAGAGAATCATTTTTCAGCTGCTTTCTGCATGCCCCCTACTGGGAATCAAGCCCACATCCAGGGCATGTGCCCTGACCGGGAATCAAGCTGTGACCTCCTGGTTCACAGGTCGACATTCAACTACTAAGCCACACTGGCCAGGCAAAAATTTAGGTATTTTAAAGATGAGAGATATATGGCATGCTTGCATGTTGATGGAGATGATCTAATAGAGAAGAAAAACTTTATGATACAGAGAGGAAATTACTGGAGTGATGTCCTTGAATAGGTGAAAGGGCACCAGATGAAGGACACAGTGAGTTTATAGACATGTGTGTAGGTAGGTTAATGGATGCGTGTGCAAAGGAGGGTAATCAAGGAATTGTTTTGAAAAAGATTCATATTTTTGGAGGTGCTCCATATTGAATTCTTTAGTAAGTATCTGGAAGCCAGGAGATACAATAAAGGTCAAGGTTACAGATGCACTTGAAGGTTACTGGTGAAACCTCTGCTGAGTAAAGGGAAGGAACTTATGCAAAGTTCTACTTAGGCCTGTCTGATTCCAGAGCTTGTGCTCTTTCTTGTGTTCCACCTCTGGTTGGAGATTGGCTTGTGTATTCCAGTGCCCAGCAAACATTATTCCTATACTAATGTTTATAACTGCTGGCAATTTGGCCTTGACATAGAGCTGAAATGTGTGTTTTCAGAGGTGGGAGGCTGGCTAGGTGACCTCTGGCCTTTCCCCTGTCACAGCTCCCTGGCCTGAAAGGTCAGAGCTTGATGCATGTTTTAGTCTCATAAATTGTCCATAAACTCTAATGGCAAGCTACAGATTTGTCACTCCTTAATCTGGCTGTGGCAATAGCTGACTGACTTTCAGCTCTGGGGAGCAATGCAGTAAATAATTTTCCCTTTTGTGCAAGAAGAAAAAATAGAAAATTACATTCTTTTCAGATTTCACTTTTGAATGTGCTGGTGTCTCTGTCAAGAGCTCCCTCTTGCAAGCCAAAAAGCAACATGATCCCCAGGGAGCCTGCTTCCTAATAGGCAATATCTCGGTCATTCAAAGACAGAAAGGGAGAGCTCTGTACAGTGATCAGAGCTTTGTCACATCAGCTCATGGTGTGCTCCTCTTGATAGGTAGAAATCTGCTTTATCATTCTGCAAGTTTGGAACTGAGACTCAGGAAGACTGGGAGTTCCCTTAAGTCATCTAACTCAGTTGGTAGGAGGCAGAGTTGGGCCTCAAAACTGAGATGGAGTTCACAGTCCTAAACCTTTTTGAGTGCCCCATTTGGCCGTGGGTGTGAGTCAGGACCAGGGAGCTGCCAACCAAAATGGGTAAAAAACTCAACTAAGTAATAAAAGAGCAAAATAATAAGTGATAATTATAATGATATAATAATAATCACCTATTCACTGACTCCTCTGGAAATCAGAGGAGGAAGTTATAGATGTAGGGAAACCCCTTTACACTCATACTCCATACCCTGTGGTCAAGGCCAGATTGAGCAGCCTGGATCCCACTAAATGTCACATTTTCCAGGCCAGCCCCTCTTCTCTTCACCTTTTCCTGACCTTAAAGCAGAAGCAGGAAATCCATTCTCCTCCTTTCTTCTGATTTTCTTCCTGCCCCAAGTCCCTGCCCAATCCACTTCATGGCTGGCCACATCCTGCCTACAGAATCACATTGTACTTCTGCTCTGTGGGGCCCGCCATTGATTTAAACATGGCATATCCAATGTATAACCATAGCCAGCATATGGCTCCTTTCCTCAAGGTTGTGATATTTATTCTTGTGCTTGTCACCAGAGACAGAACAGAATAGATACAAGGGGAACTGGTAGACATTTTGAACAGTGCTTCCAGAAGCCAATTGGCTCATGCTCATCTCTGATCAAATAGGCAAGAGATATAGAGGTAAAAGAGCATGCAACTGACTAGTGACTCAGCCCTGAATGGCTGTGTGGGCTTACTAGGGCACGTACCCTCCCAGGCCTTTGTGTCTCCAACTGAGACAAAGAAGTTGAATCAAATGGCCTCTAAGGCCTCTAATTTTTATTTTCTAGGATTCATTCACTCACTGTCTCTTTCTCAATTATGGTCTCTATCTCTCTCTTGCTCTCTTTTGTGTGCTCTCTCTCTCTCTCTCTCTCACACACACACACACACACACACACACACACACACACACTCTCTCTCTCTCTCCTTACTCTGTCATTTGCATTGTCTGCCAAATTCCCTTTGGCTTACTGTAAAAGTATAACTGGTTTTATAAAAAATATTCTACACTGTATCCAGCCAGTGCTTGCTTCATAGGACTCCCCTGTAGTGGCACTGGCTTATTCCAACAATGCAGAATCATGACCTTTGTCAGCATTTCTTTTCAGTCATGGCCCCCAGAACCAGTTAAAGTACAAGAGGAACCATATTTCTTATTTAACAAAAATGGGCCTGTTAACATGAGGACCTGTGTAGGGCACTGGTAGGTCAATGAACTTTGATTTGGACTTGGGGTTGGGCTTCCCTGTGCCTGGTGTCCAGAACCAGGGCAGAGAATTCAGCAGCCTCACATTCTCATAAACATTTGTGGGAGGAAAGAATGGAGTTATGCTCTGGCCATCAAGAGTCAGAATCCATTTTCAAGTACATAAGTAGGAAACCTGGGACTAGCTCTTCAGGCATCCAGTCCCAAGTCTAATCAATCCCCATTGCCTTATGCATCTTCCTCAATGAGGGACCCTGTGATACTGGGAGAAAAATTGAATTTCAGTTTTTGTTAACTTCTGACATTTCTCATTTCATTCCATTTTGTAGGCAATGAACCACAAAAACATTAGTAATACGTTAATCTTTGTCTCCAAGAGAAATCACGGATATTTTTATATCACATTATCATTGTATCTACCTCTGGATAGCCTTTGTAGCTAACTTACTTTGGAATTCCAGTAGTTTTTATACTCACCACTAAGTATTTTATTCCATACATCAATAAGGAAGCATTTATGTTAGTATATAATACAAATTTTGTTTACTATTTTGATATAATTTATTCCCTTTGTAATGTAATGCATTTAAAGTATTATTATGACAAGGAGTCAACACCACAACAAAGGTTAACACAGCTGTCTAAGGCAAACTGGGGTCTGTAATCTATGAAGTTTAGAGCCTGATGTAGCTTGTATCCTCACTAGATTCTACTCCAGAAACCTACTCTCTCGCTATATAGGACACCAGCCTGGAAGATACCTATTCATTGTCCAACATCAAGGCAGCTCGTTTTCACAATGGCTGATTTCAGGTCTTATTTTGATCTCACTGTAGTTTGCCCCCAATATCAACTATTCAATCTAGGCTCTGCTAAAATGCCTGCATCTCATGACCTCTTCTTTCTCCTTCCCTCATTTTCCTTTGCCCTGGGTTCATTATTACCTTCTCCCACCTGTTTCCCCTGGCTGCTACCAGCACTTTATATCCCTTTTTCCTTCCTCCAAGGCCCACAGCATACTAGTAGCCCAAGATGGTCCACAATGCCACATATGCTCTGCCTCTTTTGATAGGAATCCAGGGGTGCTCAAATGGAGCAAGTTGGCTTGGGGCTCCAAGAAGTTGCCAGGGTTATTGTTGCTGTTACTACTGCTGATAGGTTGGGGCAGCAATAATTATGGCAAGTTGGGAAAAAGAAGCAGGTTGGCTCTGAATTAGGGCTTTTTACTCCATGACTTTCCTACATACTCTAATCTCTCTAGTCAGACCACATCTGTTCAGAATTTTGGCTCCCTGAATAGTCCCTTGAATCCAGGGTTGTTATGGGCATTGAATGAGACATTTCCTATTGGGAGTCCATGGTGGATGTGCCCAGAAGGCAACATTGGAGTGAGGCAGGCAGGAGGGTTGGCTGTGTTGACAGGCTACCTGATGTGGAATCACTTACCAGTCATGTGACCTTGCATAAGTTGCTTAAACTCTCTGCCTCAGTTTCCTTTCTTGTAAAATAGAGGTAATAACACCACCACTCACCTCATGTGATTGTTGTGAGGATAAAATGAATTAGTTTCCTTAAAGTATGTAGCATGGTATAGACGCAAACTAAGATCAATGATAGTATTATTGTCTTTGCTAAGCAGGTGCATGTTTACGAGAAGTGAACAAAAAGAGGAATTATGGGTGTAAGATGCTTCTGGATTCTGAGAAGCACAGGTTGACATCTGCTACCTCTGCACCTTCCCAAAGTGCTTGCTTTGGAATAGAAGGGAGATGACTGTCCAACCTACTCTAATATCCCCACTCAGCCTATGTCTGTTTGGAGTCTATGGTTTCTTTATAATACCTCCCTCCTAGGGATGTCACAGGAATTGAATGAGGCATTGCCTATACCAGTGATGGCGGACCTCTGACACGCGAACTCATTTTTTTGGTTGATTTTTCTTTGTTAAATGGCATTTAAATATATAAAATAAATATCAAAAATATAAATCTTTGTTTAACTATGGTTGCAAATATCAAAAAATTTCTATATGTGACATGGCACCAGAGTTAAGTTAGGGTTTTTCAAAATGCTGACACGCTGAGCTCAAAAGGTTTGCCATCACTGGCCTATACAAAGGTGGGAACTCCTTGAAAAATAGAGGTGTGCTTCAGACTCTCAGGAATGGATTTTTCACCTTCAAAAATGGATTTTTTTGGAGTCTAGATTCATCTGCCCACAGCTGCTGTCTAGTTTCTGAAAAGCCTAATAGATCAGAGTCATTGAGCCTGGGTTCTATGGCTCCCCTCCCCAGTAGCCAGCCATATGAGCACCCTGATTCCCTATACAACCCACCCCACTCTTGTTAGAGCCAAATCTCCTGTTCTTGGTTCTAATTCCAATCTGCCTCATTGCTTTTGTTCCACCATTTCCTGTGCCTTGATCCATAGCCCCCTCCACAAAGTTCAGTTATCCCCACCCTCTAAGGTGGCAGTCCCATCTTCTCCAGGAAATATGTGCTGACTAGAGCAATAGATTCTCAGACATCAGAACTCCAGTTGCCCACTCATTAATCAGCCTTCATGGACTACCCCTCCTTTGACTTCCTACAGCACTTAAGACTCATGCCAGACAATTTAGCACTTCATTTTAGACTGTCATCAATTGTGCCTCAATTTTTCCCTGTGCATTACAGTGTTAACTACAACTCCATCAACAGCTTTAAGAGGACAGAGAGAAGTAAGACCAATATTTCTTCCTGACACTGATGCAGAAAGATAACTGTTGTGGCATCTATAGGGTTGAAAATGATACACAATTCTTATCCTAAATATTCTTTCTGTTCCCAAATCTGGTTGGGAGCCTCCTCTTATGGCACAGGACAGTGGAAATGAACAATTTGCCCAGCTTGCCAAGGAAAGGTTATGTGTGCCAGTATACTCAGCAACTCCACCTCCAGGACATCCCCATCTCATCCGACCCTGGACATTTGAATTCTCCTCCTAAGGGCTTGCTTACTCAGGCTAGGGCCACTTAATACTAAGACCAGTGGTGGAACCAAGTGTCCTGGGTGAACGGCTGTTATACATGGGAATATGACTCTTCAGGTTGTCTGCAGAAAGGTTTGCTGTAATAGGGTAGTGCTTGTTCCAATCTGCCTGGGGCAGGCTATTGTGATCTGACAGAAAGTGTGCCTGGTGGGCTCTTTACACATACAAATTTGGGCACAAACTGTCTCTATGTTATTCATCCATGGTGTTTGTTCTACAGTGATACCTCAATATGCTTTTCCAAACTACTTTGACTGATCTAGTGTTCTGAGGCAACAAAGAAAGGCAAGGGCAGTAGCCAGACAGTTTTTCATGTACTTGTTCAAACACATTTATTGAACAGTTATTATATGTCATGTCTTTGTTGAATGCTGGGGTCACAAAGAGAACAAAGAGAGAGTCCTCGTGTTCCAGAAGCTCATGGTGTAATGGGAAAGGCAATTTATACAGCCAACTAAATTTCATGGTGGGGGAGCCACAGAAGCTGTGGGGACTCCTACAACCAATCCAGTTTCCAAAATCAAAACAAAACTCAGTTTTCCCAAGTTCCATACTGATGGTGTTTTCTACCGACTACCTATCCATTGCCCTACCTAAACTACACTCCTTCCTCCACTGTAGCTGCCAGGGGAGCTCCATACTAAGAGAAATTAATGTGACCGACAGGCAAAGAGGAAGTTTCTTGTAAGAGGATGGAGGATGGGGATGTTGTGAGTCATAATATTGCTAAGAGAGTCCCACTGACTGTATCACTTAAGCTCCAAAGCAAGAATTGAGGGAAGTCCCTAGGCCCTGGGAGATACTTAAGCAATGGGAGCTATAATTATTATCCTAGTGTGTTTCTTGACTTTATATAGTTTCCACTGATACTACATGGGGCAAATATGTCCAATGGGAAGAAGCCTGCACGTGGGGTCAGGGATTTGCCTTCTAATTCTGGATGAGTCATTTACTAGCTATGTAACCTTGGGTAATTTACATGACCTCTTTGCCTCAGTAACCTCATCTGTCAAATGAGGTTAATAATGGTATTTTAGTCAGAATAAAATGAGATTATGTTTTTTGTTTGTTTTATTCTTTTTATCTTTCCAGCCTGCCCCTGCCACTCAGCCCTGGCCTTCACCCTCCTCATTGTCTGTGTCCATTGGTTGTGCTTATATGCATATAAGCTCTTTGATTGATCTCTTATCTCCCAGCCTCCCCTTCCTTCTCTCTGAGGTTTGACAGTCTGTTCAATGGAGATTATATGTTTTAAAATTCCTTCATGAAGGCTGACATACTAGTACTATGTAATCCACAACTGGGGACTAGTTGTTGTTATTAAGAGCTATAATCCTCTGCTTCAGCAATAGCAACAGAAGCAGCAGTCAGTAGCATGTTTGTACCAACTTCTCTCCCCCCCCCCCCGTTTTTGGCCTTTCCTCTCTCAGCTAGCTGAGTCCTTCAGCAAGTGGGCAGCAGAGAACTTGACAGTATGAACTGAAATGTCCTCAGGTAGATCCAGGCAGCTTCCTAGCAAAGAATTGACTGTTGCTGCCAGAGGGCCTCTATAATAGAGGTAGGGGAGAGGGCTGAGTTCATGTACTGAGATTACTGCCTCCCTCTGAGAAAGTTAACCTGCCCATTTCATCTGATGAGTGTATTAAAGCAGTAATCACGTCCATGCGGTCTCGCTTTTTTTTTTTCCTGGGAATTAATGACTGGGGAAACAGTATGGTCCTTTTTGCAGCCATTAGTGCTGGGCTATTACTAATTCCAAGAAGGACCACATTAGTGCTCTAATGAGAATGTGGGGCCAATGTTTTTTTTTTTTTTAATTGGCTGATTGCCTGTGGGGATGCACTTGGCGCTTTGAGCCTTAATGTCATCCCCATTAGAAATTCAGCTGCCTATACCATTTTATATCTGTCCCATGCTTGTACTAATAATGTTTGGGAAGATTTTAAACAATGAGATGACCAAAGTCATTGTCAGTCTCAAAATTAAAGAGTACTTTGTAAGTGGAAGGCACTTAGCTTGGATATAAAACATCATTCGCGAGAGAATGGATGATGATTTTGGTTGCCTTTGGTTACCTCTCTCCAACCTAAGAGGGTGGGATTCACCACATCTGAGTTTCGGTCTCTCTCTCTCTCAGAACACTGAACAGTAGATATATTCTCTCAACAAGTGTTTAAGTGCACAACACCATATTATTGACTAGGTACTTTGTCAAATAGCACATCTTTAGAAATTATCTTGTAGAACTGTAACTTTAAAAATATATATTTTTATTGATTTTAGAGAGAGAGAGAAAGGGAGAGGGAGATAGAGAAACATTGATATGAGAGACAGTGATTGGTTGCTTCCTGTATGCACCCCGACTGGGGATCTATCGAATTCACGATCTGGGTATGTGCCATGACCTGGAATCAAAATGGCAACCTTTCAGTGCACAGGACAACCAACGTTCAACCAACTGAGCCACATCAGCCAGGGAAAAAACTGTAACTTTATACTCATTGAGCAACAACTCCCCGTTTCCCCCTAACACCAATCCTGGCAACCACCATTTGACTTTCCTCTTTTATGAATTTGACTATTTTAGATTCCTCATATAAGTGGAATCATGTTGTATTTATCCTTCTGTAACTAGCTTATTTTACATAGCATGATGTCCTAAAGGTTCATCCATGTTGTCACAAATGACAGAATTTCCTTATTTTTTAAGGCTGGAACACATATATACATATACATATTTTCTTCTATTAATTCATTTGTTGGTGGACTTTGGCATTATTTCCATATCATGGCTATTGTGACTAGTGCTTCTAAAAGTATTGAAGTGCAGGCATCTATTTGAGTTCCTAATTTCATTTCTTTTGGATAATGCCCAGAAGTGGGATTGCTATTTCACACAGTAGTACTATCACAGATGTATGCATATTTCCAAACTCATCAAGATATGTATATTAAATGTGTAAAATTTTTATGTATCAATTATATTTCAATAAAGTTTTTAAAAAAGACTCTTCCTTCTCAACTTTTCTGCAGCCATAAAGAGCTGCCAACCTTACCTGTCCCCAGAGGCTGCTTTGACTTACTCCCCCACTCAGGGCCATCAAAGTACCTCCTGGCATTGTTGTTAACCTCAAGAGCACATGAAACTCATGGAGGAGGAAGGAAGGAGCCAGAGGCAATTATTACTACTGTACAGATAAAGAAATAGAGTTTAAGTGACTGATGCATGGTCACTTTGCAAGTCAGTGGCAGAGCTAGAATGAATATTAGTTTCTAGCTTAAAGCTCAGAGCCATTTCCTCTCTCTAGTTACACTAGGGAGGTCTGTTAGTTCTCTGAAGAAGTGCTACTCAGAGTACTCATTGGTTATAAAATGAGAAGCTTGGTGCAGGATGTAAATCAATGCACTGCTTCATTCATTGAGAAAATCTTGCTAGGAAATAAATGTCAGTTGTATGAAACAGTGTGTTTAGTTTACATTTTGGCACAACTTCCATCAAGGATGGTTCTGGGAACCACACTGTGAGTAGTACTGGCCTAGATTATCAGAACTGTAAGTTCTGTAGAGGGAAGAGACCTTTTTTGTCTTAATAAGCATAATAGCCACCATTAATGTATCTGAGTTTTCCTAGTGTCAGATATTGTGCCAAGCTATAAACATTCTCTACAATTTTTTAAGGTTGGCACTACTGTTATCACCTTTTTATACATGAGGAAACTGAAGTATGGAAAAGTTAAGTAGCTTTTCTATGGTCATACATTTTATCAGTGGTGGAGCTGAGTTTCTAACTCTGTCCACCTGACTTAAGAGAATACACTATTTACACATTGTTTCATATCTCCCATGTCACTGTGGTATTCCAAGAGTGAAGTTTAAAAGTACTATACATTCTTTGTGGGGATACAAAATGATACACACAGCCACTCTGGAAAATAGTTTGGCAAGTTTTTATAAAACTAAATATGTGACTACCATATGATCCATACATTCCTGGACATTTTTACAGAGAAATAAAAAACCTGTTTTCATCCAGAGCCTGAACATGAACATCCAGAACAGTTTCATTACAAACTACCAAAATTCACAATTAAAAAAAAATACCAGAAGCAATTCAGATGTCCTTCAATAGGGCAATGGTCAAACAAACTGTGGTACGTATATGCCATGAAATACTACTCAGCAAAAAAAGATATGAACTATTAATATATACAAAAATGACCTGGATGAATCTGTAGAGAATATTCAGTGGAAAAAAGCCAATCCAAAATACTTACATACTGTACAAGCCAATTTATATAATATTCTTCAGATGACAACAGTATTTAAATGGAGAACAGATGAATGGTTACCAGGGGTTGGGGAGGGTGGGGGTTAGAGAAAGGAGGAAAGAGGAAGTGGCCCTAAATGGACAACATGAAAGATTCTTGAAATGATGAAATTGTTCTATATCTCCAATACATCCATATCAAAATACCAGTTGTGATATTACACTACTACAGTTTTACAGTATTACTAGAGGCCCAGTGCACAAAAATTTGTGCACTCGGGGGAGGTGGGGGTAGGGGGTCCCTCAGCCCGGCCTGTGCCTTCTCGCAGTCTGGGACTCCTCCGGAGATAACGACCTGCTGGCTTAGGCCTGCTCCCAGGTGGCAGAGGGCAGGCCTAATCCCTAGGTGCAGCCCCTGGTTGGGCTCAGAGCAGAGCCGATTGGGGAGTTGGGGCGCTGCCCTCTGTCATGCACAGAGCAGGGCGGATAGGGAGGTTGTGATGCCACCCTCAGTCACGCTCAGGGTAGGGTCGATTGGGGGTTGGGGCACCGCCCCCTGTCACGCACAGAGCAGGGCCAATCAGGGGGTTGGGGAGCTCCCCCCTGTCACTCACAGAGTAGGGCCAATAGGGGAGTTGGGGCACCGCCCCCTGTCACACACAGAGCAGGGCAGATCAGGTGGTTGGGGCGCCGCCACTCTCACACTCAGGGCAGGGCCGATGGGGAGGTTATGGCTCTACCCCATCACACACAGAGCAGGGCCCATGGGGGGGGGGTTGAGGCGCCGCCCTCTATCACCCACAGAGCAGGGCCGATCAGGGGGTTGGGGCACCCCCACTCTCACACTCAGGGCAGGGCCGATGGGGAGGTTATGGCTCTACCCCATCACACACAGAGCAGGGCCCGTGGGATGGGGGGGTTGAGGCGCCACACCCTGTCACACACAGAGCCGCAGGGCGATGAGGGGGTTGGGGAGCTCCCCCCTATCAGGCACAGAGCAGGGCCGATCAGGGGGTTGGGGCGCCTTCCCCTGTCAGGAACAGAGCAGGGCGGATAGGGAGGTTGTGGCCCCGCCCTCTGTCACACACAGAGCCGCAGGGCGATCAGGGGGTTTGGGCGCTTATCCTGGTGCCAGGAGGCCTCTCGGCTCCACTGATCCGGTGCTGGGAGGCATATTACCCTTTTACTATATAGAATAGAGGCCTGGTGCATGGGTGGGGGCTGGCTGGTTTGCCCTGAAGGGTGTCCTGGATCAGGGTGGGGGTCCCCACTGGGGTGCTGGACAGTCTGGGTGAGGGGCTGAGGGCTGTTTTCAGGCTGGGACTGAGCTCCCAACTGCTCCTTTTTTTCTTTTTTCTTTTTTATTCTGGGCCAGCTTTAGCTCTGGCTCTAGCTCTGAGGCCTCTGCTGCTGAAAGCAGGTATCTGGTTTGTTTAGGTTCTATAATCGGAACTCTGTATCAACTCCAGCTCTGAGATCCTAGCCGGCTGAAAGCTGGTTTCTGGGGTTTTGTTTAGCTTCTATATTTGTTACAATGTTTCAAACTGCAAGCTCAGAGGCCGGCAAGGCAGGCATGGAACGTTGCAGTCTTCCATCACTGAAGCAAGCAAGCCTCATGTTCAGTTTAAGCTGCCTGGCTGCCGGCGGCCATCTTGGCTGGCAGTTAATTTGCATATCGCCCTGATTAGCCAATGGGAAGGGTAGCAGTCGTACGCCAATTACCATATTTCTCTTTTATTAGATAGGATTACTGTTAAGGGGAGCTGGCTAAAGGGAACAAGGCTCTCTTTGCATTATATCTTACCACTGCATGTGAGTCTACACTTATCTCAAAATTAAAAGTCTAATAATAAAACAAAAACCGCCCTGGTCAAGTGGCTCATTTGGTTGGAGCATTGATGCATAAACCAAAAGGTTATAGGTTCAATTCCCAGCCAGGACACATAGCTAGGTTGCTGGGTCTATCCACACAGTCAGGGCACATACTAGTACTTAAGGCAGCGGATTGATGTTTCTCTCTCTCTCTCTCCATCACTCCCTTCCTCTCTCTAAAATCAATAAAAATATTATCCTTGGGTGAGGATTAATTTTTTTAAACTAAAACCTGAAACAATATATGCATGCCTATGTTCCTTGCAATGCTATTTACAATAGCCAAGATTTGGAAGCAGTCCAGGTGCCCACCATTATATGGATGGATTCAGAAAGTGTGGTAGATTTATACAATAGAATACTAATCAGCCATAAAAAGAAGAAAATCTTACCTTTATGGCAGTATGGATGGACCTAGAACAGGGGTGGTCAACCTTTTTGTGAGTGCGTGCCAAAACCAGCAAAATCTCTGACTCAAAATTCTTCTGCGTGCCAACCCTAATTTTTTGAGAACATGTTATGCCTACTTGTTATTTCTTAAGGTGTACATATGTGAAGAACCTTGAAGAAATAATAAAATTCATTGGAGCGACAAAAACACAGTATATGATGATGAAAAATACATTTATTTTTTAATGTATACATGTACACTGATAGTCCGACAGAAAACTTTATGACTCCGTTTGATATTATCAGTGGGACTTTTGCTCCTGCATCACTGATGACAGAGATTTTACATCAGGTTTATATTTCTTGACCTTCAGAGATATGCACGAGCTACTACTTTCATCCGTCAGGCTACTCCTATTATGAGACTTAACAAAATTCATCACTGAGAACAAAGATTCACAAGCGTATGTGGATAAAAACATGGAGAGTAACGCTGTTGCAAAGTTTTTTAAACAGAAAAAAATTTTCTGGGGTTGAATGTTCCATAACTGCACTAGGAGTTCTTGGTTTCCTGGTCACCTTCACTATTCTAAGTCTTCAATAGTTCGTTTTCGACACTATTGAAATTGCTCTTCCCCTCTCTCGTCAATCCATGTCTATGGTCTTAAAGATAACTTGTTATGTAAAATTATTTATTTATGTAAGATGCACCTACACGGAATTTATCTGAAAAACAAAAAAGTTGATATTAAGAAAAAAATTGTAAATGGAAGATTATAGGAGAGCGTTTCACGTGCCAGCAAAAGTTATTGGCGTGCCATGTTTGGCACTCATGCCAGGGGTTGCCCACCCCTGACCTAGATGGTATTAAACTAAGTGAAATAAGCCAATCAGAGAAAGACAAACTACCATATGCTTTCACTTATGAAATCTAATGAACAAAATAAACAAAAACAAAACAAAATAGAAACAGACTGATAGATACAGAGAACAGACTGACAGCTCTCAGAGTAGAGGGAGCTTCAGGTGCTGAGTAGTGATTAAGGACAAAAAAAAAAAATTCCATATAGCCACAGACAACAATATGGTGGTTACCAGAGGGAAAGGGGGGGAGGAGGAAGGTAGAAGAGGGTAAAGGGGAGATAGTTATTGAAGGTGAATACACAATACAATACAATATACAAATGATGTGTTGCAGAGGAGTACACTTGAAATCTAATTTTATTAACCAATATTATCCCAATAAATTTAATAAAAATTGTCTGCAAATTTTGCTTAGACTAGAAGTGAACCACTTATCAATTTTATTTTAATCATCACTATTGGTGTACCCTGTAGGTGTAAAATTTGGCTTCCACACTGTCAACGTTTCTTGGGGGCCAGACTTCAGAGACTTCATATATAGTTCTGAAGTCTTTGGATTTGCTCTGAAGTTATTGGCTGCCCAAGTTATCATTTGAGGTGTTGAATTTTCTACATTATCTTGGTCTTTCTCTGGATCATTTTTATTCAGTTCCTCATTTGCCCTGTGATAATGGCCACATATTGTTGGCTTTATAGCTTTCTTAGGTTTTCTTGAAGGGGTAGGAATTTTTGGAAAGGCTCTTTTCCTTGAACTCACTTAAAGACATATTTTCACCCCCATGGATGTCTTTAGTACCTGGAAGGACAACAGAGTGAGCACAGAAGGACATTGGTTTGTAGGGAAATGGCTGGGATGAAAGGGAAAAAATCTTCATGAGGAAAAGTATGGATTGAGGATGGTATCTGCCAGGCAAGACCAGGGAGTCTTGGGGATATGCCACTAAAGAAGAGGAGGAGAATTTTGGATGTGGTCCTTTTATCCTGGACACTGGACCTGGGTTAACAGGGCTTCTTCCTCTTTTACCTTCTTTTGGTGAATGGGGTTGAATGTTCCATAACTGCACTAGGAGTTTGTGGTTTCCTGGTCACCTTCACTATGTCAAAATTTCTCAGGACCCTACCCCAGGCCTCCTGAATATATGCTTTTCTCTAGGACAATGAGGGGGCACACCCCCTAGGCTTTAATTAATCAGGAAGCCTCTCCTCCTGCTAATGGTAGCTCTGAGAGAGAAACTTAGACATCATAAAGCACCATCCTGACACTTCCATGGGGAGTGGTGAGGAGGCCGAGATGCTTTGGTAAGAGAAAGGGGGCATTTCTTTAGCACTTCTAAGCCTTCTCAAACTTATTGACCCCATGTTCAATTCTGATGGGTCACATGGTAGGGAGATGATGCTTCCTCCAAATGTTTCCCTAGGCCACCCATTTCAGAGGTTCATTGTTCTTTCTCATCCTTCACCATTAGCTAGTTTTCATAAGATTTACCTAAAATCTTTTCAAGGTAATGTGACTGTCTCTGTGGAGATGTGAATCATCCTGCTTCCCTAGTACAGGTTGCTCTTATGCACCTTGAAGACCATTCACTTCTTGGATACTACCAGAGAAATTTTCCATCTCACCCCCCTTTTTCCACTGTGGCTCTCCCCAGCTTTCTGTTTTCAAGGTTGAAATCATTGTCTTTAGGCTGTCTTTAATGAATAGAGTTGCTCAACTGGTTATCTTAGCTTTGTTTAAAATCTTGGGGGTGATCATAGTAGATACAGTATCTAGATTTGGGGTTTAACAGTATAAGGTGAATGAGGCAGGAATTTAAATTCCTGAAGTTGGGCTTCCTGTTTGTATGTTGAAAACTGCACCTCCCCTCACCACCCCCACTTCCTCAGGGAACTCAGGGAGTCAGACCCTTGGTCTGAGGATTGCAGACTCAGGTTCATAGAGGACAGGAGGCCCAGGCCCTGTCAAAGTATGGATCAGACGAAGGGCTAAAGGACCCTATGGAATTCATCTCAGCCCCTGCCATTAGGCTTTGGAATAGCTGGGTTTGGCACCAGATGTGATGAACACTGACTTCATGCAGAGGACTCAGGGCAGTGAGGCCTTGATCTGAGGAGTTGGCCTTGGGTCAACAGAGGGAGGATCCCAGGACCTGCCAGGACTGAAGGTGAGGAACATGAGGGAGGAGGGAGGGACCCTGGACCCTAGAACAGAATCATCCCACCCAGGGCAAGATGACGACACCAGGTGATTTCTGCATCCAGGTCTCAGAGACTTGGGGGCTTTGGTATAGGGAGTGGGACCTCAGATACTCAGAGGACTGGCCCAAGTCCTGCCAGAGTCAAAGTGAAGACCCCAAGGAAACACTAATGGGACTCTGGAAGCCACAACAGAGGGGATCCCACCAAAGCCCTCCCCCGCTGTAAGCCCTGAGAGTCCCCAGGGTGGGATGACCAAACGCAGCATTTCCTGATGTCCACATCCTAGTCTGACAGACTCTGAGGATTCATTTTAAGGAACATGGTCTCAGGTTGGCAGAGGGAGGGCCCAGGACCTGCCACAGTCAACATGAAGATGTAGCTACCCTGGATCCCATAACAGAGGGGACCCCATAGAAGCCCACCCTTGCTGTCAGCCCTGGGAGTCCCCAGGGTGGGATGACCACATGCAGTGTTTCATGACTTCCACATATGTGTCTGAGAAATCCTGGGAATGTGGTATCAGGAAAAGGGCCTCAGGTCCACAGAGGGGAGGGCCCAGATCCTACTAGAATCAAGGTGAGAACGCAGAGGGAGGACAGAGGTACCCTGGACCCCAGAAGAGAATCATACCTGGAAGGCCCAGAGGGCAGAATTACCGTACACAGCGTGTCTTGACTTTTACATCCTAGTCTGAGAGATACTAGGGAATTGGTATAAAGAAAAGGGCCTAGCCCCAGCCAGTTTGGCTCAGTGGATAGAACATCCACCTGCAGACTGAAAGGTCTTGGGTTTGACTCTGGTCAAGAGCACTTACCTAGGTTGCAGGATCGATCCCTGGCCCTGGTTGGGGCTCAGGCAGGGGGCAGCCAATTGATGTGTCTCTCTCACATCAGTGTTTCTCTGTCTCTGTCTCTCCCCCTCCCTCCCACCCTCTCTCTAAAAATCAATGGAAAAATATCCTAAGGTGAAGTTTAACTAAAGAAATAAATTTAAAAAATGTAAAATGTAAAAAGGGCCTAAGAAGAAGAAGAAAAGGGCCTCAGGTTCACAGAGGGGATGCCCAGGTCCAGCAGGAAGTGAAAGTGTGGATGTAGAGGGAGGATTAAGGCACCTTGGAACACTCACTCCTAGGAGCCCACGGTGGGGGAGGACCACAGTTTCCTGACTTTCCCTTTGGTGTCTGAGATGTTTTGGAAACTTCGTGTAAGGAAAAAAAAACAGGGCCTCTGGATGGCAGTGGGAGGACCTAGGTTATACCAGGACAGAAAGGGAGAATGGAGGGAACCTGGACTCTGGAGTAGAGTAAGCCTGGGATGCCTCAGTGCAGGATGACCACAGGGGAATTTCTTAACTTCTGCATCTTGGTCTAAGCAAGATTGAGGGTTTAGTATGACCAGAAGACCTCAGGTCAGCAGAGGAGGGGCCAATGTCCTGCTGCAAGTCAAGGTGAGAACACAGAGGGAGAACTATGGAACTCTGGACCCCAGAAAAAAGGGGATTCCACAGAAAGTCCCCTGCTGTCAATCCAAGGCCACTTCAGCTGGGGTGGGGGAGGGGCTGAGAATGTGATGTTTCATGACTAAACAAAAGCCTAGCCCTCCCTGTCCCTTTTGTCAGCCATGAGAAGACCTGAAGTGGTGTGGCTGCATTAGGTGGCCTGTCATTTTCATCTTTGGTCTCACATAAAGGTGAGACCTTTGTTTAAGGAGAGTGGCCTCAAGTAAACAGAGACCTGCCAGGCATCAAGGTGAGGACTGAGTAGACCCTATATCCCAGGACAGATGTACTCCATGGTATTTGGCCACCCTTTCTGTTCCCCTGGAAGCCCTGGGCAGGTGTGGCTAGATACAGGGCCCCCTCACTTCATTCTGTTCAGTTTCAGAGGTATGGGATCTTGTTCAGAGAGTTATGTCTCAGTCCAGCAGAGGGGTGGACCCCAGAAATAAGTTGAGGACCCTAAGTGAGCACAGAAGGGACCAGTGCCTCAGAACAAAGGGTGCCTCAGAGTCCAGCTTACTTCTCCTATGAGCACTGGAGTCCCAGGACTGTGTTTGCAGTCTGTACCCTGAGATGCTACCTCATTTCCTCTTACAGGGCTCCAGGAACTGGGAGGTAAAGGCACATGACCTCAGGTCACAGAGCAGAGGAGGTGCAAGTGGTGCCAGCAGTCAAGGTGAGTTGCATGACCTTAATGTGTCCCCTGAGACTCCCCATCTCAAAACGGGGAACCCCACAGCACCCAACCCCACCTTACTCCATTGTTAGCCCCAGAATCTTGGGAGTGCTGGCTGCACCCTGAGGAGCCATCTTACTTCCTCATTCAGGATATCTTAAGGGGAAGACTGCCCAGGAGGAGAGATCCCCAAGAGGCCCAAAAGCATCCCTAAAGAGACCTGAAAGTCACCTTTGTCAGAGTTTCCAAAGGTGTGTTTCTCAACTGAGGTCACTCACATGTCCTCTTTCCCCCAGGCCTGTGTGGATTTCATCGCCCGCCTCCTGTTTATATTACTGCCAACAGGAGTCATCATGCTTCCTACTCCAAAGTGTTGGTACTGCATGCCTGAGGAAGGCCTTCAGTCCCAAAGTGAGGCACAGGGCCTCTTGCATGGACAGATTCTTGAAACTGAGGAGGAAGAAGCCTCCTTAGACAGGGGAAGAAGTGTCTCCTTCCCCTCCAACTCCTGCTTTCCCTCTCCCTCCTCCTCTTCTTTCTCCTCTTCCTCTTCCTCCTTTTCCTCTTCCTCCTCTTCTTCCTCCTCCTCTTCTTCCTCCTCCTCTTCCTCCTCCACTTCCTGCTGCTGCTCCTGCTCTTCTTCCTCTTCCTCCTCCTCTTCCTCATGCTCCTGCACTTCCTCCTCCTCTTCCTCCTCCTCCTCTTCATCTTCCTCCTCCTCTTCATCTTCCTCCTCTTCCTCCTCCTCCTCTTCTTCATCTTCCTCCTCCTCTTCATCTTCCTCCTCTTCCTCCTCCTCCTCTTCCTCCTCTTCTTCCCCCCATTCCTGCAATCCTCAGACAACAGGAATCATGAAGGTACATGATGCTGCTGCTAGGGCACCATGTCCCCTCCAGCTTCCTCAGAGAGCCTACTTCTCTCCCACTGTCACTCCATCAATCAAATCATATCAGGGTTCCAGTAGCCAGGAAAAGGAGGGGCCAAGCACTTCGCAGGCTCTGCTAGACACTGGGTCTTTGCTTAGAGATGCCATAGAAGATAAGGTGGCTGATCTGGTGGGGTTCCTGCTCCTCAAATATAAAACAAAGGAACCAATCACAAAAGCCGAAGTGTTACGTAGTGTCATCAAAGAGTACAAGGATCACTTCCCTATGATCTTTGACCAAGTATCAGAGTGCATGCAGCTGGTCTTTGGCATTGATGTGAAGGAAGTGGATCCTACCAGCCACACCTATGTCCTGGTCAACACCTTGGGCCTCACCTGCAATGGGATGTTGAATGATGAGCAGAGCGTGCCCAAGACTGGCCTCTTGATAAATATTCTGGGTGTGATCTTTATGAATGGCAACTATGCTCCTGAGGAGGTCATCTGGAAAATGCTGAGTGTTATGGGGGTGTATGATGGGATGGAGCATAGCATCTATGGGGAGCCCAGGGAGCTCCTCACCAGAGTTTGGGTGCAGGAACAGTACTTGGAGTACCGGCAGGTGCCCAACAGCGATCCTGCACAGTATGAGTTCCTGTGGGGTCCCAGGGCCCATGCTGAGACCACCAAGTTGAAAGTCTTGGAGTTTTTGACCCAGATCAATGATACTATCCCCATGGTCTTCCCTCACTGCTATGAAGAGGCTTTGAAAGATGAGGAAGAGAGATCCCAGGGCAGAGTTATTGTCAGTGAGAATGGGGCAGCTAGGACCAGGGTCTGGGCCTATTCTAGAGCCACATCCGTCAGCTTCTCTTGCCCTAAGTGAAATCTGAGGCAGATTTTTCACTCTAATTTTGAAGCGAGCAGTCAAAATGTTCTAAGTAATGGATAAGCTGAATAGGGATTGGGGAGATTTAGTATATGACATCTTCGTGTTCCTGTTCTATAAGAGTGGTTTGGAAATATTTTGTTTTTGGAATTTTTCTGATGTTGTTCTTATTAATGGAAAGTGTAATTAACTCAAAGTTCTAAGTTTATAAATAACATTGGTCACAAATGTGTTGCAGTTTATCCAGTTTAAGAAGTGAGTGTTTTGCCTATTTTGTATTTATAGTCATTTACTACTGTTGTCTTTTAACTTTCATACTAGCTTTATAAGTGATTAATCTACTACCTTTACTGTATATTTACCTTTACCACTGAGATTTATACTTTCGTATGTTTTCTTGTCACTAATGAGCACAATTTCTTTTCAGTTTAAAAGAAGTCCTTTTAGTATTTCTTGTAAGGCCAGTTTAGTGGTAATGGACTCCTTTAGCTTTTGCTTATATTGAAAACATGATCTCTCCACAAATTCTGAATAACTTTTCTGGGAAGAGTATTCAAGGTTGAATCTTTCAGCACTTTGAATATACTGTGTCACTCCCTTCTGGCCTGCAAAATTTCTGCTGAAAAATCTGCTGATAGTCTTATGGGACTGGGTAGGGGTTCATTTGTATATAGTAAGTTGTTTTTCTCTTGCTGCATTTAAGATTTTCTGCATTTTAGTATTTTGTAAAACAAATTGGGAAACCTTCCATCTTATTTTGTGATCTGGAACAAGATAGTATGGCTTCAAAAAAAAGTTTCCTTGGAAATTTGAAAGAAGCAGTAAAATTGATGGGGTAAAGAAATACAGGAAAAGTTTTAAAATATTAATGCTGGCCTTCCCTTATCTGTTTTATCATATTGTTCTATAAATTTAAAAGATGTATACCTGGATATGTGTGGCTTATTTAAAAATGTAAAAGAAATTAAATATGATTAAATAAGACCCCTGCTCATTGGTTCATTTCTTCTACAATCATTAATTAAACATGGGCTCTCAGGAAGGCCTTGTGTTAGTAGTGGGGACACTAGTATAAGCAGGACACACCCACCCATAGAATGATAGTCTAGAAACCACAGACATATAAGGAAGGGGGTGAGGAGTCCCATAAGACCTATAGAACAAGTAAAAGAAAGGGAGAAGTGGTGGGGCTCTAGGGAAGAGCACTCAAGTGTAAATAGCCAAAACCAGGACATTTGGGGCTTTGGGGAACTGTGATTCCCTCTGTGGGAGTTGATTGTAAGGAAGCTGGGTGATGGCCACTGCCAGACTTACAGACAGCATGTGTTGGGGGATGAGAGAAAAGCCCAGAATGGAAAACTTCAATTAACAGTTATTTTTGGGATAGTGGATAATCCAGAGCTGTCTGCACTTGGGACAGGTAGAGAAGGTGTCCTATACTCTTGTCCCAATACACTTGAATACACTATACTTAGTATGTGTCTTATACCCATCATCCTCAAGGATTTCTGGAAAATCCAATGATATTCCTTTGAGGTGGTACCCAGAAGCCTCTAAGACTGACACTCCTTTCTCTGGCCATGGAATACCAGATCCATTCTATTAAAGAAAATATTTTAATTAGATGATCTTGAGTGTAATTTGCACAGTTCTAAGCAAAGGCTTGATATTTAGTAAGGTTGAAATGAATGAAAATTATGATCTGGTTGTAAGACAAAATGGGAGGTAAGGAAGAAGTTGGTTTTTGACGCATATTCTAGGAGGTTTGAGTTGCTTCTAGGGGAAGCTGGGGAAGACCCTCTTACCTCCAAATTAAATAATTCACCCTTGCCCAGCCAGTGTGGCTCAGTGATTGAGCATTTGCCTACGAGCCAAGAGGTCATGGTTCCATTTCTGGTAAGGGTATATGCCTGGATATGGGCTCAATCCTCAGTAAGGGATCTGTAGGAGACAGCCAATCAATTATTCTCTCTCATCAATGATGTTTCTATCCTTCTCTCCATTTCCTTTTCTCTCTCTGAAATAAATAAAATACAATCCTATCTAGTAAAGAGGTAATATGCAAACTGACCATCACTCCAACACACAAGATGCCACCCCCATGTGGACACAAGATGGCCACTACAAGATGGCCTGCAGGGGAGGGCAGTTGTGGGCGATCAGGCCAACAGGGGAGGGCTATTGGGGGCAACCAGGCCTGCAGGGGAGGGCAGTTGGGGGAAATCAGCCCTGCAGGGGAGGGCAGCTCTGGGTGATCAGACCAGCAGGGGACGGCAGTTAGGAGGGACCAGGCCTTCAAGGGAGGGCAGTTGGGGTCGATCAGGCCTTTAGGGGAAGGCACTTAGGGTCGACTGGGCCAGCAGGGGAGGGCAGTTGGGGGTGACCAGGCCTGCAGGTGAGGGCATTTGGGGGGCACTGGGCCTGCAGGGAAGAGCAGTTGTGGACAATCATGCCTGCAGGGGAGGGCAGTTGGGAGCTATCAGGCCTGCAGGGGAAGGCAGTTAGAGGTGACCAGGCCAGCAGGGGAGGCCAGTTGGGGGTGACCAGGCTGGTAGGGGAGGGCAGTTAGGGGCAATCGGGCCAGCAGGTGAAGGCAATTAGGGGTGACCAGACTGGCAAGGGAGGACAGTTAGGGGTGACCAGGCTTGCAGGGAGGACAGTTAGGGGCATCGGGCTGGCAGGGGAGCAGTTAGGCATTGATCAGGCTGGCGGGGGAGTGGTTAGGGGGTGATCAAGCAGGCAGGCAGGCGAGGGGTTGGGAGCCAGCAGTCCTGGATTGTGAGAGGGATGTCCAACTGCCCGTTTAGGCCCGATCCCACCAGACAGTCAGACATCTCTTGAGGGGTCACAGATTGGAGAGGGTGCAGGCTGTGCATGAATTTCATGCCCCGGGCCTGTTGTTTAAAATAATAATTGACCCTCTGGAATGAAATTGTACTGAGTTTTATGTATAAAGCAGTATTTTGGGCTAATTTAACATTCTGTGTCCTATTGTATTTCATATTAATGCATAAAAAACAAGTATATAAAGAACTCAACAAAAGGAAGACAAACAATCCATTTAAAAATGGTCAAAAGACCTGGATATACACTTCTCCAAAGAAGGCATACAGATGGCCAAGAAACATATGAAAAAAATACTCAATGTCACTAAACATGGGAGAGATGCAAATTAAAATGACAATAAGGTATCACCTCAGACCAGCCAGAATTGCAACCATTTATAAATCAACAAACAGCAAGTGCTGGTGAGGATTTGGGGAAAAGGGAGCCCTAATACACTGCTGGTGGGAATGCAGACTGGAGCAGACACTGTGAAAAACAGTATGGAGTTTCCTCGAAATATTAAAAATGGAACTGCCATTTCACCCTACAATCCCACTTCTAGGAATATATCCTAAGAATCCTGAACACCAATCAGAAAGAATATTTGTACTCCTATGTTATTAGCAGCACTATTTACAGCAGCTAAGATTTTGAAACAGCCCAAGTGTCTATCAGTAGATGAGTGGGTAAAGAAACTGGTATGTTTACAACATGGAATAAGACCCGGCTGTAAAAAAGAAAGGTCTCTTACCCTTTGAAACAGCACAGAGGGACCTGGAGAGTATTATGCTAAGTGGAATAAACCCGTCAAAAAGAGACAAATACCACATGATCTCACTTATATGTGCAATCTAATGAACAAAAGAAACTGATAAACAAATGGGTCCAGAGACATAGAAGCATGGAACAGACAGACCTCAGAGGAAAGGGAGAGGGATGGTGGGAAGAGATTAACCAGAGAATTTGAATGCATATATGCATAACCCATGAACACAGGCAATAGTGCAGTGAAGCCTGGGGTAGGGTGGGAGCCAGGTAGATGGGGTCAAAGTGGGGGGAAATGGGTTTATCTGTAATACCCTCAACAATAAAAATAAATTCAAACACACACACACACACACACACACACACACACACACACACACACACACACACACACACTTTCCAGAGTATAGAGTTGTAGGGCTTGGAGATAATATAATATTAAAAATAACTGTCATTCATCACACTTCCAATCTCCACCAGGCACTGTGGGAGGTGCTTTACAAACACTCCATACATTCCTGTAGTCCTACAAGACAGGGCTTATCAAATCCACCTACTTCACAGATGAAGAACCTGGGGCTCTTAGGGACAGCTAATGTCCCCAGGATCACATAGCTAGTAAGTGACAGGCAGAGATTGGATCCCTGGTCTGAATTCCTCTGAAGTCCATGCTGTTCCCACCCATCCCAGACTGTGCCTAACCTTCTGACTCATAAATCATTTTTCTTCTCAGTACTGCATGATGTCTCTCAGGCAATAAAAAGAGGGACCCTGGGGCCAAGGCACTAAAAGCAGGCCTAAGGAAGGAAGGTGACAGTGCGAATCAAACACAATCTGGGTATCGTTTGTGGCCTTTATTTACCAAGGTTCCTCCTGCCCAAGTCCCAGGGTCTCTTGAGAGCTGAGATGCTGGCATTTCTGTCCAGTCCATGCATTTTTCCACATCACAGCACCCTTCTACTGTATGCCCCCTTGTCCATCCCTGGATCCTGGCCTGCTTCTCAATGTTGCCTCCTCTGAAGGCTGCAGCCACTCATGGTGAACAACCCCAAATCTCCTACCCCCTACACCCCTACACTCCCCCTCCCCTGGCTTAGAACATGTCTACTCCCTGCTGAAGTACTGATAATCCATCCCTCACCCTGGAACTGCTCTGATGGAAAAATCTCTTTGAATTTGAACAGTGACCTTTAGATACTCGGACATCCTGCTAGATGTCTTCAGCACATTCTTAACATGCTTTCCAAATGAATCAATGAGTACAGTATGATTGGGCCCATAATCTACCAATTTGGGGATGTCATCCTGAAGTTAGAAAGAAGGTTTGTTAGAATACCTGCTGTTTACAGCAGGAGTTTAATGGGATGTCTTATTTGAAACTGGCCACTGAACACATACACGGATGAATTAGCTTACCTAGGGGGTCAAATTCCAATGCCTCCTTCATAAGTGGTAGATGCAGAAAGACCATGGAAATCACTGTGGAGCAAACATCTACAGAAGCTAAATTCCCCCAAACTTGGAGCCCCCTTGTAGGTGAAAAAAGGTTTCTATGTAGACATGTTCATCTTAATTACAAATTTAAAAAATAATTATCTTTCCCCCCCTCCACTGTTTCATGTCTGTGTGTCTATACCCCAGGAAAATAATCATTTTCAGTGTACCTGATGGCACCTGTATTGGTGTTCAGGTATGTTCAGTCATACAGAGGGTAGCAGAAACTCACAATATTTTGGTCATGCATCAAAAGGAAAGAGATAATTCTCAGCCAACTGAGATTATATAGGTTATCTCAAAGGGAAGTGTAGAAAAGTGTTATTGAGGGAAGATAGCAAACCCACTCAACTGATATTTACAGGATCCTATGGAAATGAAACATGATCCTGAATTTGAAATCTGTCACATTGTAGTCATTGAAAAAGTTGGGGAATTTAAGGCAAATTTGACCTTCTCAGAAATTCCTCCAAGAAATGAAAGTTATTATTATTGGCATAGAAGCTCTTGTTTTTCCAGCTGCTAAGATTGTTGGAGAATGATAATTGAGTGGTTCTCCACACATACACAAGTTTTTGTCCCAAGTTCATACTGGCATTCAGTGACTGGTCAGCGCACGAGTACCACAGACCATCCCCTTTTCCCTGATATATAAAAATTCAGAAGGCCCAACCCAATCTTAGAATTCCCCATGTGTTCAGATGAGGCCCTTATTATGAATGCATTGCAAGCCAATCTCTTCTCCCACAGGCATTGACCCTAAGAGGAGTCCCCAGTCAATCCCCTGCATGCTAATATCAGTCTCAGGGACTGCAGCAGAGAAAAACTAACCAGTGACAGTGTGTTTTTCTATACATTTTTTTTTTGGTTTTTATAATTCATTCTTAAAAGGGACACAATTTTCAATATTTGTATAGCTTCTGGTGTTTTATTTTCCATCCCCAAAATATAAACATTTTCACCTATATGTCTTATGATTTTCTTTAAAAGTTTGTAAGTCTTTAATTGATCTGTAATTTCAATGTAAAGAGAGAAGTAGAGACAGTCTTTTTATTGTTTTTTTACATGATTAACTAGCTCTCTCTACACTATTTATTTTTAAAATTAATCTTTCCCAAAAACTTTTCTAAAGTATAATCTGCTTTTATTATTTTTTCCAATTTCTACTTAACTCCAAGTTAATACTTAACTCATTTTTCTTCCATTGTGTTTAGTAATTGAAATGCTTAAATTATTAATTTTCTCTAAGTGCAGTGTTAGCTGCATCTGATGTTTTAATATTTAGTTTTTTATTAATTTTAGATATTATGCCCCCAATTATGTTTTTAATTTCTTTAGTTTTTGAAATTTATCTTTATTGTTGAGAGTAATACAGACGTCTCCCATCTTTTCCCTCATTGTCCCCTTCCACTGGGCTCCTTCCCGACCTCAGGCCTTCATCACCCTATTGTCTGTGTCCATGGGCTATGCATATATGCATACAAGTTATTTGGTTAATTTCTCCCAGCCACACTCATCCCTCTGAGACCTGTCCTCTGTTCCATGCTTCCATGTCGCTGGACCTATTTGGCAATTTCTTCATTTAAAAAAAATTCTACTGAATTTATTGGGGTGACATTGGTTAATAATTTTTTTCTTGAGAACTTTTTTCTTTATTGATTAAGGTATTGTATATATGTCCTTACCCCCCCATTAGCCCCCTACCCCCTCAACTCATGCCCTCACCCCCCTGGTGTCTGTGTCCATTGGTTAGGCTTATATGCATGCATACAAGTCCTTTGATTGATCTTTACCCCTTACCCCCACCCTCCCCTGCCTTCCATCTGAGGTTTGATGGTCTGATCAATGCTTCTCTGTCTCAGGATCTGTTTTTGTTCATCAGTTTATGTTGTTCATTATATTCCACAAATGAGTGAGATAATGTGATATTTATCTTTCTCCATTTCTTCATTTTTAAATTACTGTTTGCATGAGCTTTTTAAAATTGTACTAATGGTGGGAATTTTCTTTGTTCTTAGCTTTATTGCACTGTGACTAAGGTATCCCATTTGTACTAATTCTTTGTTTTAAAATGCATTTAAATATAAGTGCTCACAAATTTGCATGTCTTCATTGCTCAAGAGCCAGGCTAACTTTTGTTTTCTCCCAGCTTCATTGTAATGTAAGTAAAAATGAAGAGCTATTTACCTTCTTCTAAATTATTACTTGTAGGTTGTGGTGGGTTAGGACATCCACAGTAGGACATGTGGAATTCTTATAGGGAAGGTGTTTCAGCATTATTTCACAAACTTTATTGCAAAAATGTTGGCTGTTCAGATGCCATTTGTCTCTTCAGTTCTTGTTATTGTTTCTGTGTTTCCTTAGAGCTGGATGTGTCACAGGATGCTAGGACCAACACTTCCTAATATATCTTTAGAGACATTTCATTTGAAGGATGTATCAACCAAGATCTCCAGGCTTACTCCAAGCCAAAACAGGGTATTGGGATTTCTGGGGTCTCATCTCTCTCCATTACTCAATAGTTGTATGACTGTAGACACTTTTCTCTGTGCCTAGGCATCTCCCTCTTTACATGGTGGGGAAAATGTTCTGAGTTTGATGGTCTGTAGGAGCATTCTAGGTGAGGCTAGAATCATGGGCGAAACAAAATGGACATGGAGAGGTATAAGGCTTCTATGCAGAGGTATAGAAACAAGTAAAAAAATCAATAAAAGGGGCTATCTATTTAACCTCTCTCTTTCACTCTTGCACTGAAAGCAGGTTCATATGCATGCTTTGTACGTCTGTAGATCATGGATGGGAGAGTGAAACAGTCAAAAGGTTGGATCATTACTTTAAGATTTTTTTTTATTAGTTAAGGTATTATAAATGTGTCTTCATCCCCCTACTTTAAGATTTAAAACCTGAGCTGAGAACAAACTTGAGTGATTGAGAAACCAGTCACACGTTGTATGCTTTGCTGATATATTTATTGATATATTTCCCCTTTTCAGGTGATGGTGACAAAAAGCAGATGGAACCCCTACCCTACCCCCCCAATAAAATACAGACACAGATTTCATTCAGCATATACAAGCATTGGGGCATGTCCAAATTTGACCTCACTGGGTTGTCAGAGCCAGGAGAGGTTGGATCTTGAGGGCAGTCTGAGCACCTGAGGCCCAGGAATTGAGTAGACCAAAGCTGAAGAGAGGCTGCTACTCTGGGCCCTGCCACTGGGGTGCCAGCAGAGGCTATAGAATTGAATCATGGTGAACACAGATGCCTAGCCCTATCATGTAGTCTAGAAAATGACAGTGGGCTCCTGGGTAGTTTCCAGTGAGATCCACAGTCCCATAGAAATCTGTGCCTCAGGGTTCTCATCTGCAAAATGGGGATAAGAATCCTGCCCCGAATCTTTCACAGGGCTATAATAAGGCTATAATAGAATAGTTTTTCAAAAGTGTTTTTGCAAAAAGGTAAAGTGCTGTATAAATTTAAGGGAATTTAATTGATTGATTGTGATTGTGAGAGTGCCCCAGGGATAAGAGTGGACTGGCTCATGGATCCAGGGGCCAAGGAAGTGTCAGAACTTCTATGCTGTGCCGTAGAGGGCACCAATCAATGCAAGCGATGACCACTGCAAAGCAGAGTTCCCTTCATTTCTTGACCCTGGGAAGTCACCATGGCCTAGCACCTGGGTTGGGGCTGGGAAAGTCACTGGGGTAGTTACATTAAGAGTCACAGGGGTCAAGGAGGAGGGAGAAGGTGGCATATAAAGCAGGGGGTTATTACTATTATCACACAAAAATATAAACCCACTGTATGAAAGGCATTGAATTGGTAGTGCAGATGAATGATAGAGGCAGGGGTAGGAGAGGGAGAGGGAGGCATCACAGCAGCAGAGGGGGGATACTGTCCTAAAGAAGCTCAAGTGTTGGCTCTCCTTTTAAAGGGATAATGTCAAGCTCTATCTGCAGGGAAAGGGTGGGCAGGGAAATAGAACCGATAATATAATAATCTCACCTAAGGATGGAGGATACACACACACCTTATTACACTGCTGACCAGCATCTTAAGGAAGTGTCAGAAACCGGGAAGCAGCTGGTCGGTGCACTTTGAGGCTGAGGCCAGATCTGGGCCTGGAACACCACAAAGGCAGTATTAGGATTCTTGAAAAAAGCAGTGTTTGTCAACACTGTTGGGAGATAGCTAATATGCTCATACACGGGCATGGTCTTAGGGAGCTGGTCATTGACAGCCTGCAATTTTCAAGCCTGAACATCACCAATGCCCCTTGAGGAATAGAGAGGTGAGCCATTTTACTCTAAATGGGATGACATGGGTATTCATTGAATGGGCCGGGGGGGGGGGTGTGAGGAAAGACACTTTCTAATTGCTCCTGCTGCTGCTTTCCCCCAACTCCCTTGGTAAGGGGTGTGGGACCTCCTGGGGAACTTGGGAGGCTGCCCCACAGGGTGCCAGCTGGTACCTACAAGTTAAAGCAAATAACCCAGTAGAGCACATTGAAAAAGATGAAGGTCACTGGGAAAATAACTCGTGAGTAGTTATCCAGGCGGTAGATGTGGATGAAGAGGCGGCCCTGCTGCCAAAAACTGCCATCGCAACTGCGGACCACGCACAAGTACTTGCAGATCCTGCAGCAGCTGCGACGGCGCTGGGTGAGTCTTGGGTTGAGGGACTGCTGAGCTGGGCAAGATGGGCCGTCCTCTTCATCATTCTCTTCATCAGACTCCTCGAAGTCATACACAAAAACATTTTCCTGCTGCTGTTGGTTGGCATGGGTACCGGGTGGGGTAAGGTCACGGGCACGGGCACGGGCACGGGCACAGGCACGGGCACGGGTAGGAGGCTGAAATGAACAAGGAAAGGGAAAAAGTAAAGATGAACCCAGCCTCAGGGGTTTCTAGAGATTCTGTCCTTGGCACACTTTTTTTTGCCCCTTCCCCAAATTCCCACCATCACATTAGAAAGTTTATTCAACTCCCCATAACACTTCAGCCTACTCCCCCCACCCCCCACCCCCCACACACACACACTACACAGTGAGCTGGCTACTCATGTGCCATGAATTCTAGTGCCCTTACTTGCATGCTTCAATACTCCCAAACCATGCTACCACGCCCATACCCAGTTCATACATAGCGAAGTCTCGGAGAAGCACGGGGTCTTGTGTGGTTCTGGATCAGGAAGTTAAGCACAGCAAACTCCACCAGAGCAAAAATGCAAAAGAGGAAGCAAATAGCAATGTAGACATCCAAGGCTGTTACATAGGATTCACGTGGGAAATTCTTCTGGGAACAGGAACCCAATGTGGTTATGGTGAGTACAGAGGTGATGCCTGTTAAAGCACAGGAGTGGAGGTAGGCTTAGCTGCGTATCCATATATCACACTGCTGAAAGGATCCCTGAGAAGGCAATTCTGTGCCCAGGTGGATGCCCACCTTACCTACTCACCTAAAGAGGTCCTGGCTGGAGCAGATTCTTTCTTGATCCAAAAGGAAATCCAGGACATGACCGTGGTCATAGAAGAAGGGACATAGTTTTGAACAGCATTAAAGCCAAATCGCCTGCTTACATTGAAGAAAAGTGTGATGACCATGAAATCACCTGGAAAACATAAAAAATACCACTTTATTACAGCAATGACATAAGGGTCTTCCCCAGGCAGGACATGCATATTAAAGGTCCCATTGTTCAGCCCATGGGATCCCTACCACAGTCCTAGGTTAGAGGCATATTATTCCAGTGCCACCTACAGAGAATCAGAAGCCCAGAAAGGAGACACCTTGCAAGAGCCATGGTCAGTTAAGAGCTAAGCCAGGAGAAGAACCTTAATTGTTTCTTTCTCAGTTCATTGTCCCATACCCTACATCTGCCTTTCCAGGATGGCAGAAGAGTCAGATGAAAGTGAAAAATCAGCTAGCTCTCTAGATATTAGGACCACATAGCTAATGTCCAGATGTCTTACTGAGGCCTTTACGTCCACTGAGTTGCCACATCTACTCTGCAGAATCACAGCTTTACACATGCACTACTAACCCTTACAATATGTATTCTCAGCAAAAGTGCCAAGGGTGGTCTGTGAGGTGGTGGGGGGAAGCACATAATCCATCAGGCCTCCTGCCGTACATTCATATGCTGGTGAAATGCCTTAGTTAGCACTGTTCTAACAATGGCCCCCAAAAATCACTAGCCTAACCCCATACCTCTGGTGGTTCCCTGCTCCAGAAGAGCTATAGAATCAAGT
The DNA here is from genome assembly GCF_964212035.1 of Myotis nattereri. Lineage (NCBI taxonomy): Eukaryota > Metazoa > Chordata > Mammalia > Chiroptera > Vespertilionidae > Myotis > Myotis nattereri. The sequence continues at coordinate 139,206,570 of NC_138078.1, read as the reverse complement.
TTACACTATGTACCTGACACCAAAGGCCCACCATGGACTGACTCCAACTAACATCTTACACGCATATGCACACACCACCATACCCTAAGCTAATCCTATCTATTCCGAGATTCCCTGCAATAACTTGCATATTTATACCAATATTCTAACCCTGGACTCCCTGTTCTTAATCTAGTACCATAACCCAAATTGAGTGTTTTGGAAAAACAAGAATTAGCTGAAAGTGAAATTTTTATTTAGTCCTCTAGATGTCAGGTATGCAGAGTATACACACACAGGCAGCTGAGGTCTTGACATTCATTTGGGCATCATGTCCTTGATGTTGGCTCTCTCCCTAGATCAGCGGTTCTCAACCTGTGGGGGTAGAATGACCCTTTCACAAGGGTCGCCTAAATACATCCTGCATATCAGATATTTACATTATGATTCATAACAGTAGCAAAATTACAGTTATGAAGTAGCAATGGAAATAATTTTATGGTTGGGGGTCACCACAACATAAGGAACTGTATTAAAGGGTCACAGCATTAGGAAGGTTGAGAACCACTGTCCTAGATGGTTGATGACTTCAATAGGACCTAATGACAACCTACCTCTCCAATTGGTATTTTCTATTGTACTCCTCATGCTGCCCTCTACTATGAAACATTCATCTCAAACACTGCATGCCCACCATGACTCCAGAAATTTCGGGGACTTTTCTGAAGCCAAAACATCCCTTTTCTTTCTCAACATCACATTGGATGTATAATAGCTCAAATGTTGGCTCTTTAGTGAAGCTAAGCTCCAAACTCCCACCTCAGTGATACTATAGAATTCCTTGGCCTTGAAACCCCTTTCAAATCCTTTCAGAGCACCCCGGTGGCTTTGATTCTGCCCATCATCTAAGCCTGGCACATCCTGGAACCTAGCACACTCTCAGCAAGTCTTGCTGCTGCCTCACAATGCCTTGTGAAGCAGACCAGAACACTAACTTGGCCATTTGTCCTCCAATTTTGAAAAGTAGATCACCTTTCCAGTCTAAGTGTGTTGGAGCTGAGTGAGAACAACAGCCTTTCCTACTCACCTTGGCAGCACTGACAATGGACAAGATTTCACAGAATATTCTGGAAAAAGGCAAGGACATGTCTTGGGGTTAGTGGAATGCTTGTGTCCGGACTAGTAGTGTTGGGGATAGAACTCCAGGGTTGCTGCAGGGAGCACTCACACTTGTCTCTGGCCAGAATGTATTTATCAAGTTCCTAGTTCCAATTTATCAAGTTGTCCTGGGGTCTTGACTAAAATTTAGCACAACCCTATTTAGCTACAACCACTCACACAAAAGTTTGTTCAGTGTATACTTATTGCAAGAAGATTTATTATCTTATTGGCTTTTACTATTTTTATTTTATTTATTCCAGTCAAAGACGAACCTTCTTCACTTGTCAACAGAAATTTATATTTGAAGGCTGAGAAAGGATGTTAACACACACCACTTTGCTATTTCTGAGGAATGCAGGAGAATGAGTAAGGGGGAAACAGGATGGAAATACCTAGGGCTAAGGAAAGAAAGCCAAAAAAAAAAAAAAAAAAGGCAGAGGTGTTTTATGCTCTTGTCTTCTTATTTGCTTTGGTCAGAACCCCCAGTTGGTCACTGCACTGTCAGGGGGGGCACAATTAAGAAGACTGTGTCCAAAGGACTGAGACTAGAAGGATGAGTGGACCCAAAACTCTGAGTAACAAGGGAAGAAAAAGGAACTAGTGTTCTATAGTCTATACAAGAATATGACCCAGGGCTGCAACCATAATACTGACCCTTTAATCTTGACCTTGTTGGAAAGTGACTGGACTTACTGTAAGCTCAATAATTTTAGGGGGAAAGAATTAGATCCGATGGGTGGAAGTTCCAAAGACTCTAATTTCAGATGAACAGGGAGAGCTTTCTGATGGACGGAATTATCTACAAAAGGAAGAAACTCTCAAGAAAGTGAGGTCCTAAGGCAGGGGTGGGTAGGTGTGTAGGGGGGAGATTAACTGGGAAACTTATATGAATATAGGCCTAGCCCATGGACACAGACAATAGTGTGGTGAAGGCCTAGGAAGGGTGGGTGCCTGGTGGAGGAGCTCAATGGGGAAAAAACAAAAACTAAGGGGACATCTGTAATACTATCAACAATAAAGACAAATTTTAAAAAAGAAAAGAAAGCAAAGTCCTAATCATAGGTAAAATTCCATCAGAGTCTCAACAGCCACCAGTGAAGGCTGGCTTACTCACTGGAGTCAAGGTTGGACTCTCTGAGAACCTTCTGGCTCTACACCAAAGGTAGCAAGAGTATCAAGCTACCATTGCTTTCTGAACCTTTAGGATCTTAGTACTTAAGTTTGCTACTTATGGAGAGACTGTCCTTGAGGCGACTGGAAGTGGAAGAGTTTGGGATCAGTCCCAAAGATAACTGTGATAGTGGAGAAACCATGATTCCAAATCAATTAGTCTCTAGCAGAAGAAAAAAAAGCCCTCCTTTTTTTCTCCATAAAAACCCTTATCTCTCCCAGGGAAGACTGGTGCTTACCTATTGCCATTGCTTTAGTGATGATGCTGGCTCTGGGGCTTTGTAGTCACTAGGGTACCATTTTGAAACAATGCACAACCATCTACTAAACGGAACCACTAGTGACTTGAAAGCCCCTGGGCCTTGTCTCCTCTGCCACTTTTGATGATGGGTCCTACCTGTTTGGGGAAACTGAGATGCAGAAAGGCAAGAGGCAGGCCCATGGTTAGCTGACAGAAGATCAAGGATTCCAAGTCAAAAGTAGTAAAACTGCTTACCCAGAATTCCCAAGAAAAAGGAAAGCATTTGTAAAGCAGACCTCTCCCCCTACCTAGTACTGTGCAAGCAAAGCTCTAGCCAGATGAGCATGAGATATCCCTCACCCAGTCACTCAACAAGTAAAGCAAAAGCATATTTCCTGCCTAGCCTCATGGACACAAAGCAAGATGCCTCCCATGGCAAATGGTTGATTTGGTGAATGGCTTCATCCGCATTCTGGAGACGATGAGAGCAGTGCCTCCACTGCCCTGACTTGGCCAGTATGTGTGAAGAGGATTTCCAGGGCTGCTCTGGGAGCAACCCTGAGGAGGTCCCTTGGCTCCTTATTCAGATCACCTAGGAACACAAGCAAAGATGCTCACACCTAATTGGAAGCTGAAATATGAGACCCAGGACCCTCCCATCTGGTCCTTTTAGGAACAAGATCAGAAAACCAGTGGTCACTACATACCCATGTTGAATTTATAATGAAGCCTTTGACAGAAATCTGTGCTTGTCAGAGCTGCTCCTTTAAAATAAATGTTGATGCAGCAGCCATTGTAGCTGCTGAAACTTCCTCTATACTACCCCAGACCTCACTTGGTTGACATTAGAACTCTAGCCTCCATCTCCTGTTAGGAAAGTCTTTGCTTCTCACTCAGCTGGGCTGGATTGGTTCTGGGTATGGAGAACTCACATGAGCTACATTCCTCATAATCATTCAAGTAGGTCAGTTGTAACAAAGACTTGAAACTGAAGGGTCTGCATGACAAAGCTAGTTGCAAATTCTGACAATACAACTCTATCTACTTACCCTGTGCGGGGCTTGGCAAAGCACTTACTTCTTTGCAGATGAGACTGAGATGTAGTTACAAAGTCTCAGTTTCCTCTGCAAACAGTTGTAAGTGCTTAGCATTAACAAGACAGGAGCCATGTTCTACAATATTTCCATGGGATGATTACATAGCATTTGTATGTATGATGGCTACCTCCACTCATCCCTACCACCCTCCTGGGCCTCTGCTTAGCCCTGGTTACAAAGGGGGCACTTACCGTCCATGGTTGAGATAATTTCGGTCTCATTGCTCACTCCTATAAAATCAAACTGTAAGAGCTTCCAGGAATTATTCTCATTGATTTCAAGCTTGAAATCTTTCCACTTGTACATTATCTCATTCTCAGGATAGGAAACTGTAAAGCAATATGGGAAGGAGGGTCATGTGAGACTGGGAAGCCTTGTGGAGGTCTCTAGCAGCATGGAGTCTGAACAATGCTTTGGAGTCCTGACTCTGGCCTCACCAGTGTGGCACCTTGCCTCTCTTACCTCATTGTTGAAGTCCATTCAATAAGTGCATATATTGAGCATTCTTCAGTACCAGGCCTTGTTCTGGAAATACATAGATGAACAAGGCAGGAACCCTGCCCCTTAAGCATTCACATTTTATTGAGTTGGACAGTGAGTATACATCTGTAATTCATAAAATTGTTCTGAGAAACCTCTGCCCTTGGACAGTAGGGAGATAGAGGAGGAAAGATCACTTAGGGATATATCCAGAAAAGACTTCTTAGAGTAGGTGACATTCCCAATAAGTCTTTAAAGTTGAGTCAGTTTTCTCTATATGTATGACGCTGAAAGGGTGAGGAGGGTGTTCTGTGCACAGAGAGATAAACAAATCTTATGTATTAGGAAATGCTAAAAGTTCAGGATGGATAGCTAACAGACGTTAAATGAAGTATACAAGGGTATGTATTAGGGGCCAATTTGTGATGGGCCTTGAGGAACATTGTAATGATTTGGAATTGGTACATGAGAGATAAGGATTTGAAACTAAGAAATGACTTGGTCTAAATGATTCTTCAGCTAGGTCACTCTGGTCATAATATGAAGATAGCCTGTTGACAAGGATACCAGTTATGGGAGGCCAGTGCAGTAATCCAGGCATAATAAAATGAATGAAGGCAGGATTCAAAGCTGTGGCAGTGAAAATGCAGAGGGACAGACAGGATCAATAGCGATTTGGAAGGGACTATCAACACCATGAAATTTATTAGATGTAGCAGGTGAAGAAGAAAGAAGCATCAAAGTTCTTGGCTAGAAGTGGGTGATGATGCCTTTCAATGAGATGGGAGAGAACACAGAAGAAGCACATTTATTTTGGGGGTAGAGGTTGGGAGTAGACTATATATTTAGTTTTGGACATGTTCAGCTTCAAAGTGAAGATGCTGCAAAAGTCCAAATGGAAGATGAAAAAGACCTATCCAAGTTAGTGACAGTGGAGATGGAAAGGAACAGACATACATGAGATACACTTCAGTGGTGGATAACAGACTTGAGATGGAGTGAAAGGGAGATAAAAGAACCCAACATGAGACCCAGATTGAGCAACACAGTATTGTCAGCAGGAAAGGAGATGAGCATGGATTGGGTGGTCCTTGGCAACCCTGGCACCAACTTAGGAGAAATATAAAGGGCAAAGATGAGAAAAAGGAGGATCCCAGTATGACTCTGGGGCCCCAGAAACCTAAGAAGGTACTCACAGCTAGAAAAAGACAGAGGGCAAGAGTGAGAATCCATTGGAAATTTGAGCATGTGGAATGAACATCCAGCATCAATGGTCATCCTGGAAGGGAGAAAGAAGCCTCATTAGGCTGGCTCTGAACACTTACATATACACTCAACTTGGGCCCGAGGATCACCACCAATGAATGGCAACAGTGGGATTTGAGTCAAAAAGCTCAAAGGAAAGACAGAAAGAGAGGAAGAACAGCTTGGAAGTATCTGGCTACTCTGGTCTCCATCATCAGAAAACTTTAAGGACTGACATAGATGGGCTTTTGTTTCTTGCCCATCCCAGCTTCCAGAAACTGCCAACACTTTCCCACTCTCTATCACCTCACCACCCCCTACACCAGCCATTTACAACCTTCCCCTGCCAGGCATTCAGGTACCCAACCTGGTCTTTGCTATCTTTCTGACCACTGTGTTACTGCTCCACCTAGACAATTCCACCACTAGGAATGTGTCCTTACATCCAGTGCCCTCTCTGGATGGAATTGTCCAGGCAATGCAATCATACTGATACATTCTATTAGGGGAGCTCTGGACTTGGAGCCTAGTAAATGGGTACCAGTTCCAGCTCTGCCAGAAACTTGGTGTGGCCTTAAGTACCATCTTTCTATTTTGAGGCCTTAGTGTCTGTATCTATACATGAGGGGGTTGAGCTCATGGTCTCAGAAAGTTTGGAAAGGCCCTTAGAAGTATCATTGAAGATGAAGCCTCTGTCCATGTTTCTTTGGCAAAAAAGTCTCAAAAGGGGAGGAAGAGTCCCAAGGGATGAGATTCCAGAGGTTTGACATACCTATCTGTGTACAACACCTTGCCATCCTTGTGGATGCGGACCACCTGGCTGTGCATGGTGATCGAATATACACGGATCTTCTTAGAATTCCTAAAAAAGGTGTCTGGGATCCATAACTGGCTCATCATGTTGCCATTCAGAACAAAGCTCTCAAAGCTTCCATTAAAACGGAGGCGTTCATCATACCAGGTCTGGTAGAAAGTGATGTCAATGGAGTACGCCTAGTGGAAAAGATAAAATAAAGCCCATGGCATCCTATGACAAGCTTATCAAGCAGATAGAAACCCACTTAGGTTTGCATAGAGCAGGGATGGGGAACCTTTTTTCTGCCAAAAGCCATTTGAATATTTATAACATCATTGGCAGGCCATACAAAATTATCAACTTAAATATGAGTCTGCTATATTTGGCCAGAACAAATGATTTCTTGGGCGTTTTATGGCCTGTGGGAAGGGTGTTCCCCACCCCTGGCATTAGAGGACAACAGCATGAGTTTGGCTGTAGGAGTTATCTATTTCCAGGTATTCCAAAAGGAAAGAAATATTCCCAAATGGATAATAGGCTGGGAAGATACATTTCATCTAGAAACAGGCAATAGTGGCTTAATTTCATGGGCTGGACTCATCACATCACCATTCCCTTATAGGACTGTTTTGTACTCCAGCCAGGTCAACACTCTCTCAGCTCCCATTGTTTCATAACAAACCAAAGATCTCAGCTCAAAATCATTTCACAAACACACACAGTGTTGATTATATACAGCAAAGTTTTGTCTTTCAGCTTTTATTTGGGGAACACAGCTTTTAATTAAGCTAAATCCTTCATCCTCCAGAATTACATTAAAAATGAAGTACGTTGTGTCACAAGAGAGATGTCTACTTAGTTGCATGTTTTTTGAATAATTTTTGTGTTGTTTTTCTTCTTAAACATGAGCACCTAACCTCTGAATGGGTGTGCATGAAGAAGCATGAGTAACCGGAAATTTGTACCACTGGTACTGAAGGGAGAAAAAGCAGGTTGTAATAGAACTGCAAGCAGCTTGAATAATAAGTATCAGAACTAAGCCAAGGTAGAATCTTGAAGGCTAGCTCAACTGCCTTTACTTTACAGGTATGGAAACTGAGGCTCAGAAAGGAAGGAGCCTGTCCAAAGTCACACAAATAGTTAACAACGGCACATTGGTGCTGATGCTCAGAGCACCATTACCATAGCCTTGTCCTGGGAGGAGCTTCACTGATTTCCCTCTCCAGTGTTTATTTCACTTACACCAACAATCCCTTTGGATACTGAGATCCAATTTCCCTCTGCAGAATACATAGGCCTTTACCCTGACTTATCCTACATCAGTGAACACCAACCAGCCACTCATAACCCTGGACACCAGTAGAGCCTGCAGTGGGGAAGGTCAAGATAATCCCTACCTGCCTTTGCTGCCTACCCCAAAAGGTGGTGAGAACTGCTGGGATCCAGCCTCCCAGACTAGGAATATTCCATGCAGTAGTCCAGAGAAGCAGAAGCAGACAGAAAAAAGATGACAGAGCCTGGATACCATTCACTTGGGTGCCCTCAGCCCTGACCCACCAGGCTCGTCCATCCAGCCCTCACAAGTGGCCTTCAGAGTGTTTCTTCAGTCCCAAGTGGCTGGCAGCTCCAACTTGGTTTGCACAGCCTCATTCGTTCTCAGGCCATATGAAGTGCTTGGTAATAAGGAGAAACCTTCCCCTCCACAATCCATACTGTGCTCTTGCTCAATGTTATCATGTTTCAAATGAGCATTTAATTTATATTTAACAAGCTACCAAATGTAAGTTCACTACACATCAACTAATAGCTAACAGTTCAATTTTCCCTCACTTTGACAAGGAAACTTGAGATATACATCTCTTTTAGCTCAGCTGAAACTCTAGAAATTCAGTGTCAAGGAGTTTGCTTAATTAGAATTGCTTGTGATAATTACCACAGCAAGAAGCAGCCTTAGCAACTGTTGGTGCTGTGATGGGAAGTCATTCCCAGACTGGTCATTGTCTTCTAAGCTCAAGCCAGGAGACTAGTAGAAACATTTTATTTAAATCCATATGCTGTGGGCTCAGATTTCTCTCCCTGGGGACAATTTCTGTCCTCCACATAACATCTGACTGAAGGGTGTTGGAACTCAAAGAACACTCAAACAACAACTTCTACTGTGGGGACTCACAACCTTGCTAAGAGACTCAGTTGCCTCAAACATAAAGTGGGGATTACAGTGGCAGCCTTGCCTGCCATAGAAGATGTCATGAGGATCCAAGTGCGGTGGCTATGTGAGAGCCACAGCAACCATAGGACTCTATAGTGTCACCAGGGAAAAGAAGGCTAGACAAGAACTGGTAACTCCCACAGCTTAAAGAACAATTTGGAACTATGTGAAAGGCCAAACTTCTCAGGAACTTTAATACCACAGAAGCGCTTGGAATCTTCAAGGAACTTGACTAAAGCATCACCTTACTGGCCAAAGAAAATCAAGTTGACTCCTCTTTGGACCAGTTCTGTGTTGGATGTCAGGTTCGATGACTGCTGAGTTATTAGACTGCATCACTTGGGATTGTAAGGTATCAGTGCTTCCTGGCACCTCAGGTAAGGCCAATGCTACCAACATTAATAGGGGCAGAGTAAGAAGAGATGGGGAATTCAGCTGCTTTGTTGCCACAAGGGATCTTACAGATGATAGAAATTGTCTTCCTAAAATTATATCTTACACAAAAAGCAAGGAGGTTGTGGCCACAAATTGTCCACTATTTTTCAGGCCACTTTCTCCATCCCTGCACCAATAATCTGAAAGATCCATTTTCTATTAAGAGTAAATAGTGGTCATGATAGTGGGAACACAAGACCTCAACCTCTGGGTCTTGCTCAGAACCCAGTGTTTCTTAGTACATCAACAATTTAAATCAAATTAATTGCTAAATTCACCCATTTAATAGTAAGCACATTGATAATAGCAAAAAGTAAACCTGACATCAAGGGAAGAGAAAATACTTTAAACTGTCTACAGGAACTCAAAAAGATCTGTCTGCTCTCATGCTTCTCTTCTTCCTTATTATTCCCCAGCATACCATTTTAGTTATTACAGGCCTTTACTTTATCACGGTAATGTGTATTAGACAGGCTCTAAGAAGGCCCTCAAAATCTTCACCTCCTGGTGTTCATGCCCTCATGTAATCCTCTCCACTGGTCTGGGGCTAGACCTAATGAGTTGCTTCTGATGAACAGAATACCACAGAATCTATGGGATGCCACTCCAAAAATTAGATTACAAGTTCGTGAATATTTTCTCTCATGTTCTTGCTCACTCTGAGGTAAATCAGCCGCATGTTGTGAGCTATATTGTGTAGAGGCCTACAAGGCAAGGACTGTGGGAGACTTCCAGCTAACAGCCAGCACGGAATAAATCTGCCAACAAACATGTGAGGGCTTGAAAGTGGATCTTCCCTCAGTTGAGCCTTCAGATGAGATGTCACCCTCAATTGACACCTTATCTGCAGCCTTGTAAGAGACCCTGAAATAGAGGACTCGGCTAAATCATGTCCAGATTCCTAGCCCACATAATCTGTGAACTAATGACTATTTGTTGTTTTAAGATTCTGTGTTTTGGGGTAGTTTGTTACACAGTAATACATAAGTACACCATGCCTCAAGAACCTGGTAGCCAAAACATCATAAGGGGGAATCTCATTCTTCCACTCAGCTTATATAAACATCTTAATCTACCATGAATATTTACTTATCTCTGAGTGTCTATTTGAAAATCCCATCTCAAAGCCTAGACTCTGAGCTCACCCAATGATGCTTGTAGGGTACCAGACACACTAAAACTGTGTCTTGCCTGAGCCAGGCCAAGGCTATGGCTATAATGGAGTTGGTTACCACAGCCTTTCTCATTATCAGGCTGGGTAGATTAAAGTGACTTGTGCAGAATATCTTTCATAATTCAGTTGTTCAGCTAACATATACTGAGTCCTTGACATTAAGAAGCCCATAGTTGAGGCAGCAAGGCAGACATAGAGCACATAATTATACTATAATGAGGTAGGGAAGGTCAAGTAAACAACTGGGATATAAGCAAGAAAGATCTGTGTGTTAAAGAAAAGGCTATGGTGTAAGAAGGGAGCAATAAGTAGCTGTGGAGGTCAGGAATAATACCATGAAAATGTTATTTGAGCTAGACCCTGAAGGATAAGGCTCATGACAAAGAGAAAATTGGAGCAATGGTATATCTTGAACAACAACTCAGAGGCACAAGATAGTTTGTGAATACTCATAGTCTACTGTGAGTAGAGGGGCTAAAAGAGATAAAACTAGAGTCCTGAGTTGGCTCCAGCCATGGAGGAGTTTGACTGCTAGAGTGTGGGTTTAAACTTCATGCTTTAAGCAGGGTCAGAATTGTAGGAGACACATGACTCAGGAGGCCAGGTTGGTATGTGGACTGGGATAGACAGAAAACTTGAATTCTGTGTTCTTCAAGTGGGAGATAATGAAGGCTAACTGGAGACAGAACCTACACTAGAATGATAGCAGTAGAAAAGGAGATAAGGAACCAGGGAAAAATTAGAAAAACATTCTTAGAGCAAGAGTTGCTAACTATAGTATTAAGTCCATAAAAATCATTATCAGAATAAAAAAGACATTCCATTGTGGTATTTAAAGTTACTTTATTATTATTATTTTGAATGAAAGACTGGAAGATGTAGTCAGGATTCTGAAGGTCTTCTTCAGGCAGTGAGGTACTTACCTTTCCCAGCCTCCTTTTCAAGTAAGTGTTTGTTAAAATCTCTCCCCCCAATCTTAAACTTGCATTACAGACACACAGAGCAGAAAAAATAAGTATGTGAAATGCCTCATGGATCAACTCCCTAACTTAGAAGATACTGTATCAAAGCTCAGTACTCACCATGTCTGGGATAGAGATAGGGCCAAGGGTGTTGACAGAGAGCTCAACAGTGACCACAGTGGGCTTCTCTGTAAAGGAAGCAGAAGTAGCAGAGGTAAGTTTTCTATAGGGGCATGTGGCAGGGAAGGGTGTGGTCTGAGGGCAGAAAAAGGGAGAAGGATCAGGGTTAGACTAAATGTTTTCAACATCCAATCCTTTTCCTTTCTTTGTTCTTTCATGGCAAGAACCAACTCATAGACTGTAAGAGTTATACATACCTCCAAGATCATATCACCTAGTCCAGTCATCTCATTTTATAGCTGGGAAAACAGGATGAGAGAAGGAAAAAGTCTAGACCAAGGTAAATGGCATTGCTGAGCTCACTTGAGAGGTGAGCAACAGATGTTCCTGCCCACATGTATGGCACCTTCACCAACACCCCAGGCTTATTCTCTATACTTGTGCCCTCAAACTCTCTCCCCTCTGGGAGGAAAAACTATGTTCTACTACTTACCACCAATGCCGGGGCGCAGTTTGTAATCAGAGTTATTGAGGATACTGTCCAGGATTTGAGTGGCTGCTGGCAGTTTTCCAAGGTCACGGCGGGTATCAATAGCAGTGGGCTTTATTTCTTCAGAGGGGAGTTTCTTTTTGGGATACTGGGGCTTGGGGCCATAGACATCATCATGATGAGCACATGCTCCCATCTCTGATTCAACATGAGTTCCTTCAATCCTAGAATACACAAACAAAAAATGAAACTCTGCCCTCCAATCTGTAGAGGCCCCAGTTGGTACCTCTCTGGACAGAAGCAAACCAAAATAATCTGCAACCTAAGGCATAAAGAGTGACTAGCAACAGTAAATTATGAGCCAGTAACAGATTATACTTATTTATGTCTTCTAAATCTTGCTGCTCTTTGGGAATTTTCCATGCCATCACTTTTTTATGATCATTCTTTCTTTTAAAAAATCAATATGAAAACCGAGCTCAATATTTTAAAATATTTTTTTCAATGAAAATGGTGAAGGCACTGGTATATGAGCTCTAGCCAATCAGCTGCAGTTGCTAGGCTTGGTCTCCAGTCTGCCTGACCAGCACCACCCAGGAGCAAATGGGCAGGCAGAGGGCCAGGACACCTGAGGAATTCTCAGGAAAGCCAGAGAAACCTCTCCCAGAGAGGGCTGGAATGCTGTGGGAATAGTCTGCATTTCTTTGCTTTCGTGATAATCATTGCATTGGAGTTGGAGGCTGGGGGTTGGAGGAAACTCTAAGCATTGAGAAAAGGCAGGAGTCCTTCACCCAAAGACTGTAATCGAAGAAACAGATGGCCAACAGAAATCCACCCTGAGAGCCACAGCCATGCACCATAGTCAAAAAACTAAGGAGAAGAATAAAAAAAACAAAAATGTTAAAAGCCACCTGCCAATATATTTATTTAGTCAAGGTTGTGCTATCTTGCTAAGAGGCAGTGAGGAAGGGGGTACCAAGGGTCTTCTAAGGTACTGGTCATGTTCTAGGTCCTAATGTGGGTGTCGATATCAGTGTGGCAATTTTCTGACAACTCATCAGCTGTACACTTATGATTTGAGCACTTTTGTGAATACACGTTCTAATGCAATAAGAAGTTTTGAAAAATAAAAATGCTAATAAAAATAATTTAGGGACCTTATTCAGACCCTGATTTTAACAAGCACTAAAAAACAAAACACAACACACACACAAAAAAATTTTGACAAAATAGGGGTGATCTGAACACTGACTAGATATTTCCTTCAGCATGAAGAAATTATTCTAAAATTTTTGGTGTAATCATATTTTATTATGTTTTTGAGGGCCTTATGACTAGAAATACATACTAAAATGATTACATATAAAATGATATAATGACTTAGATTTGTTTTAAAATAATTTAAGCTGGAAGTGGAGAGTTTGTTGGGTATAGAGAAAATAAGAGTGGCCATGAGTTGATAATTAATGGGTACAAGGAGATTTACTCTACTGTTCCCTCTACTTTTACATATGTTTGAAAAAAATATAATAAAAAGCTTTTTGATAAGCTATGAGGAAAACTAGAAAGCAGGAGAGTGGTTTCATTTGGGGAGGAGTGGACTGGTGGGGAGGCATGTAGTGAGGGTTGTAGGGGGAGGGGGTGAAAGTGACTGGACTGTTCTATTCCCTGGTCTAGTGGGGGTTACAATGGCATGTTTACTTTGTGAATATGCACTGAGCTGTTTGATCAGATTTCTATATTTTTATATTTGTATATTATACCTACAAAATTATTTTATTTTTTAAAAAGCCATATTTTATTTTTTAAAAAAGCCATAAACTTGTTTCCTAAAATAAGGGGTTAACAGGGCAGAAGATGTGGAGATGGCCTCTGTACTGCAGACCAAGGGACTGCCAATTTGAACAGAAAAATGAGTTTTCCTATACTATTTCAAGCTCTTAAAATGGCTTAACTGGTGTACAGATGTGCCACGTCTATGCCGTTTCTCATGAACAAAGTGGCTAGTTCCTATTGTGGGCCAGGGGAGAACTGGGCTTAGGAAAAAATAGTTTCCATTTCTAAATACTACATCCAGAGATGTCCCCTTTCCCTGAGGTTTCCCCCTAGTCCTCCAAATAGATAATACCAACCACTTGGAGAGGGGAGGAGGGAGAATAGGGGCTTGAGACTCCCTAAAATAAGTGACGTGGCCAGGAATATAGCATAATCAGGATTCACACTGCCAGCCAAGACTATCCAAGAACCTGCAGCAGCCCCTCCCTGATGTCTGAAGCCAAAAACAAAGAATCTGAGGTTTAGGAGGCCAATAAGCCAAAGCCAGGGGTCACCAAACCCCCCCCCCCCCCCCGTTCATACACTAGTCAGCAATGAAAATGATATTAGAGGGACTTGATGTTGCTGTACTTCTACAATTATATTTAGCGGTAAACAAACAAACAAAAACACTCTCATCCTGGGATACTTGGGGTTAAGGAGCTGCTGACAAGGCATGCTTTTCCTCAGCCATTAAACCCATTTTCAGGGCAAGAAAAAAACAAAACTTGAAAAACGCTCATGCACTGGATTAGTGGAATCATTCCATGGGAATTTTCACATCCCTTTTTAGACGTGATGGTCCAAGATGGAGCTGAATTTCTGCAACCCCTGCCCCCACTGAGGATGTTCATTCAGCTAGCTGGGAGGAGAGAAGGGAATAGGAGAAGGGCCATGGATGGTTTTTTTCCCCCCCCAAATCAGCCCTCTTTTTCACCTTACAAATGGAGAAACTGAGGCTCAGATTGGGGGAGGGCTGTGCCTAAAGTCACACAATTAATTTGAGGCTGAGCCTGGACCAGAGCAAGTATTCCTGGTTTGATGTGGCCCTTGCCAGCATACCCCACTGCACCCTCCCCAGCTCTGTCTTGACGTCATGGGTTGCCATGTTGACAATGTTTGAACATCAGTTACTGCAGCCCTTCCCCCTGGATAGAAAGGTGGTTTCCATCTCAATAGCCCACCCTCCTGGTTGTTTGCCTCCTTATGCCCCCTCCCTCTTTCTTCCCTGCTCCCACCCCTCTTTTGCCCTAGCCAGTCATCACTCAGCTCTCCCAACCAGTCTATTTCACATCTGGATTGATGTGGATAACTCAAAATTCCTAGCACAAATTCAGAAATATTTATCAAGCCTCTGCTGCCCTCACCCCCAAGTGAGGGCACCAGTGAGTCATACAGCCAGCCCCTCCCTCGAGGAACTAAAGCATTCTAAGGTGAGAAAAGAAGCCATCTTCAAGCTCCCCAACACAGATAAGCAAGACACAAGCCCAGTGCCATGGAGAATTCGAGAATGCTGGGCAGTTCAGGAAGCTTAGAAACACCTGACAGTTCACAGTCAGCAAGAAACCCTCTCAAAAATATGAAGCAGTCATCTTCCACCTTAAAAAGCCAGCAACACAGGGAACATTCCTAGCAAAGTGCCAGGGCCAGAAGGTGCGAGGGAAACTGGCTGCTCAAGGGAAACCTGCTGATAGCCTTTAGAAAAGTGAGGAGAGACTGAAATCCAGGACCCAAACCATAGACCTCAGAGAATAACATTCCTTGATCTCTGGCTCCAGTCTGCCCAAGACCCAGCAGGGTGTGTGTGTGTGTGTGTGTGTGTGTGTGTGTGTGTGTGTGTGTGTGTTTGGGGGGGAGGAGGAGGGATAAGAAAGGAAGACTAGCGGTAGAGAGGGTGGGGTGGGTAGCTGGGGTGGGAACCCTGAGACTAAACCAAGGCTAGTGCAGAAGCAAGTCATGTCAGAGTTCTCTGGCACCATGCTTGGTACTCTAGCGGAGCTCAGAAAAAAAAAGAAAGAAAGAAAAAAGATCGAGAAGGCAGACTAGCCAACACTCAAACACTTTCGGCACAGTTTTGCTTCCCCAGCCCGCGGACGTTTTTAGGTGCTATCTTCCCAAAGCCTTCCCCTCGGCCCTCCCCCCCCCCTCCCGCCCCGCTCCCAGTTCCATTGCCAAGAAGCGAGAGCCTGCCCTAACTGGTCGCCCCACGGGCGCTCGCCTCTTCCCACGGAAAACTGAGAGAGAGGGCATGCTGGTTCTCAACCTCCTCACTGGTTTGGAGAGGGAGAGTCCAGCTACAGGAGCGGCGTGGGGACAAGCATCCCGCCTTGGTTCCCAGACGCGCCCTTTCAGGAGCTCCTGTCCGGGAGGAAGCTGTGCGGAGGATGGCTGCACAAGTGCTGGGGACAAGGTGTGCGCGGCTCCCCAGAGCCGGCCTCGCTCCCAGGGAGAGGGAGCTGGGCGGGAAAGGATCCTGGATTCCGGGATGGAGACTCACCTAGACGGCAGGATTATGGGCAAGCCCAGAAGGATCAGGAGAACTTTGGTCAACATCTTGCCAGAGACCGGAGCGACCACCTGTGCGGAGGTCGCTGCGCACGGTCTTGCTGCACCAAGCGCAGTGTGGAGGATTTTGTTGGGATCCAACTTTCACTCCTCCCACTCGCCCTGCCTTGGCCCCGCCCCCTGGGCCCCGATGGAAATCTCCGACGACGTGTTTGCTGCGGCAGCAGGGAGTGGAGGGGGGCGGTCTGCGAGGGCTGCAGGGGGAGGAGGAGGGAGAGGGGGGAGGGAGCCTTGTCGCTTAGGGCCCCGCTCCCCTCTGCCGTCACCACTGCAGCGCAGCCAGACAGCCAGGGGCGGGGGACAGAAGAGGGAGGATCCTGGGGAGCTGGCAATACGCTGGCCCCAGGCAAAAGAAACCAGCGGTCCGAGGCTGCGGCTGCGAAGACAGCCGCAGACTGAGTCGGGCAAGGGCACCATGGGTAGGCTGGGTGGGCTTTTTCTTTTTCCATGACCCCCTCCAGCCCATTGACGCACTGCAGGCTGGAACTATGCCCTCTAGTCCTTGGCTCCCCACCACCACCTGTTGCACCCCATTGTTTTTAAAAGTAGCCTAGCTTCTGATATTTCCCACACCCTTACTCCACACCTTCCAGTCTCTCAGAGCACATCTCCTGGGGCAACTAGGTTATTTAGCACCTTCCTTGACACAGGGGAAGGAGGCTTGGGAATTTCCCTAGCAAACTCTGATATGAGCTACTATATGACCAGTTTCCTAGGCCTTTGGGGGGACTGAGAGGCCTTTAAAACTGAAGACCAGGCTCAGGCATTCACTGGAGGACTTTTGCAACACTCCACAGAGACACTGACACACTAGCTTCTGGTTTAGCCTGGGGGCCTGGGTGTGAGATGGACCACTTGGAGTGGAGGGACCTTGGAAATCTCCTCTGCAAGATCTGCTGGTCAAATCTTTCTGGAGACTTGGCTCTAGGTGATGCCAGAAAAAGTGAGAGGGCACTGGCATTGGGGATGGGGGTCAATGTCCCCATTCAGGGGGGACATCTCAAGAGTCTTAAGTACCCTTGGATTTATTTTTCTTGCCTGGATCCTCATGATTCACTTCAGAGGGGAAAGGATTGCAGAGATTTGACATCAAGCTGATTCCAAACACTAGCAGCATCCTTACCTGTTGCTCTAGAATGGGCTGTGTGCATCCCAGCTAACCTGGTGGCTCATTGGAGAGGCTTTGCTGTTTTACTCTAGTCTAATACACCCTTTCTATTTCTCACCTCCTTGTCATCTTCACAACACTGCGCACTAACTAATAATTTTCTTGGGCAATTTTTTGTGAGCTTGTTTATGGTGGCTTTCCCCTACTGGAGTAAGCTCAGTGACAAATACAAAACAAAACAAATGTGTCTGTCTGATTTTCCACCACATCTCTGAAACTTAGATGAGTTCTGGGCACACAGTAGGCACTCAACAAATATTTGGTATGTCCTTTGCGCAGCTGTGCATCCTAGTGCCACTAAGTTCACTGTGATCTGGACTCCCTTTAGCCCAGGGGTGGGCAAACTTTTTGACTCGAGGGCCACAATGGGTTCTTAAACTGGACTCAGAAGAAGGAGCTGCGGCCGTGTTTCCCGACGTTGCCATTTTAACACTGCTGCTGGTGAAGGAGCAGAGGGGAGAGCAAGAGAACCCTCCACTCTTTCGGCTCCACAGGCAGGATAGAACAGCCGAACGGGCCGGATTCGGCCCGCGGGCTGTAGTTTGCCCATGGCTGCTTTAGACTCTGTGCAAGAGAGAAGACTGCAGGGCACATTCAGACCTCCTGTGTGTATGCTTCCCAGCCCTGTGACAGGGCCAGTTTCATGGGTGTGAGACCTGTGCAATTCCACAGGCTCTGCACATAGAAGGGTCCCATGCTTTGTTTAATGCTTTGCTGTTGCCCTTTCAAAATTCTTAATAATTTTTGAACAAGTGGTCCTGCATTTTTATTTTTCCCCGTGCCCTGTAAATTATGTAGCCACTCTTGCCCTAGGGAGACATGCTGCAGATCAGAGAAGAGGCAAAGACAGAACATTCCTGAGCCTCCAGACAAAGAAAGCTGTCTGGCCATCTGTCTGCCTTTCTGTCCAGCACCAGACTGCTGCAGAGAGGTACTTACTATAGCTAACCTTGTACTTGAAGTGTCTTATATACATGTCTGTTCCTCCATGGGCATTGGAGCTCCAGAAGATGGCGGTTTGTCTAATTTACCTGTCTTCTCCTGGGTTGAGTTCAAATGCCAGTGTTAGTTATATTTGCTGAAGGAGTGACTGAATCCCAGGCAGCCAAGAGGCAAGTGGTTACAGCTTCTTAATCAGAGGACCCACCCAAGGCACCTTTCTCTTAAGGGCTGAGATTATTCACATTTTCTAGTTCTCCAAGTATTTCACATGTTCTTGTCTGTACTAGGCCCTGGACTTGGTGATGGAAGAATATATAGAAAGGCCTCAGACATGGACTTGGCTCCCACATATGTGGTGCAAGAGAGGAGAGTGAGCTTCTCTCAAAAAGTGTTAACACAAAATAGAAAGTTATGATTGCCCTGCCATTCCCAGGAAGATAGGACTGCCTCTAACCAGGCAGTCCTGGAATCTGCATGCAGGCTGGAGAAGGTTGTACTTTACATCGACTTGAGCTTGGCAGCAATAGGTAGGTCTCACAGACAGAGTTTAAGAGATGGACATTCCAAGCAGAGAGCCAGCCAAGGCGTTGAAATCAGAAATGTGTGGTGCTTGATAGAGAACAAGGAGGAGTTTGCAGGAAGCACTTGTGTGAAGAGGTACTATCTATATCCTATATAATAAAAGGCTAATATGCAAATCAAACAGCAGAATGAACAGTCGCTATGATGCACACTGATCACCAAGGGGCAGACACTCAATGCAGGAGCTGCCCCCTGGTGGTCAGTGCACTCCCACAGGGGGAGCAGCGCTCAGCCAGAAGCTGGGCTCACAGCTGGCAAGCGCAGCGTTGGTGGCGGGTCCTGCTTCCACTCCAGTGCTAAGGATGTCCAACTGCAGGCCCAAGCCATCAGTCAGACATCCCCCAAGGGCTGCTGGACTGCGTGAGGACACAGGCTGGGCTGAGGGACCCCCCCCCCCCCCCCGCACACACACAAGTCCACCTAATATGCTAAGTATCCCTCCAATTGTTCGACCATTTGACTAGTTGCTATGACACACACTGAACACCAGGGGGCAGATGCTCCAACTGGTAGGTTAATTTGCTGCTGGGGTCCGTCCAATAGGGACTGGGCAAGATGGGCTGGACATGCCCTGGAGCCCTCCTGCAGTCCTTCCCTGGCCCTGATTGTGCACCAGTGGGGTCCTTCGGCCTGGCCTGCACCTGCTCGTAATCTGGGACCCCTCTGGGGATGTCAGAGAGCCGGGTTTGGCCCAATTCCCACAGGCTGAGGGACTCCAGTGGTGCATGAATTTGTGCACCAGGCCTCTAGTGGGAAATAAAGCTGGAGTGGGAGGATGGACAGGTAAGTGCTGGAATTTCAATGGCAGTCAAAAACTTGCACTTTATTCTGTAGTCAAAGGGGAAGTCACATAAGAGTTTTTAACAAGGACATTGCATGTCAGAACTGGTTTTGTTTTTTTTTGTTTTTTTTGTTTTTGTTTTTTTCAGAAGACCCCTCTAGTGGAGTCAGGGAAGAATGCTTGCAGGAGGGACAGACTAAAGCCTCCTTTCTCCCAGAGAAGGAGTTATACCAATCTGAATGAGAGCAGAGCCACAGGGATAGTTGGAAAGGAGGGAGAAATCTGGGGGAGGTTTAATTGATACAATGGATGGCTCATTACATGGAGTGGGGGAGTAGGCAAAGGAAAGAGGGCTGCTGGAGAAGAGGTAACCAGGGTGGCAGAACAGAAATATGGAAGGCAGGATGAGCGGGGAGAGTTTTAGTCACAGTTAATAGAATGGTCTCCTGCATTTTACACTTCACTTCTTAATGTACCAAGAACCTTCACATTTATTGTCTAGATGTCTGTGTGTGTGTGTGTGTGTGTGTGCACTTCTTTATCCTGGGCTATTTATACTTCAAATATGTCTTTCTTCAATTTGATATTCAAGCTGGATATAAGGGTAAGCCAGAAACTGAAGTGAATGGGGACAGCGAGGCTTCAGGACAGACAGACACACAGTGGAGGCCGAGGCAGCCAGCACAGAAAAGTGATAAGGCCTTTGTGCTCCACTACTTGCAAGGCTGAATTTGAATTACAGATCCTCCACTAGATACTAGCAAAATGGCCATGAGAAAGTTACTTAAAGCCCCCATGAGCACAATGTTTCTTGTGTGAAAAATGGGAGTTATAATGCTTTCCACATGGCATTTGTGATGATTAAATAGCACAATGTATGTAAAATATTTAGCACAATGTCTAGCACAGGGGTGGGCAACCCTTGGCACGCGTGCCAAACATGGCACGCCAATAACTTTTGCTGGCACGTGAAAACCTCTCCTATAATCTTCCATTTACAATTTTTTTCTTAATATCAACTTTTTTATTTTTCAGATAAATTCAGTGTAGGTGCATCTTACATAAAAAAATAATTTTACATAACACGTTATCTTAAAGACCATAGACATGGATTGATGAGAGAGGGGAAGAGCAATTTCAATAGTGTTGAAAACGAACTATTGAGAACTTGGAATGCCATTCCAGAAAATTTTTTCTGTTTAAAAAACTTTTCAACAGCGTTACTCTCCATGTTTTTATCCACGTATGCTTGTGAATCTTTGTTCTCAGAGATGAATTTTGTTAAGTCTCATAATAGGAGTAGCCTGACAGATGAAAGTAGTAGCTCGTGCATATCTCTGAAGGTCAAGAAATATAAACCTTATGTAAAATCTCTGTCATCAGTGGTGCAGCAGCAAAAGTCCCACTGATAATATCAAACGGAGTCATAAAGTTTTCTGTCGGACTATCAGTGTACATGTATACATTAAAAATAAATGTATTTTTCATCATCATATACTGTGTTTTTGTCACTCGAATGAATTTTATTATTTCTTCAAGGTTCTTCACATATGTACACCTTAAGAGATATCAAGTAGGTGTAACATGTTCTCAAAAAATTGGGGTTGGCACGCAGAAGAATTTTGAGTCAGAGATTTTGCTGGTTTTGGCAAGCACTCACAAAAAGGTTGCCCACCCCTGGTCTAACATATGGTCAATACGTAACAAAATCTATGTGCCATTTTTATTCAATAACTGATTAATAGCAGGGCTTGCACACCTGATACCCCTGAGATCTTGAATAGCACCTAGGAAGTATCTGACCAAGGAGCAAGAGCCCAGCTCCAGATTTACACTGTAGAGCAAGGTTTCTATCCCAAGAAGGTGGAAATGGAGTGGACAAAACAGGATTCTTGACCACAGTGAACTAACCACTAAGTGAGCACCCCAGACTGGTGGTATCAGGTCCAGTCTACAAGGGAGAAGAGAGTCATGGCTGGCGATGGAGACTGAGAATCACCAGCACATGGGTGCTATTCAAATCCATGAAACTGGATATGGTCACCCAGGGAGAAAGAAGAGTCCTGAGAGGTCTGTCAAAGCAACCAATAGAAGAGAATTTTCTATCAGGATTGCAGGATTAATCAACAATGTTCCAGTAAGATGAGAATTAAATGGTGCCCACTGGGCTTATCAACAAGGAGGTCATTGGTGAGCTTGGTACTAGCTGTTACAGTGGAGCAAGTTGGTTGGGGGACTAGTTCACAGAGGGTTGAGGAGTGCAAGAGAGGAGAAGTGAGAGAAAGGAGAATCTAAATGTAGACAGCTTATCTGAGAAGTCTGGCTGGAAAGCAGGAAGAACTATTATTGTCTCCCAGACCAAGTGTGTGGAGATGGGGGCTTAATGCAGCGCCATGTCTACATGTTTGATTCTTCTATGGGAAGTTGGAGGTAGTATACACCAAGAGGTGGGAAGGTGGAGGCATCTGTCTCATAGAGCAATGTGCCAGTGGGTTAGTGGAAGGTTTTGAAGATGTGGAGGTGATTGCAGAGTGGTAGGGTCCAATTGAAGTTTCAGAAGCACAGAGTAGTGCAGGGATGGATGTGCTAGAGAGCAATGAGCACAAAGGCTTACAGAACAGGACTGGGGTTTGGGGTATGGTGGGTCTTGTTGGGGTTTGAGGGAAATGATTATATGCATCCCTATTTCCTCAAAGTTCAGAGTAATATAAAAATAAGATCCAGGGCTCAGACAGATAGTTTCCCACATCCCCTAATAAAGGGACAGAGGATCCAAATTGGTTTCCAGAAATGCTACTCCATCCCTCACTCCTGCCTCAAATTAAACAGAGGACAGGCAGCTGCAAAAGGTAGATGACCCTCCTGGATACCACAGAAGCCTGGCACAGATAAAACAAGAAACCAGGATCACTGCATTTTCTTTGCTCTGTCCTACCAGACAGAGAAGGGATAACACTTCTAGCCTTCCCTTTTCTTTCTCACAGATGCTGTTCTGGGTGCTGGGAATACAGTCACAATCGATACTAAGTCCCTGGCTACACACAGCTTATATTCTTATACAAGGAACTAGGCAATAAACAGATAAAAAATTAAATCTAATATTTTTCAGTATGAAATGCCACGAAACAGTTAAAATTGGTAATGTAGCTAAGAATGACTACAGGAGAAGGACAGGGGACTGTTAATCTGTCCAGGGTAGAGAGAATGTCCTGGGTTCCTCCTGGGCTTTCTGATCGGCTTGGAAACTCAGGGCAATCAGCTCTGAAAACACTTTTGCCATCTCTAATTCTAATGTGGAATAAAGGGAGCAAGATGTAGGTAAAATGACAAGGCTATTAATATACAAGAGGCTGCCAAGCCATTATCATTTATTTCAAGTGGTAGTAAAAGCAGATGACTCATCCTTCAGAGCTGCAGGACTTTGCATCAAATAGTCTGGTTTGTCTATTTTCCTGAGCCTGAAGTTCAGGACACAGGGTTTCTGAGCATGAATAACCATGAGGACCTGCATTTCTTCACCCCACCTCTAAGAAAGACTTCCCCAACTGTCAAAGGTCCCAAGGGAACAAACACAGGCTTCAATAATGACTGTGAGCAGGGTGGTTTCTTGGTAGAGATGGAGCAAAGCAACTAGATTGAAGAGTCTGTGTTTTCTTTGCACCCTTTCAGTGGACACACACTCCTTTGCCTTGTGTAACTTAAGAAGAAAAAGAGTGAGTCTCTTCTTAGAATTTTCAGGAGGAACATGTTTTCCCTGGTGCTCTGGGCAAGTTTAATAGCCTATATAATGAAACACATTTCTCCTCCCAAGGTTGTGGAAAACTAATTGTAAAGTTCATAATGCCTGATGGGCCCAGTTGCCAATAATTTGTAACAATTGGGATATTGAACTTGGTCAAGTGTTCCAAGAGGCTCCTTGGATGGAAGCTCTGCCATTGACTCTGCAATGTGAAACAGCCTGTTCTACAAAAGACATTTGATCTAACAGATTGTTAGGTATATTGATCAAGGAAATAGGTAGTCTCAAAGTAAAAAGGTCTTTGTAATGAACAGGTGTTCTCTTTTTTTCTGATGCATCATCAATAATACCATTGCTTGGGCCTAAGTTCCAAATTTTTAGGACTAGAGCTCTTGTATGAAACATAAAGGGCTTTGTTATGGGCTAAATACATTTGATACATCCTATTTATATAGACAACCTTGATAGGAAAAAGAATAGAATATGTGTTCATGTCTAAGAGCCTAGTATGATGGGCTATAGGAAAAAAAAGGGATTTAAAAGGGACTGTAAAAGATTCTATGTAACTGATCCTAACTTCCTCCTGAAATAGGAATCTCTTTTACACTCTCCCTCACAAATGGGACACTCAGCCTTATATTGAACCAGGGATGGGGAATCCAGGGCAGCCTGTGTCACTTTTAGACTAGCTCTATAGCAAAGAAGTCCTTTGACATGATAAGTAAAAATTTCCTGAGAAAAAGGTAGATTGGCCAATTTGACTCCCATTGCTTTTCAACTCTAAGTTGGCCAGGAAAAACATTTAAACTAGAACCTGGAGAGCCTGTCCCTACCACTTTTTTGCCCTACCCACATAGGCAGGCATGGTATGGCATCCCTTCTATAGGCATCCACTCTGTGACATTCAGATGATTTGACTTTGGGTGGTGGACACAGAATGCAATTACAGATCATGTATCAAAGAAATGTACACTTGAAACCTATATAAGAATATTAAATAATGTCACCCCAATAAATTAAAAAAAAAAGTAAGTGGTACATTATCTTAATAGTTTTGGTATTGTATGGATCAAAGATTAGCCAAGAATATATATACATTACACTCATCTGGACATCCTAAGGTCAACGCTAAGGTTTCTGATATTTCTTCATAGATAAGCCTTAATTACTTCACTCAGAACCTGTTTATACTTAGTCTACATATAGTTCTAAATATCCTGCTGAAGTCTGCATACCCATTCCACAGCAACTTAGCAATTAGGAGGGAACAGGGCTTATTCACCTGATAATCAAGGCCGCAAATAGTTTTATGTATTGCCATAATAATGCAATTAGCCATGGTATTTTCAGTGTATTCTTGAGGAAATTACTTTTCTTCTCTGAGCCTCAGTTTCTATTTTTGTTTATTTGATTGATGTGAGAAAGATGATAGCTTCCTATCCATACTTCATATACCTGTGTTTTTCTCAAGTCAGATATTGTGCTGGATCATTTACAGTGCTTTTACTTGAAAGTAATGAAAAACCTTATTTATGTTGACTCAGACAACAAAAACATTTATAACAAGAAATCCAGAGGTATGTGGGCTGCTGTGTTGCTTAGCACAGCAGCTCAACAATGTCATTGAGGACCATCTCGAAAACAACAAAATATAGTTGGCTTTTTTCTTTAGTGGCAGAACTAAAACAAGAACTGGACCCAAAGTCATCTAACAGTTAATTCAATTGTCTACTTCCTGTGCTCTCTTAGAACTGTGGATATTCCAAATGCAGCAGTTGCCTTCTGTATGAGGCCATGTTGGGAAAAAAAGCAAATATCACTGGAACTTGAAGAAAGCTATGTTAGGGCAGTTCTTGCTGTTCAACTGACTTTATGGTCCCCCAAATCCAGGAAGGATCTAATTCCATGATATGGTTCAAAGTATATCAGAATGAAAAAGGCTCAAGAAAGTTGGAGAAGACATAATCTGTTTAGCATGCTTCTGGTTAGGAGTGCTGAGAGTATTGGATACTTAGAGGGATAGGGCGGGAAATGAAATCAGTATGTATCACTAGTGCCAAGGTGCTAAGATTGGGTTTTCTCTTTTAGAGGACATTACATAATTGAAGTAGGGGAGTTTGACATGGTAAGATTTATGTTTCTGAAAGACTAGTATGACTGTTATGCCAAGCATGGATTTGAGGAGGTAGGGTGTGAGACCAGAGGTAGCTGGTTTCTTAAGATACTGTTGCAATATTCCAGGAAATAAATACTGAGAATATGACCTAGGTCAGGGCAGAGGAGATAGAGAAAAGGGGTTTGGTGTCCTTCAGATATTAGTCTCATCCTGGTAATTAGTGACAGATTGGATGTGGGTGGTCAGGGAGTGTTCAGACTATAGGGATCTTCAAGTTTCAAGTGTGGTTCCCTAGTGCCTCTAGTGCCCTTCACTAAGATAGACTCCACAGGAGAAACAGGATGCTGTGATAGAGGTTAAGATTTTCATAGTTTGAGATGTGTTGACTCAGAATTACCTGTGGATGTACAAGTGGAAATTTCCAGGAGCAAGTTAAACATATTAGGATGGCGTTTAGGACAGAATTTTAGGTTAGAGATGGACTTATTAATATTATGAATGATACTAGAGGCCCGGTGCACAGGATTCATGCACTGGGGGGCGTGGCCTGTGGGGATTGGCCCACTGTGGGAGCGCTGCTCATCCTGGTCAGCCAAGTGGCTGTGGACTCACTCTCTGAGCGGCTGCTCCATGGTCCAGCATCTTCTGTGGAGCGGGAGCACTCACTTCTCCAGGGGACCTGGTTGGGGTCAGGCCCAGGGACAATAGCACCGAGAGGCAGCACAGTAGGCCTCAATCCCACAGCAGCCATGAACCCACCTCCCAGCCTCTGGAGTCAGCTCTGCAAGCCCAGCAGTGGCAGCGTTATGCAGCCTGTGGGCATCTGGAGGAGGCAGCAGGGAGCAAGGAGGAGGAGCCTGGGGTGAGGAGGTGAAGATCACAGCAGTTTCTGCCCATTGGCCTGAGGTTTGCAGCGGAAGCAGCTGCTCATCCTGGTTAGCCAAGCAGTGCTCCCACTGTGGTAGCACGCTGACCACCAGGGGGAAGCTTCTGCATTGAGTGTCTGCCCCCTCGTGGTCAGTGTGCATCATAGCGACTGGTCGACTGGTCATTCTGGAGGTTCCGCCATTCAGTCGCTGGGCTTTTATTATATAGGATTATATAGCCCTAAGTGTTTTACAAAGAATCTTCACTTTCATGATTTTATTTAATCTTTACCTCAATTCTGTGAGATAGACATCATTTTTCTTACTTCCCAGCTGAGGCAACTGAGTCCCAGGTAAATTAGATTACTTGCCTAAGATCAGACACTCTGGAAGTAATAGGACTGTGCTAGAATGCAGGTCCCCTAATGCTGAATGCCATGTTTCCCACTGTTCTTTAAATAGCAGAGTCAGTTTCACAGAGATGGTGGGAGAAGCCATGGGAATTGCTGAGGTCCCTCAGAAAGCTTATGGAGATTAAGAAGATAGTTAGAACAATAAATGAGATTGATTTTTTAGTTTCTCTTTCTGAGAATTCATTATTAGTGTATAAAAGTGCCACTACTTTCTGGGTGTTGATTTTGTATCCTGCTACCTTGCTGAATTCATTTATTAAGTCTAGTAGTTTCCTGGTGGACTCGAGTTTTCTATATACAATATCATGTCATCTTTGAATAATGACAGTTTTACTTTCCTCTTTCCAATTTGAATTCATTTTATCTCTTCTTCTAGTCTGATTGCTGTAGCTAGGACTTCTTGTACTATCTATACTAATAAAAGGGTAATATGCTAATTAGACCAGACATCTTCTGGACGTCCTTCTGGACAAATCCATGGGGGTGGGGGACGAAGCAGAGGCGGTTAGGGGTGATCAGGCTGGCAGGGGAAGGCACTTAGGGATGATCAGGCCAGCAGGGCGGAGCAGTTAGGGGGCAATCAGGCCAGTAGGGGGGAGCAGTTAGGGGGTGATCAGGTCAGCAGACAGAGGTGGTTAGGGATGATCAGGCACACAGGCAGGCGAGCAGTTAGGAGTCAGCAGTCCTGGATTGCGGGAGGAATGTCCCACAGGGATCAGGCCTAAACTGGCAGTCGGACATCCCCCAAGGGGTGCCAGATTGGAGAGGGTGCAGGCCAGGCTGAGGGACCCCCCTGCCTCCCATGTACGAATTTCATGCACCGGCCCTCTAGTGTTGAATAAGAGTGGTGAAAGAGGACATCCTTATCTTGTTTTGTTCTTAAAGTAAATGCTTTTAGTTTTTTCCCCATTGAGTATTATGTTGACTGTAGTTTTGTCACATATAGCCTTTATTATGTTGAGGTATGATCCCTCTATTCCCAATTTCCTGAGAATTTTTAACCAAGGTGGTAAAAGACATGTACTTGGAAAATTATAGGACATTGAAAAGAGAAATAGAGGAAGATACAAACAAATGAAAATGTATACAATGTTCATGGATTGGAATAATTAACATCATTAAAATGTCTAAACTACTCAAGCAATCTATAGATTCAACACAAATCCTATTAAAATACTGATAACTTACTTCACAGAACTAGAACAAATACTCTAAAAATTTATATGGAACCATAAAAGACCCAGAATAGCCGCAGTAATCTTGAGACAGGAAAAGAAGAAAGTAGGGATGATCACAATACTGAATATCAAACAGTGCTACAAAGCCATTATAACCCAAGCAGCCTGATACTGGCACAAAAATAGACATCTAGACCAATGGATCAAAAAAGAGACCCCAGAAATTGACCCACACCATTACAGTAAATTAATATTTGACAAAGGAGGCAAGAACATACAATGGAGGAAGGACAGTCTCTTCAACAAATGTTGTTGAGAAAACTGGACAGATACATGTAAAAAAAAGATGAAACTAGACCACCAGCTTACACCTTACACAAGAATAAACTCAAAATAGATAAAAGACTTAAATGTAAGGCATGAAACCATAAAAATCTTTGAAGAAAACATAGGCAGTAAAATCTCAGACATCCCACGTAGCAGAATTTTTTGCCGATACATCTCCTGGGGCAAAGAAAACTAAGGAGAAAATACACAAATGGTACTACATCAAAACTAAAAGCTTCTGTACAGCAAAAGAAACCACCATAAAAATTAAAAGGGAACCCACTGTATGGGAGAACATATTTACCAATGATACATTTGATAAGGGGCTGATATCCAAAATATATAAAGTACTCAGACAACTCAACAAAAGAGGGACAAACACTCCAATTGAAAAATGGGCAGAGAACTTGAATAGACATTTCTCCAAAGAGGACATACAAATGGCCAAGAGACATATGAAAAAATGCTCAAAGTCACTAATCATCTGAGAGATGCAAATTAAAATGACAATAATGTATCACCTCACACCTGTCAGATGGCTATCATCAACAATTCGACAAACAACAAGTGTTGGCGAGGATGTGAAGAAAAAGGAACACTAGCTCAGTGCTGGTGGGAATGCAGATTGGTGCAGCCATTATGGAAAACAGTATGGAGTTTCCTCAAAAAATCAATTATGGAACTTCCATTTGACCCAGCAAATCCACTTCTGGGAATATATCCTAAATACCTCAAAACACAAATCAGAAAGAATATGGGCACCTCTATGTTCATAGCAGTGTTATCCTCAATAGCTAAGATTTGGAAACAACACAAGTACTCATCAGTAAAAGAATTGATAAAAAAGCTGTGGTAGATCTACACAATGGAATACTATGCTACTGTTAAAAGAAAGAAGTCTTACCATTTGAAACAGCATGGATGGACCTGGAGAGCATTATGCTAAGTGAAATAAGCCAGTCAGAGAAAGATAAATATCACATGATCTCACTCATTTGTGGAATATAATGAACAAAATAAACTGATGAACAAAAATAGATCCAGAGACATAGAAGCATCAAAAAGACTGTCAAACCTCAGAGGGAAGGCAGGGGAGAGTGGCTGGAGGGGGCGGGTAAGAGATCAACTAAAGGACTTGTATCCATGCATATGAGCATAACCAATGGACACAGATAATATATGGGTGGGGGCATGTGCTGGGGGACAGGAGTGGGCAGGGAGAGGTCAATGGGGGGGGGGAAGGAGACATATGTAAAACTTTCAACAATAAAGAATTTTTTAAAAAGCTGTGGGACATTTACACAATGGAATACTATGCAGCTGTTAAAAAAGAGGAATCTCTTACCCTTTGGAACAGCATGGAAGGACATGGAGAATATTATACTAAGTGAAATAAGCCAATCTGAGAAACAAATATCACATGGTCTCATTTATTTGTGGAATTTAATAAACAAAATGAATTGACCAACAAAATAGGGCCTGAAGCATGGAGGCATGGAACAGATTGACATACCTCGATGAGGGGATGGGGGAGGAGAGAATAGATAAACCAAAGAACTTATATACACAGCCCATGGACACAGGAAACAAGGTGGTGAAGAATGGGGGTGTGTAGGTAGGGGCTGGGAGGAAGTGGGTAAAGGCAGGGAGATGAGAGACATCTGCAATACTATCAACTACATATATATATCAACTATATATATATATCACAGGA
The DNA here is from genome assembly GCF_964212035.1 of Myotis nattereri. Taxonomy (NCBI): domain Eukaryota; kingdom Metazoa; phylum Chordata; class Mammalia; order Chiroptera; family Vespertilionidae; genus Myotis; species Myotis nattereri. Next base: position 139,176,805 of record NC_138078.1, on the reverse strand, counting down.
TGTAAAGTACAACATAGGAAATGTAGTCAATAATATTGTAATAACTATATATGGTGCAAGGTGCAATGTGGGTACTGGAAATATTAGGGGCAATACTTTGTAAAATATATGATTATCTAACTGCTATGCTGTACACCTGAAAATAATCTATAATAATAAAAGAGTAATATGCAAATCGACAACCAAACAGCAGAACAACCATCTGGACGACCTTCCAGATGACCACGCTATGACAACCACTGGCGCCAGGCCAGCCAAGGTGGGTGTGATGCGATTGGTCAGGGGCCTGGCCATTGCCCCATGATTGCCCTGCAGAGGAAAGTCCAGACCACTGACCGGTGGGCTGTGGCGGGTGGGCAGGGCCTCCCTCTGTGAAGTGCAATCGATCGCCCCAAAGAGGGAGCTGGCTGGGTGGGCAGGGCCTACCTCTTTGGGGCAATCAATCATGGGGCTCTCGGACTGTGAGAGGGCACAGGCCAGGCTGAGGGACACCCCCCACCCAAGTGCACAAATTTCCTGCACCCGGCCTCTAGCACAAAATAATACAGAATATAAACTGTAATGGAAAAATAAAATTCACACATATTTTGCTCATAAAAAAAGAAGAAATTTGTGAAGAAGATAGAGCACTGGAGTTTTCATGGAAATAGGCATGAGCTGCTTGCAGCTGGGCCTGCAGAATTCTGATCAATGGGACATTACCGTTCCACTTGCCTTTGGACCTTGTCTGGGTTCTCTGCCCTAGGGATGCTGCCATTTTGCCTTCTCACCTTTCTTCCCATACGCACTCTAGCCCACTCCTCCCTGTGCTTCTACTAAAGTTACTCAGTTTGTAGTTTGGACCTTGGCTCTGATAATGATGCCTTGAGGTTCTGAACCCTGGCTGCATCCCTAGAATGTTGACTCATGGGACATACCCTGGGCCTCCCTCTTTTGGTCTTGGACTTTGTCCAGGGCTTATGCTGGCTGGGTTTCAGGTTCTAGCTGCCAAGACTCAGCAAGTGTTGTAGGGGAGGGATGAATTCAAACATGTTTCTTCATCCCCTCTCAGGCTTGTTTTGTTTTTTGTTGTTTTTCTTCCCCCAGTAGGTCATAGAGGAATGGCTGTGATTTGCTTGATTGGCAAACAATCTCCAGTGAAGGTTCACATGGCATGTTAGTCAGCAATGAGGGCTTTGTAAACTAGAGAGCAAGCATCAACCTTGGAGTGCATTGGGGGAGTAGGGGTGGCAAGGAAGACAATGCAAGCTTTCATTCCTGTCTTCAGGGAAACTGGAGGTAATTTATTTCTGTCCTCAGATCAGGAGAAACTGAACAGCAAAAGAGTTATTTTAAAGCACATATTAGTAGGGAACACCCTCCCCACCCCACCCCCCCCACACACACACAGACACACACAAATTACCTGTAGAATGGCATATTTTTCTACTTTAGCAAAATGAAGCACACCAGGTATACATAACCTCTTCCTAATGACTCCTGGTTCTTTTTTTTTTAAATATATTTTATTGATTTTTTTTACAGCGAGGAAGGAGAGGAATAGAGAGTTAGAAAAATCGATGGGAGAGAAACATCGATCAGCTGCCTCCTGCACACCCCCCACTGAGGATGTGCCTGCAACCAAGGTACATGCCCTTGACCGGAATCGAACCCGGGACCCTTCAGTCCGCAGGCCGACGCTCTATCCACTGAGCCAAACCGGTCAGAGCGACCTGGTTCTTATTGTGAACTTCACATCATGTCCTTGGACATAGCAATTTTTTTCTTGGTTGCTACTTGGGTGTAGTCACTTTACTTCTATGCAAAATGGCTCCAGATGGATGTGCTTTATGAGTCTCTCTCTCTCTCTCTCTCTCTCTCTCTCTCTCTCTCTCTCTCTCCCTCACTCAAAGATATGTTTTTATTGATTTTTTGAGAGAGAGAGAGAGAGAGAGAGAGAGAGAGAGAGAGAGAGAAAGAAGAGAAGAGAAGAGAAGACAAGAGAAGAGAAGAGAAGAGAAGAGAAGAGAAGAGAAGAGAAGAGAAGAGAAGAGAACACATCAATCAATTGCCTTCTGTATGTACCCTGACTGGGGATCGAACCTGCAACCTAGGTATGTGCCCTAACCTGGAATTGAAAGCACAACTTTTTGTGTATGGATGATGCTCCAACCAACTGAGCCACCTGGCCACGGCCAGTGTATATCATTTTACAGGGTTTGTTTTCTTCCTTCACTGTCAATATGTCAATTGCCACTTTTCATGATTGTCAGCAAACCTACTTCTTGCATGAAATCACTTTTTCCTACTATTTCTCATTTGCTTGGGATTGGAGTTTATATTCATATGCTTCATGGAAATTCATACAAACTAAATTTTCTGGGCTCTGACTAAATTCCTGAGACTTTCAGTATCCCTCCCTGAGAAAAGTATGACACTTGGGATTTGTGATGGCCATTTCAATTGCTCTGAGCCTTTCTTTTTTTCCATCCTCTCAGTTGTGACCTTATTAAGCAAAGCTTATTCATTCTTTTAGATAATATTTTATGTAATATTTTCTGACATATCTCTACTATATATCAGAGATTCTTTGAGTGGCTGGGGATATAGAAGTAAGCAAAATATAAAAAGTCCCTGGTCTCATGAGGCTTGCATTTTATGGACTAAGATGGAAGTGATATAGTGCTGAGGGTGCAGTTCATTATTTTAAACTAGGGGCCCAGTGCACCTTGAAAGGCACTGTGGGCCTAGGCTGCAGTGGGCACAGGGGTGGGTCTTGGCCCATCCTTCACGCCCCGCCTGGCCTCTCCCGTCACGGCTCCTGGTCCCCTCTCTGCAGGCAGCCCCACTCCCATTGCCACTGCTGATGGCGCCAGAGCTGCCACTTGCACCCACTCCTGGCACCCAACACTGGTTCTGATCACTAAGTGCCATCAGCAGGTGCGAGTGGCTGCTGATGCCCCCATCACCCCTCAGGAGCAGGGGGAGGTGGAGAAGCCCTCAGGGGCAATTGGGGCCAGCAGCCACTGCTCACACCTGCTAATAGTGCCGAGCGATTGGGACCGGCGCCGGGCACCATCAGTGGGTGCAAGTGGCAGTTCCTGTGCTGGTTGCCGGTGCGAGTGGGGCCAACACCAGCAGCAGGTGCAAGTGCCAAGCGGGACCACGGCACGCGGGAGCAAAGAATTTTCAGTAACCACCAGAGGCTCGCCCTGATGATAGTGACCAGCACCCCGCCTTGGTCTGGTGCCTCCACTCACCTGCTCCACCATCCTGCAATGGTTGACACCTGCCATGTTATGCACAACCCCCTAGTGGTCAGTGCGCATCATAGTGACCAGTTGTTCAGTTGTTCCGCCATTTGGTCTATTTGAATATTAGCCTTTTATTATATAGGATAAGATGCTGTGATTGAGAAAGGGGTTGAATGGAGGGACTGAACCATGTGAATGTCTGAAAGGAAAGCATTCCAGGCAGAGGGAGGAGGAGTACAAAGGGCCTGAGGTGCTTGGGTGCATACATGCCCAATGTGCCAGAGAAATGACAATAGGGCCAATGTGGCCAAAGGAGAGTGGGCAAGGGGAGAGTGGTAAGAGGATGAGGTTAGGGAGTTTCTGGGCACTGAATCCTGAAATAGCTTCAGAACCATTGAAAGTACATTAGTTTTGCCCTAACCAGTTTGGCTCAGTGGATGGAGCGTCAGCCTGCGGACTGAAGGGTCCCAGGTTTGATTCCGGTCAAGGGCATGTACCTTGGTTGTGGGCACATCCCCAGTGGGGGGTGTGCAGGAGGCAGCTGATCGATGTTTCTCTCTCATCGATGTTTCTAACTCTCTATCCCTCTCCCCTCCTCTCTGTAAAAAATCAATAAAATATATTTATTTTTTAAAAAGGAAATAAAAGAAGGTACATTAGTTTTTACTTTGAAATGGGGGATCATTAAAGAGATTTTGAGCAGAAAAGTGGTGTTATGGGCTGAATTGTGCCCTACCCAATTCATATGTTGGTGTCCTAGCACTCAATCTCAGAAAGTGACTGTTCTTGGAGATAAGGTCTTTAAAGGGGTAATTAAGGTTAAACGATATCAATAAGGTGGGGCCCTAATCCAATATGACTAAAGCCCTTGTAAGAAGAGAAAATTAGGACATGTACAGAGGGAAGCCCATGTGAAGACATAGACAAGGTGGCCATCTGCAAGTGAAGGAAAGAGTTCTCAGAAAAAATTAACCCTGCTGACACCTTGATCTTGGACTTATAGCCTCCAAAATTGTGATAAAATAAAAGATTTTTTTTGTTTAAGCCACTCAGTCTGTGGTACTTCATTATGGCAGCCCTAGCAAACTAATTCAATTGGCATAATCAGACTTTAAAAATAGCACTCTGGCCTCTATGTGAAGAAGGAACTATTGAAACACAAGAATGGCCACATAAGTGGCCTATAGATCTGAATATTGAGGAAGCATAGTGAATGTTGTTTAGAAGTGGGTATTGGATCTAGAGTTGAATGTGTTGATAAATAAAGTCTTTAACAGAGCCTAAAGGAGGGTATGCCAAGGAGTGTGAATGATATGTGCAAAGTGATTGAAAACCTGTTGTAGGCAATAGTGCAAAGGACATATAACATCTTGGCCTGCCTATGCCTAGGGATCCTTATTGGGAACACATGCCATTTATTTGCCAAGGTAAAGAAGGTCTTATTCTGGTGGGGTTTTGGTAATATACTGGGAAGAATGAGGAGGGGGCAGTAGACAAATCAGAAATGAAGGTGAATAGAACTGTATAGCAGATAATTATTAGAAAGGAGGAAAGATGGAATATAGGATAGTAAAACAACTTATAGGTGCTTGGAGTTAAAAGATTAGAGTTATGATCTTAAGTTTGACACTTGTAGGGCAGATAATTTCTCTGAGCCTTGCTGTATTTCTCTTTCCATTGAAGCCCAAAATTTATACCTTGCCTGCTTCACAGTGCTGTTGGGAAGGTCAAGTGTGATAAAGACCAAAGACATTCTAGTGTCTTTCCCTTAGCTCCTGTTGGTGGAGCATTCCCAACTACTTCCAGTTGGGCACTCTTTCCACTTTCCAGACCACTCCATTATACACACCTGCCCCCAGCACAGATATACTGCAGAACAGGGGCTTAGTGGCCTAATGGACCTTGGGGGCACAGGCCCTCTTTTCTAGCCTCACTATACACCCTGAAAATAATCTAGCTCATTATGGGTGACTCTTTGGTGATCTCTCATGTAACACTAGGAGGAAGGAGGCTTTCTTCCTAGGTTTCTGAGGGAAGGTGAGAAGAATGGAAGGCTGACAGGAATGCAAGGCTGAGTGGATGCACAATGCTAGAACAGAGTGTGGTCCATGAATCTATGCCAGACTACAATGAGGTAAGACAGAAATTGAGAGTGTTTCAAAACTTTTATATAAATTTAATAATGCCTAATAAACAATAAATAATTGATGTCTTGTCTCCCTCTTGATAATTCAGTTTTATTGCATTTACCAAAGTATTGCTCCATGCAGTTTGGAAATGTAAAAAGATAATTAAGAGGGGAAACGAAAACAAAACAAAATATAAGTGCTTCACACCAGATAGTTTCCAGCCTTACCATGACACCCTGGCTCTAGCTTAATGGAAAAAGCACAGAGTTCTCATCCTGGTTCCTTCCTTTACTTGGACAAGTTGTTTAACATCTGAGCTCCACTTTTTTTCATCTGTAAATGTCTTGTGAGGACCACATGAAATCTTGGATGAGAAGTTGCTTTATAAACTTTAAGGTACAGTGTTAAATGAGAGATAAATCATGAGGATGCTACAATTTTGTGGCCACTTCATGCCCCTTCCACATAAGTAGTACTGGGTACTAGCACAGGCTGAAGCCAGGTAGATTTGATTTGGGCCCTACCTTCACAACTTACTAATCTCTCAGCACGTCCATTTTCTTACCAATAAAGGAATCCTCTTAATATCAACCTGGTAAGGTTGAGGTAAGGATTAGTAGGAAGTGCTTAGAATAATAGTGTGCAAAACATGGTACACACTAAGTGGTAGCTAGTAATATGGTCTGATTATATACCTCTTATTCTCGACACTCTACAACAGGGGTGGGGAACCTTTTTTCTGCCAAGGGCCATTTGCATATTTATAACAACACTAGAGGCCCAGTGCATGAATTTGTGTATGGGTAGGGTCCAGCCAGCCCAGCCCCAGTCGGGGCTACTCAGGGCCGGGCCAGCTAGGGGGAGGGGCAGAGGACACTTTGTCAGTGGGCCCCACCCCTGAATGGGGTAGTGGGGAGGGGTGATCAGGGGTGGGGCCAGCTGGGGAGAGGAGCTGCAGGCCAATCAGGGTGGTGGGGGAACATTGGGGGTGGGGCTGGCCAGGGGGAGGGGCTGAAGGAGGTTGTCTGGTCAGCCCTGCCCCCTATTGGGGGGGGGGCATCAGGGGTGGAGCCGGCTGGGGGGAAGGGCTGCAGGAGGTTGGCCAGCCAGCCCTGCCCCCTATTGGGGTAGGGGGGGTGATCAGGGATAGGGTCAGCTGGAGAAAGAGGTTGCAGGCCAATCAGGGTGGTGGGGACCCATCAGGGGTGGGACTGGCCGGGGGAGGGCTGCAGGGGTGTTGGTCAGCCTCCCCACCCTTGATCAGGGTGGGAGAGGTCGATTAGGGGGGCCCACCTGGGGGGAGGGGCTGTAGGAGGTTGGCCAGCCCCACCCCCCTGATCGGGCTGGTTTGCTGGCTGCAGTGGACATCATAGCGACCAGTCATTCCGGTCGTTATGGCTTTCCAGTCACTGGCTTTATATATATATATAGATTCTTGGGCCATACAAAGTTATCAACTTAAAAATTGCCTGCTCTATTTGGTCAAACATTTAATTAACTTACCCCTAATGCCTTAGCAGGGACAGACCAAATGATTTTGTGAGCCTTATATGGCTCATGGGCCAGATGTTCCACACCCCTGTTCAACCATACTATCTTGAGATTTATGCATGTTCATAAGTTCTTCCCTTTTAACTACTATTTATCTCCATCATTTACAGCTTCCATATTCATATACTCAGTCCCATATTGGTGCCTCTATATTTTTAATTGGTTACTGCTAGTGTAAAAGATACTATTGATATTAGAGTATTGATTTTTTTATCCAGTAAACATGCTAGATCTCTCAATAGTTTTAATAGTTTGCCTAATTATCTCAGTCTTTCTGTTTAAATGCTCACATCATTTCCAAATCCCCCCTTTTTTGTTTCTTCCTTAACAATCCTTATACTATTATTTTTTTCTAGAACTTTTGTGTTAATTTTGAATATGATAGCAGCATTCTCTCTTTGCTTTCTACATTAAAGGGAATGCTTCTAATGTTTTGCCTCTATTAAGTATGATATTTGATGTGGGTTTTTGATAGATGATCTTGATAAGGGTGAGGGGTTGACTAATAATTCCAATGTCTTTTATCACAAATAGGTGTTAAACTTTATACAATGTTTTTATGCATCTATAAAGATATTTTTTCATTGTTTTCCCTGAGTGTATTAATATGATAAATGACATTGACAGATTTTCTGATGCAGAACCATTCTTGCATCCTGGGGATAAATTTTACCGGGCAATGATGCAATCTTTTTGTTTCCTTGTTATGTTTTATTTTGCTTTTAATACACTATAATATTTAGTTAATATTTGGGTTAGCAATTGCAATCTATTTTCTCAAGTGACATTTCCAATAAATGTGTTTTTTTCTTTTGTTGTCCCTATCCAGATTTGACATTAAATTTATAGTAGCACCTAAATTAAGTGGGAACGCTTCCCACTTTTTCTGATCTCTGGAACAAAATGTAGAGAAAATAGATTATCTTTTCTTGTGAAGTTTGACAAAACAATCAACCTATAAAATTTTCTGGAACTGGTCCTTTGATAGGAGTTTAGCTTTTTTTTTTTTTTTAATATATTTTATTGATTTTTTACAGAGAGGAAGGGAGATAGATAGATAGTCAGAAACATCGATGAGACAGAAACATCGATCAGCTGCCTCCTGCACATCTCCTACTGGGGATGTGCCCGCAACCCAGGTACATGCCCCTGACCGGAATCGAACCCGGGACCCCTCAGTCCGCAAGCCGACGCTCTGTCCACTGAGCCAAACCGGTTTCGGCAGGAGGAGTTTAGCTTTTGATCACCACTATAATCTTACATGGTCATTGGTCTATTTAGTTTTCCTAAGCTCATTTTTTTAAAAAAAAAAAAAAATCAGGACATTTATCTATTATGCCTTACTTTAAGCCTTTTGTTTCTCTACCAGATTTCTTATAACATCACCCCTGAAGAACCAAGAGCTATGTTTGCCGTTCCACTCCTGAGCCTGCCATCTGAACAAATGAAACTGAGGCTAGGAAAGTCTTCCTCATTTCTTTCACCACCTGCCTGTCTAAAGAGAATGGAGCTACTGGACTCTTTATGGTATTTTTTTTCTAATGGTAAACTTTTGACATAAAAGTTAGTTGTGAATTCTTGTCTCTTCAGAGCAGCAGTTGACTGAATTCAAATAAAATGAAAAAGGGATAAAGAAGAACAAGAGGGGAGAGAATAACACCTGCCAAATGATTCCTGCCTGCCAAGTCTTGTGCTTCGTATACTTTGGTAGAGCAAACCTTATAGTAAGACCTTTGAAAAAAACCTTCCTGACCCTTCCACCACATTTAGGCAGAAAAGGAGCCCTAGTTCCCCAATGAGACAAAATATCACCTTGTCACATAATGAGGCACTACCAGGATCAACCTTTTTCTCTTGAGATTCACTTACCTAACAGTCTCCTGTTTTTCATCCATCCATTCATGCTACCTCTGCACCACCTTCTGTGCTGGCTTTACTGGGTTTTGCTGGGTTTTGCTTGTCTGATGTTACTATACTGGAGGAAGAAGTGTGTGATTTGTCTCTTGGCATAATCATAGCTGTGAAAAAAGAGCTGCAATTAGAACTGAACCATGTTTGTTTGTTTAATGAGAACAGAACCAGCTTTCCTGGCCGTCTGCCCTAGACCTAAGGTGAAAGTTTCAGGGTTTTTCTCTCTGAATTACACAGACTGCTTCTCTAATTGCTCTTAGGAAAAGTCATTTACCAGTATGTGCAATCTGAGTTTCTTCTCTCTGTCTTCCCTCAGATTATTTGGGGATTGTTAGTGGTAGATGGCTGAGGCTTTCTAGTGGCACTGTCTGATAGGTCCCACCTTACCCTCCAGTTTTCTCCCTGACCCTTAGCTCTGCCATATCTTTATTCGCTTGGTCTCAGTGTTTGGGATCAAAGTTTCTTACATTATTCACTATACAGATGGAAATGCAGTCTTCTCGTAAGAAGAAATAGTGGTCTGAATCATTAATCATAACTCTAGCAGAAAGGTCCAAAAAGAAAATGGTCCATCCCCAACGGACCCAGATGCCCATAGATACCCAAATGGATTGCCTACTGGTAATCACTCTAGGTGGGCATTATGGTGTCCTCCAACATTGGGTTGTTGGCCCATGAGCTACATCATTATTTAGAAATACTTTAGCTTAGAAGTATTAACATTACCTTCCAGAGGGAAAAGGAGGGAGTATATGGAGAAAAGGCAGGCAGACCAATATACCTCCAAGTTTTGAGCTTTGAGAAGTCTCTTCCCTTTCAGTCTTGTACTTTCATTCTGCCAGAAGGACCATGACCCAGTTGGCCCTTGTTCCTTTACAACTGCACCGAGAGACATTTCTCTCATCACCTGCCTGGGAGCTATCTTGGACATTCAGTTTGCTACCTGAGAAATAGATTATTCCTTATTATGGTGATTGACAGTTGGAACTGCAATTCCATTGGACATACCTGGCACCTGTGCCCAAGGTACAGCCTTAGATAGACCACTAGAGAAAAAGAACACAAATACAATAGGAGGAGGGAAGTATCGTTTTCTTTCTGTGCTTAAGCTCATAAGAAGCAATTTTACTTAATGGAGCTTGAAGTAGCTCTCAAAGGAAAATTGTTGACATGATTCTAAAAACTCAGTGGAGACGTGGTAGACAGAATTCTAAAGATGGTTCCATAAGACATCTGTTCCCAAGTTATTAAGTTAAACACTAATCTAGATAGCGTTGTAAAGGGATTTTGAAAATGTAGTTAAAATTCCAAGTCAGTTGACTTTAATATATGGCTGGTCTGATCTAATCACAGGTGCCCTTTGGAAACAGAGTTTTCTCTGGCTGGTGGCAGAGGGGAAGTCAAAGGGATTCAAAGCACAAGAAGAATTCAATGCACTGTAATTAGCTTTGAAGATGCAGAGTCCATGTGCAAAGACCAAAGAGCGATCTCTGGGAGCTGAAAACAGTCCTTGAGTGACACCTAGAAAAGAAAGTAGTCCTAACTGGTTTGGCTCAATGGATAGAGGGTCAGCCTGTGGACTGAAGGGTCCCAGGTTCGATTCTGGTCAAAGGCATGTACCTTGGTTGTTGGCACATCCCCAGTAGGGGGTGTGAAGAGGCAGCTGATCGATGTTTCTCTCTCATCCATGTTTCTAACTCTCTATCCCTGTCCCTTCCTCTCTGTAAAAAATCAATAAAATATAGTTAGAAAAAAAAGAAAAGAAAGTAAATATATCCTACTATTGCATGGAACTGTACTGTGTCAGCAACTTACATGGGCTTGGTAGCAAATTCTTCCCCCAGAGACTCAGAAAACAGATTGGTTCAGCCTACAACTTTATTTGTGAGACCCCAAGCAGAGAATTTGGTTAAGCTGTGCCCAGACTCCTGATCCCATAGAAACTATAAGAGAATAAATTTAGGTTATTTATAGCTCCTATGTTTGTGGTAATTTGTTACACAGGCATAGAAAACTAATACAGGATATCTAACCAGTTCCTCCAAAGGGTCAAGCCTTCATCTCAACCCTCTGCATGAGACCAAAGTGGGCAGAGAGAATATTTAGAGCCTACACAAGGTCCCTGTTCCTCTTTCCAGCCTTGAGTTAAACTTCTCTCGTAGAACTCTCATTGGCTGAGGCCTCTGTGCAGCCCTCTGGTTGCTGAGGTGCTTTGGACAGGCTAATAACTAACTTGATCCACTGGCAGGGAGAATATTTTTCAGGACAGTAGGAACAACCGCTGCAATTTTCAGAAATCTGGGTGCAAAGCACTTTCACAGTGATTATTCTATGGGGGGCTCCCAGCAACCCCCAGTGGTAGAAATGAGACATTTTCCAAATGAAAACTTGAGACCCCAAAAGATCAAATGGCTGTCTTAAGGTCCCAGAGCTAGCATGGGGAAATTCACTGCTGCATAACATAATATACTTTTGGTAACTATTTGTGGATTCTTCCAGCAGTGATTTGCAAGACCTTGGGCCTTTGAAACTTTAAGCCTTGCATTGGTGAAACACAATCATCAAGGTTGCTTCTCCTCATGTGCACCTGAATTAAATGAGTAGAGACACTAGGAAACCTAATGAACAGAGAGGTATTTGTTAATCTTCTGCAGAGTCATATTATGTCCCATGTTGTTCCCTGGACTTTCAGTGCTCTTTGTCAAGATAGCCACTTGCTTTTTCTGATGATTAGTTTTATTTGTCAACTTGACTGGGCCACAGGGGGCCAATAACTACTTAAAGATTATTTCTGGGTGTGTCTGTGAGGATGTTTTCTGAAGAGATTAGCATTTGAGTTGGTGGGATCATCCAATCCATTGAGGGCCTGAATAGAACAAAAAGGCAGAAGAAAGGAGACTATACTCTCTCTGCCTGACTACTGAGCTCGAACATCATCTTCTCCTGGCCTCAGACTGGGACTTAGGCCTTGAGAAATACACCACTGCTTTCCTGGTCTCCAGCTTGCAGGTGGTAGACTAAGGGATTTCTCAGCTTCCATAGAATGGGATCTGATTCCTCATAATTAATACACAAGTAAATATATCCTATTGGTTCTGTTTCTCTGAAGAACCCTGACTAATACAATTTGCTCCCTCACTTCCTTCAGGTTTTTGCTCAGTGGGGCCTTCTCTGACCACTCTGTCTAAAATTTCAATGGCCCCTCAACCCTTCCTTCTGCTTTATTTTTCCCTATTGCAATTATCACCATATGATAACAAATAAATTTATTTCTCTGTTATCTATATTCATGAGAACAAGAATTTTTGTTTTGTTGACTATTGTATCATCAGCTCTTAGCATATTGACTGACATATAGTAGGTGTTCAATAAATTTTACTGGGGGAGTGAAAGGTGAAGAGCATGAAGGAAAACAGAGTGACAAACCTTCAGTTATAAAAAATGTCATGGATATATACTATACAGCATAGAGAAAATAGTCAATATTATCATAATTACTTTGTATCATGACAAATGGTTACTACATGTATTATGGTGAAATATAAATGTTGCATTACTATTTTACACATCTGAAATTAATATAATATTGTATGTCAAGAATACTTTAATTTAAAAATAAATTGTATTATTATTATTGTTAGTATTATTGTTGTTACAGAGCTGGAATGGAATCTAAATATGCGAAGTCGAATCCAGTCATCTTACATGATTGCCATGGCCTTTCTGGCTCTTTGTAGGGGCAGAGGCTCTATCAAGGATCAGCTACCATATCTCCTATTTCTTGAGATCAGAGTGGCCCTCAAGAATATAAAGGGTCTGTCAAAGACCCTACATTCTCTGAATGAGGACTGACTGCTATGTCACCTGCTCTCCTTTCTTTATGGGAAGTAATTTCCAAAAGTGATGTGTCAGGCGCCAAGAAAAAAGATCGTATCTGCCTAATAATCTGGGCTTCATCTGTACCAAAGGGTGCAGAAGCAACAAATTAATCCTGATGTCTGGAATTTATTTACTACAAGGCCACAGTAATCAAAACAGCATGGTACTGGCATAAAACATCCATATAGATCAATGGAACAGAATAGAGAGCACAGAAATAAACCCACACATTTATTATCAATTAATATTTGGCAAAGGAGGCAACAACATATAAAAGTGTAGTCAATTCAATAAATGGTGCTGGGGAAATTAGACAAATACATGCCCAAAACTGAAGCTATACCATCAACTTACACTATACTCAAGAATAAACTCAAAATGGATTAAAGACTTAAATATTAGACTCAAAACCATACAAATTGGAGAATAAAACATAGGAAATAAAATCTCAGACATTTGGCCCAGCTGGTGTGGCTCAGTGATTGAGCATTGACCTATGAACCAGGAGGTCACGGTTTGATTCCTGGTGAGGGCACATGCCCAGGTTGTGGCTCAATCCCTAGTAGGGAGCATGCAGGAGGCAGTCAATCCATGATTCTCTCTCATCATTGCTGTTTCTATCTCTCCCTCTCCCTTCCTCTGTGAAATAAATAAAAATATATTTTAAAAAAGAAAATCTCAGTCATTTCTTGTAGGAATATTTTTTATGATATATCTCCACAGGCAAAGAAAACAAAAGAAAAATAAACAAATGGGGCTAAATCAAACTAAAACATTTTTGTACAGCAAAGGAAACCATCAACAAAATGAAAAGAGAACCCATTGTATGTACAAATACACACACACACACACACACACTTTCTATCCTTGGCCTCAGTCCTTGCCTTACCTCACCTGATTTCAACACCTGCCTTGGGTACCTTTCCATTCACCACTGAACATAAGGAGACAAATTATTTTCCACCATCAGAAAATGGAAGCCTAAGACGCATTTGGATCTTGTAGAGTGTTCTGGACCCTCTCAGCTAGAAACCATGCTTATATACGTATGTTTCACTTTTAAGAGGAGAAAACTAGGTCAGCCCTTTACTTCAAACAAGTCAGGGTTAACAAAAAAAAATAGAACCCAGACACAAGTAATCCATGCTTTATTATATATAATAGCAAAGAATTAAACACAATTTAGATATTAGGCAATATGGACATGGTTAAAAAATTGTTGTACATCATCTCCAAGAAATATTATGCAGCCATTAAAAGTGATCATATGAAGACAATGTTGCCACATGGAAAATGCTTACGATTTAATAGTAAGTGGAAAAGACTGAATATAAAATTGTAAATACACTGTAATTACAGCAATGTAAAAAATAAGACACACGTGGCCAAGGCTTTGGAGGCAATGTGGGATAGAAAATAAGCTCTTATGCATTAGGATGTCAGAATTATGGGCTATGTTTTTATTTGTAACTCACCTATAATGTTGTTTAATGGTGCTATAATGTTGTTGCTACAGTTAAGAAGAACAAAGGGCAGCCTGGAGCCTTTAGTCTGTTGCAGTTGCCTACACCACAACTGTCATAGAAAGAGAAGCCTTCCTCACTGTCCTTGAAGATGATTATGGAACACAGTCTCTGCTATATCTCCTCTCTCACTTCCCCATCCAGCCACAGACTCTATGGTCCACAGGCTGCAGGGAAGCCCAGGCCAGGCCTCTGGGTCAGAGGCAAAGGGACCAATTTCAAACACTGTTGTTATTTCTTGCCAGAGCAAATGCCTAATGATTCCCACATCCTCCATGGTGCCTTGTTCAGTGCCATGCATACACTAGTTACTTAATAAATATCTAATCTGTGATAATTATCATGTCTCTCTGGCCAAAAATAAAAAAATAAAAAGACTCTGGTTGCATTTGGTATTCCCCATCTCTGTGAGTTAGACTTCACCTATGCAGCTGGCCAAAGGCAGCCACCCTTATCTCCTCCCTCTTTCATACCTCCATGTTCAATCCTTCACTGAGTCCAGTGGATCCTGCTTCATTAAGATTTCTCAAATCTCTTACTTTTCTCCATCCCCACTGCTACTTCATAGTCTAGGTCTCTGCTATCTCACACCTGAACTCCAAACAAGTTGTCCAGACTCAAGCACATCCTCTACACAAGTGATGCTGGAACTTTCCTGGCCTACTGGCAGTCAGGAAAACACATGGCAAAGGTGCAGGGAATGCTTCCCAAGCACCAAGAAACATCAGCACATTATGGAAATGGACCGCAGTTTCTCCTAGTTCCATTAAAATGGTACCCATGTTGCTAGTGGTTCTTTAAGGCCTTAATTTGTCAAGCACTGTAGGAGCCTGTTGTAGGATGACCCATTGGGACACAGGATGAAAATGTTTGAAATTTTATCCAGCTTTCTTTAGGTATTATCTTATTATGTCCCTTTATATTTCAGTGTATTTATTGTGGGTAGATGTTTTTGAAAATGTTTTATTGATAGGGAAGGTAATAAAAATATTAATTATGAAAACCAACCAGCATCTAGATATTTCTAAAATATTTTAATAGTATCACTCTTCTGCTTAAAACCCTTGTATGGTTCTTCACTGCCTGCAGCATAACTCACAAACCCTTCATGACCTAGTCCTACTGACCTTTCCAACATTATCTGCCATCAGCCCAAGAGCTACTTCTTTAGCCTCTAGGATGATCAAGCAGCCCAAATGGGCTACTTCGAGCCTTTGAAGGGGCTGATCAGTGGTGTGCTAGAGCCAGTTCATTGGTCCTGACACCCCATTGTGTGCATCCGTGTGTACCCCACTGCACTTTCAGTGATGTCAAGCTGGTAGCTTAAAATAGAACATCGTGGGATTATTTACACCATGGAAATAGAAAAAAAAAAAAAGAACACAAATCAGAAATTTCTTTCCCCAGAAAACTGATTTTTTAAAACATTTACACAAACACCACTGAACTAATCCTTCTTGGAATATCCTTTTCTGAGATCTTTACTGTCCCTTCCTTCAAGATTTAGTTCAAGCAACATACCACCTAGTCAGTTTTCTCTCTACCTCTTTCTGCATCCATGCCTCTCTGTGCTCTTATGCAAACATCTGTCATTTTCCTATGAATTCCTTAGGGGCAGAGCTCATGCCTGAGTCACATTGTGCAAAGTGCTGCATGGGTATTCAGGGAATGTTTGCTAAACAGAACGACATTTATGATTGAGCTAAGATACTTTGATGCCTACAGCCTCTGTGGGTCATGGTAAGCCTGCTTGAGAGAGTTAAATCCTTGGGAATAGCTAGAACAGGAATTAGGAAGTCCTCAGTCTCTCTGAGAAGTCATGAGATTAACGACTCAGCTCTAACAGCATATTCCACCATCCTCTTCCTTGATCAGGGTATCGGGCTTCCTTGACCTTTCCCCAGCTTCTCTCAGACACCCTGTATGACCTAAAGGCTTTTATTGGAGAATAAGGTCTCCTAATGAAGAAATGATTATTCACACCACATAACTGAGCAAACAACTGTTGAGAAAACCAGTATGCCAGAGGCAAAAGTTAGAGAAATGTAGTTCATTGATTGCAAATGGAGATTTGTTTTCTTTTTGCAATAATACCTTAGAATATTTATCATTGCATTAGCAAGTTGCTGCTTGGAACACCAATCTAGTTATTGTAAGGATATAACTTTATATCCCAGGCTTCCCAAAAAGAGGAGGGGGAAACCCTTTTGAAAGGAGAGTAGATATGTCCAATCCTCCAACCAGAAACCAGTGTACCAGAGAAAAAGGATGAGAGATGGGATGACACCTGATCCTCTGCTCCTCAGAGCAAAACCCACAGCCACAAACAAAAGTTATTCCTTCAAGGTGTTAGCAAAAGCCCAACTTCTAACTGGGAAGGGGAGTGGGAGAGGCAGGTGGGGGGTCAGGAAGGAAGATCATCTCCTAGGCAAGTTAACAAAGGGCAAAGAGAAGCTAGCTCCAGAGAACCATGGGAAGGAGCAGATACAAAAGGAAGAGAAAAAAGAGAACCTACCATCCCACTGAGCAAAGGGAAAGAATTCTAGAGCCTCTGTTCCTCAGGTCAGCACAACATAAGACTCATGGACCACTAGAGAAATAGACTTTTGGCCGCTCTCATTTTATGAGAGTTCGTGGAGTCCCAGAGACCTAGGTTGTTGTTGTTTTTTAATTTCTTTATTGAGTAAGTTATTACATATGTGTCCTTATCCCCATAGTACCCCCTATCCCCAGAGATCTAGGTTTTAACCCTTGCTTAGCCACCCACTAGCTGGGTGAATTAGGGCAAATTAATTAGCTTTCCTGAGCCTCAGTTTCCTCATCTGCACTGTAAGGATAATGATATCTCCGTCACAAAGTGGTGAAAATTAAGGCACATATGGTTAATTTTATATGTCAACTTGACTAAGCTGTGGTGTCCAGCTGTTTGGTCAAACACCAGACTGAATGTTGCTAAAAAGGTAGTTTTTAGATGTCATAAATATGTATAATCAGTAGACTTTGAGTAAAGCAGATGACCTTCTGTAATGTGGGTGAGCCTCATGAAATCAGTTGAAGCCCTAAGAGCAAATACTGAGGTTTCCCAAAGAAGGAATTCTGCTTTCATAATTGCAAAATAGCAATCCTACTAAGGTTCTCCAAATAGAGCCAACATAACAAGGATACATACTGAGAAATGTATCTTACGTGATTTTGTCATTGGGTGAACATCTTGGAATGCTACACACCCAGGCTACTAGTACATGGTATAGCCTATTGTTCCTAGGCTACAAACCTGTAGAGCATTTTATTATACTGCCTACTGTAGGCAATTATAATATAGTGGTTAGTATTTATGAATCTAAACATATCTAAACATAGAAAAGGTACAGTTAAAATACAGTAAAATGATTTAAAAACTGGTACAGTTCTAGAGGGCGTTTACCATGAATGGAACTTGCAGGACTGGAAGTTGCTCTGGGTGAGTGGTGAGTGACTGTGAAGGCTTAGGACATCACTGTCCACTACTGTAAATTTTACAAAAATGCCTCCACAAGTTCTCCCCCTGTTTCCTTCCAACAAGGTCAGAAATAGAACACTGAAGCTGTCAATGCTGGCTGTTCCATTTACAGTGATGCAGGCTGGATTAATTGGTAATATCGAGGAGAAACTGGCTAGGTAAGGTGTAGATCACTGTAATAATAATTGTCAAGAGGGAGTGAAAGGTGGCCCGAGGATCAGTAAGAATAAGAAATCAAGATGGAGAGGTAAGGGAATATAGGATTGTCATGGCAGTGTGGTTTGGCTTATTGCATGTTGGAGCAGTGGTCAGATTAAGGAACTTTGTGGTATTCATTTTGAACATGGAGAGGGTGTAGAACTGAGGATTCAACAATTTAACTTTGGAAATTTGGTTTTGGTACCATTGACCCCCATCTGGCAAAAGTGTCTCTCTCTGGCATTGAATTGATGGAAGAAATATAACTTATCTATGCTTTATATCATCATCCTGAAAATACTCCCAAAGTACAGGGACAGGCTGGCTTTACCCTACCACAGAAACTTTTACTTACGTGGCTGTGACACTTAATACATGTTAAGGTAGCTCCTGTGGACCTGTGTCCTTGTGCAGAGGGAAAACGGAGACATCTGTAATACTATCAACAATAAAGAGAAATTTAAAAAATAATTAATAGCAATGCACTTTCAAGACCATCAAGCTAGATCTGAAAGAGCTGTAACACCCTCTGAGTGTGTCACACTGTGGGAATAGGCTTTTCTGTGCACAAACAGTGGTTAGAGCATCAGTTGCCCATACAGAAGGGTCCCAGTCAAGGGCATGTACCTGGGTTGCAATTTCAATCCCAAGTCCATGGCTCCCGTGAGAGGCAACCAATTGATGTGTTTTTCTCACATTGATGTTTCTCTCTCTCTCTCTCTCTCTCTCTCTCTCTCTCTCTCTCTCTCTCTCTCTCTCCCTTCTTCTCTCCCTCCCTTCTACTCTCTAAAAAGTAATGGAGTCTTAGCCAGAGTATCACAGTGGTTAGAGCTTTGGCCTGAACACCAAAGGGTCATGGGTTCAATTCTCGTCAAGGCCACATACCTGGGTTGCAGGTTCAATCCCTGGCCCCAATTGGGGTATGTGTGGGAGGCAACCAATCAATGTGTCTCTCTCTCATTGATGTTTCTTTCTCCCCCTCTTTTCTCTATCTCCCCCTCCCACTCCTTTCCACTCTCTCTGAAAATCAATTGAAAAAAAAGCCAAAACATTAATAGATGTTAAAAGCTCCCAGGAGATTCCAGTGCACAGCCAATGTTGAGAGCCATTATTATAGAGTATGCCAAGTACATGCCAAAAGAAAAGACAAATTTTAGGAAGATGTACCCCTTCATTCAAGTATTCTACTGCCAAGTATGTGCTTTTCTCCTCAATGAAGGGTATTACTCTCACCCAGTGCTCAAGCCAGAATACCAGGAGTCATCCTTGATTCTTCTTTTCTTTCTATCCTTCAATCCAATTCAGCAGCCAGCCCTATTAACTCTAGCATTAAAAAAATATCATGCCTGTCCTGGCTGGTGTGGCTCAGTTGGTTGGGCATCATCCCATGCACCAAACAGTTGCCAGTTCAATTCTCATTCAGGGCACATGCCTAGGTTGCATGTTCCATCCCTGGTCTGGGTGTGTGTAGGAGACAACGAATCAATGTTTCTCACATTGATGTTTCTCTCTCTCTTCTCCCTCACTCTTCCCCTCTAAAATCAATAAAAACATTAAAAAAATTTTAAATATATCATGCTCTCTGCTCTCCATCTCCACTATGACTCCTAGTCCTAGCTTTACAATCTCTTCCCTGGGACACTGTATTCATTTCTGGGTCCAATCATGAGAAAGAAACGACACAATAATTTAAACAGGACAGTTTAGTATAAAAAATTAATTACTAACATTTTCACTGTGCACCTCAGGATCAGCGTTCTGGAAAAGTTACAAATACTGTAGGAGCCTGACAAATGGGAAGCTGAATACACTATAAAGGAGAGACCGGAAGTAGCTTTCCATACAGGTGCAAGAGACTGCTGATGAACACAGCAGAACCAGAAGGAAAAAAAATAACCCTTTTCCTCCTTCAGTATCTCTTCAATGCCCTCTACTGATAAAGATTTAGTGACAACTGTCAAGGAAAAAATAGTTGGGGAAACAGATGCAATTTTGCAAAGCAGGCAAAAAGGGTAAATTTGAAGTCAAGGGGCTATAAGTTAGTAACCAGCAGTCTCCTTGCTAATCTCTATGCCTCCATTATTACCCACCTACAATCCATTTTCCTTGTAGCAATCAAAGTAATCTTTTCAAAATGAAAAATGTATCCTATCACTTCACTTTTCCACAATAACAGGCATGTAAATCAACAGAACAGAACAGAGTGCCCAGAAATAAAGCCATGACTTTATGGTTAATTAATATTTGACAAAGGAGGTAAGAGAATAAAACATAATAAAAAGAGTCTCTTCAATAAATGTTGGGAAAATTGTACAGGTACATGCAAAAAAAAAAGAAAAATGAAAAGAAAAGAAAGAAGAAAGAAAGAAAGAAAGAAAGAAAGAAAGAAAGAAAGAAAGAAAGAAAGAAAGAAAGAAGAAACTAGACCACCAACTTATATCATACACAAAAATAAACTCAAAATGGATAAAATATTAAATGTAAATCATGAAACCATAAAAATCCTAGAACCCTATCTGGTTTGGTTCAATGGATAAAGTGTCAGCCTGCGGACTGAAGAGTCCTGGGTTTGATTCCTGTCAAGAGCACATTCTTGGGTTGTGGGCTCGTTTCCCAGTATGAGCGTGCAGGAGGTAGCCAATCAATGATTCTCTCTCATCATTGATGTTTCAATCTCTCTCTCCCTCTCCCTTCCTTTCTCTGAAATCAATAAAAATATTTTTAAAAGGACTTGTAGGCATGCATATAAGCCTAACCAATGGACACAGATACCAAGAGGGTGAGGGCACGAGTGTTGGGGGGGGGGCGGGAATGGGGGTATAGGGACACATATGTAATACCTTAATCAATAAAGAAAAAACACAATGTTAAAAAAAAATCCTAGAAGAAAACATAAGCAGTATAATCTCAAACATCTCCTATAGCAATATTTTTGCCAATATCCCTCCTAGGGCAAGGGAAATAAAGGTAAAAATAAACAAATGGGACTGCATCAAACTAAAAAGTTTCTACACAGCATAAGAAACCATTAACAATGTGGGAAGGGAAGCCACTGTATGGGATAACATATTCACCAATGATACATCTGATAAGGGGTTAATTTCAAAAATATATGAAGAAGTCATACAACTTAACAAAAGGAAGACAAACAATGCAATTAAAAGTGGGCAGAGGGACTGGTTAGACATATCTTCAAAGAGAACATACAAATGGCAAGAGACATATGAAAAAATGCTCAAGGTCACTAATCATCAGAGAGATGAAAATTAAAACTACAATGAGGTATCTATCACCTCACACCTGCCAAAATGTGTACCATCAGTGAATTAACAAACAAGTGCTAGTAAGGATGTAGAGAAAAGGGAACCCTAGTGCACTGTTGGTGGGAATGCAGAATGGTGCAGCCACTGTGGAAAACAGTATGAAAAAAAATAAAAATTAAAAATAGAACTAGTGTTTGACCCAGTGATCTCAGTTCTAGAAATATAGCCTAAGAATCCCGAATATATGCACCCTATGTTCATAGCAGCGTTATTTACTATCACTAAGATCTGGAAACAGCCCAAGTGCCCATCAGTAGATGAGTGAATAAAAATGCTGTGGTACATTTACACAATGGAATACTATGCAGAAATAAAAAAGAAGGAACTCTTACCCTTTATGACAGCATGGATGGACCTGGAGATTATTATGCTAAGAAAAATAAGCTAGTCAGAGAAAGACAAAAACCATATGATGTCATTAATATTTGGAACCTAATGAACAAAGTAAACTGATGAACAAAATAGAACTAGAGGCATGGATACATGAAATTGACAAATGTCAGAGGGTAGGAGAGTGGAGGGAACTGGGTAAAAGAAGGTGACAATCATATACTTTACAACATGTTCCCCCTCATCTATATATCTATATATCTATATATCTATATATCTATATATCTATATATCTATATATCTATATATCTATATATCTATCTATATATCTATATATCTATATATCTATATATCTATATACCTATATACCTATATATCTCTATATATCTATATATCTATATATCTATATATCTATATACCTATATACCTATATATCTATATATCTATATATCTATATATCTATATATCTATATATCTATATATGCCTAAGCGACCATTACAGTCGAACGGACAACCAAACAGGCTGCATGGGGGGACTAGGCTGGCAGGGGGGTTAGTGAGGGGTGACCAAACAACTGAGCAGCAGGCTGCATGAGACGACCAGGCTGGCAGGGGGGTTAGTGAGGGACAACCAAATGACAGCAGCAGGCTGCATGGGGCAACCAGACCAACAGGGGGGTCAGTGAGGGGCGACCAAACGACTGAGCAGCAGGCTGCATGGGGTGACCAGGCAGGCGGGGGGGCAGTTAGGGGTGACTAGACCGGCAGGGGGGGCCGTTGGGGGTCACCAGGCCAGCAGGGTGGCAGTTACGGGCGATCAGGCAGGCAGGCAGGTGAGTAATTAGGAGCCAGCAGTCCCAGATTGTGAGAGGGATCAGGCCTAAACCAGCAGTAGGATTGGAGAGGGTGCAGGCTGGGCTGGGGGACCCACTTGTGCACAAATTTTGTGCACCAGGCCTCTAGTCTATAGATATAAAAACCTAAGCAACCGTTATGCCCAAACAACCAGAACGACCAGTCGACCAGTCACTATAATGCGCACTGACCAAGAGGGGGCAGACACTAAACGCAGGAGCTGCCCCTTGGTTGTCAGTGCACTAACACTGCCAACCCCCTGCGGCACCTCCTCTCCTGGCTGGCCCCCATTGGCCCCTCGTGCTAAACCATGCATAGAGACCTGCTTCTGGGTCGGGGTTTCATAAGTAGCAGAGCAGTTCCCTTGGTGTGATCTATTGAAAGTCAGCTCTTCTATAAGGCTTTGTCTTGCTCCCGTCCTCTCCTTTCTCCAGGGGCTGCCCACCCCTCTGGTGGCAGCAAGGCAGCAAGGGAAGGAGGAGGAGGGAGGCAGGGAACCATGCAGTGGTGGGGCACTGATGGCGGCGTTGGTGCTTAGTCCAACGACCATCACCTATTCTCCCAACCTCACTGGGGCCACCTGGCCTGGTCTAGGCCAGGGAACCACGGATGGGTGGTGGCAGATGCGGCCCCTTTCCCAGGGGAGCTGAGGGCTGGCTCCCTCCTCGGGCCCAGCGGTCAACCTCCCAAGGTCCTTCCCCTTACCCCATGCACGAATTCGTGCACTGGGCCTCTAGTATTTTCATGAAAAGATTGGTCAAAGAACATATGTGTATAGCCCATGGACACAGACAACACTGTGGTGAAGGCCAGGGAAGGGGTATGGGGGCTTATTGGAAGTCGGCAAAGGGGTGGGGTGAGGAATAGTGGATATCTGTAATAGTGTCCACAATAAAAAACAAAAAATAAATAAGTAAATGACTTCAAATGTAAAAAATATATATATTCAAACTCCTTCCCATGGCCTAATGATCCTGTGTGTTCCAGCCCCTGCATCTTTTTAATACTCTTTTCCTTTGCTTTTATTTCATGCAGGGTGTTTTTTTTTTTTTCACAATTCATTCCTCTGCCTAGAAACCCTTCCCTACCCTGCCTCGTCCTGCCCCTATTCTACTCCTTGGCCAATTTAACATTGTTATCTTTAAGTTTCAGCTGAGATGGTTCTTCCTTGGGGAGGCCTTGCCTGCCCCCAGGCTTAATCAGCTCCCCAAGCACATTGATCCTGCCCTTTTGAAATATTCATCACAGCCCTGGCCAGGTAGCTCAGTTAGTTAGAGCATCGTCTGGATAAGACAAGGTTGCAGGTTCGATTTGCAATCAGGGCACATACAAGAAGCAACCAATGAATGTATAAGTAAGTAGAACAACAAATTGATGTTTCTTAAATAAATAAATAAATAAATAAATAAATAAATAAATAAATAAAATACTAATCACACTTGTTCCATGTCTAGATTTTCCACTGAACTGTTCAGCTCAGGGAGAAAGAACTATGTCATTCATGGTCATAGTCATATCCTCAGGGCCCAGCACAGTGCCTGAAACTCAGTAAATGGTCAGTAATATTGTTAAATAAAATTTAAGTGATGATATACAACTCATTGCAACTACATTTAATCTGTTAGTGAGCACTGTGTGTGATGGACTGAGCCAGGAGATGTCTGAGATGAGTGGGTTTAATAAATAAAAAAATTCAAGAAGTATATTGCATTTTATACCAGATAAGGAAGGGGTGGTAGACCTAGATTGCCATAAAAAGGTAGCATCAGTGCAGGGAATACAATATCTAAGAAGACTGGCTTGACTAAAACAGAAAACTTGGAGTGGAAGATAGGGAAAATGAGGCTAGAGAGGTAGGGTTGGAAACAACAGCAGAAGGGCCATGCCTGTCTAGGAGATCCAGAAAACCCCAAGGATGATTAAAGTCAGATGTTTTTGGCTAATAACTCTGGTCTCTGTGCATCTTAATGGGCTGCAGGGAGTGGAAAGAGAGCTGCATGGGCAAGGAAGAAGTCTAGTGACCAGTGGCTAAACTTCAACTATTGGCCAATGTAGGTAAGAGAGGAAAGGGTGTATAGACTATGTGGTTCCTACAGTGGTAGAAAGAAGAGAGATTGAACTATGTACTGGACTATGTGCTGGGTTCAAGAGGTGAAAGAGTTGTGGTCTCCTCTTTGTGGAACTTCTTAGTTGGAGAGAAAGATATTAACCAGTCACAGAAATGAATTATCATTGCCAACAGAGCTAAGTGCTAAGAAGGAAAATTGCAAGCTACTCTGAAAGTGAAGACCAAGATGGCCTGACCTAGTTGAACAGGTGGTGGAGGCCTTCCCAAGAAACTGATGAGGAAACTGAGATTTGAATTAACTAGGTAGTTGTGATAGTTGAGTAGTGAGGCAGTGGAGAGACATTCAAGGGAGAGAGAACCTCATATTCACACACCAGTATGTGTATGTGCACATGTCTTGCATCTACTCTTCTATCTTTGCAGGTTCGAAGGGACCTGTCTAAGACAGAAAGTAGGCCTCCAGAACTATCTTGGGGCCAGGAAGACTTACTCACTATGGCACATTTGTCCTTAACCTCCACTAAATCCTTTGAGTATTCTCAGCAAAACAGTGCACCCACTCACAATAAACCTATTGACTTGACAGGTTAGCCATTGCACAGAAGGTTGAAGTGATTGTTTGAAAACTGCATAGAGTGAGCCCATGTGTTCCACTGAGACAGGTGCTATTTTGAGACAGATTCAAGTTGGGAGTTCAGAAATCAATCAGGTCAGCAAACAGTCAATCGGTTTCAGCCATTAAGAAAACACGTTGGTGGTATTGTTATTGACACGGCCACAATGACTCAGAGACAAACTGAGGAGTAAGGCTATAGCTATACTTGTCAATAAAGCACCTTTGGTCCTGAGAAAGCAAGCAATTAGAACCAGCTATGTTTAATTTTTCACCTCCTAACCAGAATAGCCCTCCAGCTACATCTATCAATATAGGAAGGTAGGGCTGAGCATTGAGGTTTAAGTCATTACAGAGGAGATGAGGAAAATAAGATCATAGGTTGAGAAATTCCACATGAGCTATTTTTTTAAAACTTATAGATCTCAGAAGTATGAGAAAATTGGAAACAACAAAACAGAAGGCCCCTGCCCTGTACCTCACCTCCACATTGCAAAATATTACTGGCACTAACTCAATCCAAGCTGAAAAGATTAAACACACACACACACACACACACACACACACACACACACACACACACCACTACATGTTGGGAGGGAGAGAGGAGTGGGGTCTCCATAGCCTCATGGGGCAAGCTTGGGAACCTCACTAACTCTTCCTAATTTCTACTTCTCCCTTACTCCCACATCTAGGCTCCCAAGTCCACTAAGGATGTATTCTTTCCAGTCTAGACTAGAAGTTTTGTGACAGAAGGGACAGGGGTAGAATCACCTCGGTGTCCTTTCTGTGTCCCAAGTGCCTGGCATTGAATAGGCACTCTGTTAATATTGCTTGCATTGAATCCCTTCCTGAATTCAGAATAAAATCTGTTTTCCTAGAAATGCCACAGCCCTGATTTAGAAGTCCCTGACTTCTGCCCACAGGTATACCCTGGACTATATTCTACCTTTCTTGTCATATCTCTGGGCAAAGAAGTCCCTTCTACGTCCATGTAACTGTCATTCTTTCTGACCTAGCACAGAATTACTTTATTAGAAGTCTCCCGGTCACTTCAGCCAAGCCATCCATCTGCCTGCAAGGAAAGCTCTGGGCCCAAATTTCTCCCAATCTCAAGAAAAAAGCATAGCTCCCACACAAACACATCAGAAAATCAAGCTCGTTTGCATTTGACTTCCTGAGCCTCATCTAAGTCAGGTACTGAGTTTGACTTTGCTTTTAAGAAACCTGTGTTTTGGGTAAGAGTCCGAGCACCCAGAATTGTGCACCCATATGAGTGGCCCCAAGGCTTTCTACATGTGGATATGGCAACGCATAGCCTTGCCAGCAGCTGAAGGACAGAGTGGTAGCCATGAGGAATCCAGAGGGGTCAGTGGTATCTTTCTAACCCCCAAATGAGAAGTAGTTTACCTGGGCCAAAGAGCCTCTGCGGAGACAGGGAGGCTCAGCAGTTCTGTGTTCCAGTGAAGGCCCCACCTGAAAGATACCTAACCTTTCTCAGATGGCCTAAGGGATTTATGTCCTTGGCATGAGTCATTGACCTGGTGGTGGCCAGGATTCCCAGGACATCCTGAAAGAGGGCACTGAAGTGTAGCTTTAAAATAGAGAGCAAATTTGGACAGAAAGCATACAAAGAAGGGGATTCCACATTGAGGAGGGGATTCCAGGTTGAGCTAATAACATGAGCAAAGGGATAGAGGTAGAAAACTCAGTGATTGAAAATAATAGCAAGTTGTTTTGTTTTCTTGAACTCTAGGGCTCTGGGAAAGGAGTGTGGGAATTAAGGCTGAGGAGGGCTGGAGGAGCTGAATTCTCCAAGGTCTCAGACGTAAGTTGTTGTCAGGGCTTGAACTTTGTGTTGAGGGTGGTGCCAAGCTTCTTAAATGTTTTGAGAAGAAGGGTAACACAAGAAAATTTATGCTTTAAAAAGTCTCTGCCTGGCTACCGTGTGGTGTTTGGAAAATCACTCAGGCGGCTGGAGTGGTTGGACACTGAGATGATGATGGCCTGAAGGTTCTAGAGTTGAAGAGAAGTATATTTGATCCAGAGATCATTAAGAAGATAAAGGGACTGGCATAGTAACTGACTGAATTTGGAACATAAAAGCCAAAAAAAAGAGGATTCATGAATCCATATGACATTAAGATTTATGAATCCATAAAATATTTTAACTAGCTTTTACTGAGCATCAAATGTATAAAGAGCTCTGTGCTTCAATATAGGGACCAGAAGTACAAATTCATAGTGCTTGCATTCAAGTAGCTCCAGGTCTGATGGAAAAAATCAGGCAAGAACGTGACAATGGTATATCCCTAGTTGCTGAAGGGCAAAGAGGAGGGGTTCCACATCTAACCTCAAGAAGATTGGAAAGATAAAGGGAAATTTTTCATAAGAGTTAACTGCTGAGCACAGTCTTGATGGGGACTAGGTGAAAGGAAGGGGACAGATCCTGCAAACAAGTGCACAGCATATATGAAAGCAGTGAGGTGTGAAACAACTCGTGAGCCAGGGATGAGGAGGATGGTAGTTGTGATCTGGGACACAGAAGGCATCTCGTGATGATGGTGGTAGATGATGGGGGTGATTCTGGGTTAGGTTCCGTCTTGGACATATTGTGTTTGAGGTACTGGAGGAATAGTTAAGAAATCTCATGCTGAAACCGGTTTGGCTCAGTGGATAGAGCGTCGGTCTGTGGACTGAAAGGTCCCAGGTTCGATTCCGGTCAAAGGCATGTACCTGGGTTGCGGGCACATCCCCAGTAGGAGATGTGCAGGAGGCAGCTGATCGATGTTTCTCTCTCATCGATGTTTCTAACTATCTCTCTCCTTTCCGCTCTGTAAAAAATCAATAAAATATATTTAAAATAAATAAATAAATAAATAAATAAATAAATAAATAAAGCAAAAAAAAGAAAAAAAAAAGAAAAAAGAAATCTCTGCAAAGATCTCCCTATGGAAGCAGAGCTGGGCTTATGAAGGATGATGATGGTGTTCTGCATGGGTAACCTTGCCCTTCACCTTCATAGTAACATAAACCAGTGAGAGTTAGCAGGACTGAGAAAAGGTAGATAGGGACTATCTACCACAGTGCCCTTTGGTTGCAGAGCTCTGTGTCACCACAGGAGACCCATAATTGGAGTGGAGACTCTTGGGCTACCTGGGATCTGAATGGTTGAGGCCCTGTTGGTGCCTGCAGGCATATGCTTCTCCTATGTTTGGTCTGAGGAGAAAGGTGGATCACCACACTTATGTATACACCAGAGGAGCAAGGGGTAGCAAAGCTCACGTTGGCCATCTGGTCTCACAATTCCTTTCCTAAGCCACTCTTTTTGCCCACTGTTCAGAGTCATGGCTTAATCCACCTATGCCAGCTTCATGTTCCTAGTCCTGCTCCTCCCCTCGTAAGACTGCAACATCTGAATGGAGGGTTGATCTCCTGGCTGTGAATGATTGACTCTGAAGCCAGAACTGTGCTTGAGAGACAAAGAGACATATCCATCCACAATGATATCTAATTTTTTCTCATTGTTTGCTTTACCCAGGAGGATAGACATGCTTTCAAAAGGTATTAAAAAGAAGAAGAGGAAGGGCAATGTATATACTAGGAAGGGTGAGTCTGCAAGAGGGTCAGGGGTGGAGCTTAAGACAGTGGAGGAAGGGGAGAGTGGCCTTCAGTGGAGAGTGAGGTGGGCAGAGGTTAATCACTGAGGGCCTCTTAAACCAGGTTAAGGAGTTTGAACATTATTGTTGCAGCAATAAGGAGTCATTGGAAGCTTTTTTTCTCCCTCTCCCCTTAAGAATGACTTTTTTGTAAAATGTATCTGTCCTCCTAATTAGAAACTAAATCAATATAGAAAAGGTCAAATAAGAAAATTAAAAATAACTTCAACCCCCACACAATAATCATTATAAGTGCAAACCTCCGTCTAACCTTGCCTTTATGTTCATGTTATGTATAAAGATGGGGGAAGAGAGGTGAACAATTTTCAATGGTATCCTTGTATAAATCATATCTTAAACAAAAATATGAATTTTAATGTCCCTTCAATTTAAGAGAAGGTATCATCTCTTTAAAAAGATATAGCATCTCAATGGAAAGAAGTAATTGTGTGTAGGTTTTAAGAAGACCCCTCTGGCTGCTATGATGAAGGAAAGAGTGAGAAGAAGGAATGTTGGATGTCAGGGGACCAGGTAGGAGCTACTATAGTTATCCAGGTGAAAACAGTGAAAGCTTGAATCAGACAAGGTTAGTGGGCCTGGAGAGGAGGGGTGGGCAAAAGCTCTAATGCAGGAGCAGAGTTCCTATGACTTAATTTAAAATGGGATAAAACACAAAGGAAGCTCTACTACATAACTCATAGGTTTCAAGTCTTGGTGATTAGGAGGTGTTGGTGCCATGATCAGAAATAGGCTAAGCGGGCAGAACAGGTTTGATAGGGGAGACAGTGTTGCCTTAGATTTGTGAAGATTCTGGGGCTGGTGGAGCATCTAACAGGCAGTTGGAGATAGGAATATGGGGCTTAAATGGGAACAGGACTAAAGATAAGGACCTGGGAATCATCCACAAAATAAGTGAGCACAGAAACTGTAGGAGTGTGAGAGATTTCCAGGGAAGAGAGTGTCAAGCTAGAAAACTGGGCCAAGGACAGAAACTTAGGAGGAAGTGTTTATGTTAGGAGATGGGAGGAGGGAGAGGAGCCAAGGGGTGTCAACAGGTTTGGGAAGAAGCCAACATTCCTGTCTCAGTATTTTCTTGTTGGTACTTTTCAGAAACCTATGGGAGACTCAAAGGCAAGGTGTGTTTATAAACAATGTAAGAGATGGCAGCTGGGAAGCAAAGAGCTTCACCTCAGGAGAGTGGAAGTAGCTCTGTACAGAAGGCTTGAGGAAATAGCAGGCAAAATGGAGCCATTGGATTTGGCAATTAGGAGATCTTGAGTGCCTGCTGTGGGATCAGGTTCTGGGAAGTATTGGGAGACAGAGACATGTGGCTGGGAGCTGAGGAGGGAGCCAGGGTGAGGATGGGATGGCCTTCAAAGCACTCTCTACTCTCCAGATGTTTGGCATAAAGGCAAAGGAAAAACCAAAGTAGTTCAGGAAGCTAGGACATGCCTAGGAATTTTCTAGACTGCAGGGCCAAAGCCAATAGAACAAAAGAGACTAGAAAGTAAGCATGGATGGTGATGATTCATAAATCTGAGACCTCATGAAACTGGATAGAGAGGAGAGTGAGAGTGCCAGTAGGGAGGTGGGCCTCAGGACTAGAAGAAAGGAGAAATATTGACATGGAAAATGTGCAATATTTTATGCTTGCGAGGAGAAATTATGCCATCAGCAACTACCATTCCTTAAGCAAATACATGGTGCCAGGCATCAGGCTGAGTACTCCTCAGACATTATTTCATTTAATGAAATAGGTACAGTTATTAACAACATTGTATAGAGGAAGGAAATAAAACTCACACAGATCAAATATATCACTGCTGCTTAGTAAGAGAGACAGGACTCCAACCCAGGTCTATGGAATAAGATCTAAGTCCTTGTTCATTTACATTGAATAGCCTTACAGAACTCAAAGTCACAAATAAGTTTACTGCAGGCAAGGGAGATGAGAGTGTGTTTGGTAGTAAGACAAGTATGTAAAAGCCTTTGAAGAATTGATTTGGAAACAGAATAAAGTTTGGGTTAAACAGGATGTTACCAGAAAACAAGACATGACCAGCAGCCTTGACCAGAGTCATGGTGCACCTAGTTGCCCTAGAGTCTACAGTCCATATTCAATGCCCAGGTCCATAGAAATATGATTTCTCTTTTACAAATGAAAACTTGAGGTCCAGTAACAGTCAGTGATTTCCCCAGCATAGATGGCTAAGCCAGGATTGATACACAAAGCTTCTGACTCCTAGTCATACTGCTTCTTCTAATCTAGTGAATGCACACAGGTGGCTAGAAATTCCAAGGCACCAGCCCTTCCCAGCACACAGGGACACTCAGAAACTGCAGTTCTCAGCAACCTGGCTCTGTGGAGTCTTCCAGATCTGAATTTAAGTGCCAACGCCACCACTTACTGGCCATATGCCCTTCAGGTGGTTGCCAAGCACTCTTAATCTCCAAATCCTCTGTAAATTAGAAATAATAATAGAACCTCCCTCACAACATTGTAGTTAGGATAAAGCATAAAAACCTATGTGAGGTACCTAGCACTGTTCCTGGCACTGAGTGAGTGGTCAATAAATGCTCAGTTCTTGTTCCTTTGGTTGTGACTGCTATTAGTGGGGAGAACATGATTTAGAGGCAGACAGTTTGGACTCTTGTCCCTGGTTGACCACTTCATTGCTCTGACCCTGGGCAAGTTGTTCACACTGAAGCCAGTTTCCTTAGCTCTAAATAGGGGATAAATCGCAGGTGGCTGTGGGAATCAATTAGGTAGTAGATGGGAAAGTGCTTCAAGAACTACAGAGTGCCCCACACAGGTCACTTATTGAATTCTATCTTGGAACTAAATGATCAGCTTTCTAGAGAACCAGGCACAAAGGATGAGAAGAGGGGTAATAACTAAGTTAATATACTCCATAAATCAAAACTGAGAAAGTTTGGAAGAAATAAAGAAAAGGACTTTCTACTTCTCTGAGGTAGAAGACACATTTCATTCTAGCAACCATGTATTTGGAATCTGCTCCTGACCAGGATTTGGACAAACCCAGTTGAAGGCACAGTGCTGAGTCAGCTTTGATTCCTGTTTGCTATCAGCTCCCCCAGGTCACTTGCACACACCTAATTCTGCCACTAAACAGACAGAGGAAAAGCAGAGCAAAGAGTGTAGGTATTAGGATGGGCTTCTTGAAAGAAATAGCATTTGAGCTGGTCTTTGAAAGATAAGTACATAAGCAATGCATGACAGGTAGTGGTAGTTATCAGAGGGACGAAAGGAAAAGCTTGAGCAAACAGCACAGTAGCATGGAGGGACATGAGTTTGGGGAACAGCAAACTGATGCCCCTTCCTGAGTGACTGAAGAGAAGGATCTGTGCGTGAGGGGCAGGGGGCAGATGAACCTAAAAAGGTAGATTGGGAAGAGCTCGCAGAGCCTCCCAAAGTGGCTGAGAAGCTTGGACTTTGTCCTGCAGATAATGGGGAAGCACTGTTGACCAGTGCCTTCCAACTGACCTGGCCTCACACAGTATTCTAAACAGTGTAGATATTAGAAAAAACTTTTTAATTGATAAGACATATGCTATGGTTGGAACTTCAGTCCAGCTTGTTCCCACCATAGCAGAATTTACTTTAGCCAAAAGTGATGGTTGGCAATGTCTTCCACAGCTCAGGACAGCAGCTCTCTATGCAGGTCACTCCAGGGCCCCAGGAAGACCAAGCTCTGCCTCAGCCAGACAACTCTCTGCTAGAAAATGGAAGGCCATGAGCACTCGGGGAAAATACTAATGAATCTTATGCTTCTTACCTTCCCTTAAATTTTTTTTCTCATTTGTTGCTTTTTCCCTCCATTGTCTGGCCCAGCCTGCCTCCTGGTCATTTCTGAACTCTGGTACTCAATGTTGATTTTAATGCCTGTATGACCGAGCTAGCCCTTGATCTTTGTCAACTTGCCAACCATTGCTGCCCTATATGCTAGTCTTCCCCTCGCCCCACCCCAAACAAACTCAAGCAGACAAATTCCTGACAATATGCAGAGGTAGATTTAGCAATTTCTCTAAGTATACATTCTTCCACCTCGTTAGTATTGGGGAGCTGTTCTGTCTGGGTAGGTCAGCCTTTTCCAAACCTGACAATGACTAATTTGCCAAGTGGCTGCTTCATTGTTGAAAGATTCATAGCTTTGCTCAGAAAAAGGTCAGATTCATTGGTTCTAGTCAATTAGAAAATAATTTATTGTCTCTCTTCCTTCTGTGACCTCCAAGACCATAGGTGGGTTATCAGCAAGAGGCTAATTTCCAAGGCAAAGCCAGGCACACCCATAATCCCCCAAAAGACAGAAAAGAGGCAAATGAACTATTCCTGGTTCTCTGCATTAGAAGTCTCAGCTGGGTCTTGTTCCCCACAGATCCCCATCCCAAGGAAATTAAAGTAGGCTCCAGGTCCATCAAAAATACTCAGAATCACCAGTATTTTAGATATCTGAGATTGTGTGGGTAGACTTTAAGAAAAAGGCTATTTCCTCTCTAGAACTATCCTACAATTAGAATTAACAGTCACTGGGTAATAGATATTAGAGTCTTGATTATGTAATTCTGGTAAAAAAAATAGACTCATTTTTGGAATGGCTAAATGAATAAAATTAATAAACTTTACTACTCAATTGTAACCTAGCAAGGAGACCGCTTCATTAATACAGCTGGGCATTAAGATAAACTGGAATGACTTAATGTGATGCACAATTAGAGCAAGGTTTAGAGAAACACAAATTCCTAGGAACTTTAAAGAAGCTTCCTTGCTAAGCCTAAAATAATCAACCCAGCACATTCTTTCTCTTGCTTTAATCTGCATGTTTATACTGGGCTTCCTTCAAATTTTTGACTGACTGCCATCTCAAGCAAGGATCTAAGGAAGAACAACGTGTCCACTTCTCCTTTGATACCACCCTCCCCCATCATAAGCTGTAATGTTGAAGGAATCATTCTTGTGACTGTCCCCAATATCCCTCTACTAAATCCATTAATAAAAAATGCAATTTTCTTCTCATCATAGTGCTTCTGCCTTTATTTCCAAGGAATTTAAAAGAATCCAAAAGGGGAGAAAAATGGCCATGTATGGGCTGCTTCCCAGCATGAAACTCCGTGATTGACTTTTTTTCCAATCAGGAGGGATTAAATGTTCCTTTTCCAAAAGTAAGTCCCTTGCCCTCTAAAGCATATGGTATTCATAATATATGTTGGATGGCCCCTTAGTAATCACCACTCCTCAAACTGTTTTCTGTTAGAATTTGGACTTGGAAAACTGAATTATGCCATAATGGAATGATTAAGAGAATATTCCAAGAGCATAAGCAGATTTTTAAACAAGCATATGTAAATGTTTTTCCATATGTGCTGTGAAATTAGACCCAGCATCAGAGTTCTCCACTGTAGCTCTGGTCTAGGGTCCTTGTAGAAAATGCCCAATTGTGATTTTTTTTCTTGTGGGGTGAGGATAGGAACTCAAGGACTTGGGAGTTGCTTGGTAGGCAGCTCCTGAGATGGAAATGATTCACTTGAGCCTAATTGGGAGATGGGCATCCAGCTGTTGTTTTTTTGTTGTTGTTGTTGTTTGTTTAGATAACAAGCTACAAAGAAAACTTTGGAAGCAAGAACCTGCAGATGCAGAGAATGGAGAAATGCTGACAAACAGGAAAAGCATGATGAGCTTTTCCCTCCAGGATAACAGAGAAATCCTGGGGCATGGGATTCTGGGCATTATCACAGAGACAACATTGTGGAAGAGGAGGGAAATGAAGACCAGAGACAAAGGGTAGTACAGGAGACATTTGGGAGATTCCAGAACATTTCCCAGAACTCTCTAGTACAAAAAGCCTGTGACTTCTTTAGGGCAGGATAAATGAAAGTGGGATCCAGGAGGATTTTTTTCAGGTGATTTCCCAAATGAAGGAGAGGAACCCAAAGGAGCAAGAGGAAGCAGACAGTGGCCTTAGAGCAGCAGGAAGGAAGTGAGGGGAGTGTTAGAAATGATCCCAGGTTCTAGAATATATCTTGAGGGGTTCACAGAACCCAGGGATCCCTATTAACCTTTTGTCACTCCCAAACTGTTGGTAGACTGTTCTGAGACTCCATGAGTCCTTGTAATCTCTCCTGGCATTATTACCAGTATAAAGCTCTTGGCTTCAACCAGGCCCTCTGCCCACTTTGGATTGGTATGGATTCTTCAACAGGGCCTATCTTTATACTACTCTTTCCCCTAATTAGCCTCTGTTTGGCCAGAGGTACTTACCAAGAAACTTGGATCTCCAGTTGTCTCTCTCCCACATCAGTGGACTGTCTCCTCCTAACTTTGCTGTTTATAGTTCCCCTCCTGCCTCAGTCACTCATCTGGCTTCTGGCCTGAGCTGACCTGCTGTGAGGAGCCTTGCAAGTGAGCCCTTTTCTGGAAAAAAATAGCCACTTTTTGGAGTGACTCTGGATGTCCATAAGATTAGTATCTGCCGGCATCCCTTTTTTTCTTAGGCTTTGTGTTTCTTCTACCCTTTTCTGCTACTCCTCCTGGCCAAGTCTATTCAGGGACTGCCTGATCCCAGAGACTCATTGTCTCATCCCTAGCCTGTGGCTTGGCTTGACTTTGTTTGCTCTGTGATTCATGGCACTTACTGCTGGCTGGACCCCTTCACTGATTACTTGCAGCAGTTGGAATGGGCCTCAAGTTCCTGGATACCTTCCCCAATCCAGGCCTCAGCCCAGATGTTGGTGCACAGACCTCTAACTCAATGTTAATGTTCTTCCCATTTTCTAATAAGCCTTTGTGTCAGTCACAGTGAAGAAGTCTAGAGAGGCCTATGCTCTGTCTTCCACATGAGGGTTATAACAAAGCAAATTATACAAGTCCTTGACTCACAGCACCAAGGTCTGATACAGGAAAACTGGAAAAACAAAGGAGGCCAGAGAAGTCTATCTAATGAGTTAGAGAGTTCTCTGACTGATCTGGGATTGACCCAGGGTCACTCAGATAGTCAGAGGTTTATAGCAAGTCTGAGAGGTCAAGAGAAGCCTGTCCATAAATGAAATTAGTGTATATGGACATTGGAGCTAAATACAAGTAAGAACCTGCTGGTGCTTTATTTTTGGTGGCCAAAGTGTCCATATGAATAAGCAGAATCTCCACACCACCTCCCAAATCCTAGGCTTACCTAGAAACCAGTATCCCAGATTAGCACTGTCCAATAGTGGCTACCATATTAAACAGTGCACATGTAAAGCATTACCCTTTTCCCCAAATAGAATTTCTGGAATAAGTATGGAGAATTAATGTACAAATGACTCCTGAACAGTTCACCTGCCAATGGGGCCAGATCAGTAGAGAGGGGCTGGTGCCACATGGGGAGAGGGACAACGATTTTTGTGTTTTATGATTCCCAGGCTAGCTCTCTGCTTAGTGAAGAGCTTTGGACTGGTGGTCCTACCTCGCCTTGCTATATCTCTCCTCATTGATAATTTTAGTTTTCAACTCTCCCCAAATCAATCTACATATTTAACATAATCCCAACTGGATTTTAGGGAGCCT
Organism: Myotis nattereri; assembly: GCF_964212035.1. Classification (NCBI taxonomy): domain Eukaryota; kingdom Metazoa; phylum Chordata; class Mammalia; order Chiroptera; family Vespertilionidae; genus Myotis; species Myotis nattereri. Next base: position 139,140,473 of record NC_138078.1, on the reverse strand, counting down.
AGACAGGATGATTCTAAAAGTGATCTAGAATATACACAATTGATAATAGCTAAAAATATTTTTATTGATTTCAGAGAGGGAGAGGGAGAGAAATAGAAATATCAATGATGAGAGAGAATCATTGATCAGCTGACTCCTGCACCTCCCCCTACTTGGAATTGAGCCTGCAACCCAGGCATGTGCCCTGACTGGAATCGAGCCCAGGACCCTTCAGTCAGCAGGCCGACACTCTATCCACTGAGCCAAACTGGCTAGGGCTAGGAATATATTTTAAAAAACAAATAAAGGAACACTTGAATAACAGATATTAAAATATATTGTAAAATCACAGTAATTACAATAAGATGTAACAGAAGAGACATATTAGTGTACAGAATAGGTCTAGAAGAAGACTCAAAAATATGAATATTTAGTATATGATAAAAGAGGCATCTCAAATCAGTATATAAATATGTTAAGATAAATGGACAGGTATTTGGAGGAAAATTAACTTGGATCTCATGTAGGAAAGGAAATAACAAAAAGTCACAATGTAATACTAATCTCATTCACAGAGTAATCTGAAGGAAGCAGGAATCTGAATCTGAACAACAATGTACTCTTTTTATTTAGATTTTCAAATGTTTAATGTTACCTTTTATGTTACCTACAAAATAAATTATAAAATTGCATTTACATTAAAATTATATTGACAGTCATCTACTATTACATCTATCTACACATACATACACACTGGAACTATACACCAAAATGGTGTATATAACCACAACTGGTGGTTATTTCTGATGGTTTTTTTTAATCATCTGTATTTTCTTTATTTATATATATATTTTATTGATTAAGATATTACGTATGTGTCCTTATCCCCATGTTACCCCCTATCCCCCCACTCATGCCCTCACCCCCCTATTGTTCATGTCCATTGATTAGGCCTATATGCTTGCATATAAGTCCTTTGGTTGATCTCTCCCCCTTACCCCCACCCTCCTCTACTATCCCTCCAAGGCCTGAAAGGCCAATCAATGCCCCTCCATCTCTGGATCTGTCCTTCTTCATCAGTTTATGTTGTTCATTATATTCCACAAATGAGTGAGACCATGTGGTATTTATCCTTCTCTGACTGGCTTATTTCACTTAGCAGAATGCTCTCCAGTTCCATCCATGCCATTGCAAATGGTAAGAGTTCCTTCCTTTTTACAGCAGCATAGTATTCCATTGTGTAGATGTACCACAATTTTCTAATCCATTCATCTGCTGATGGGCTCTTAGGCTGTTTCCAAATCTTAGCTATGGTGAATTGTGCTGCTATGAACATAGGGATGCATATATCCTTTCTGATTGGTGTTTCTGGTTTCTTGGGATATATTCCTAGAAGTGGGATCACTGGGTCAAATGGGAGTTCCATTTTTAACTTTTTGAGGAAAGTCCATACTGTCTTCCACAGTGGCTGCACCAGTCTGCATTCCCACCAGCAGTGCACGAGTGTTCCTTTTTCTCCACATCCTCTCCAGCACTCGTCGTTCATTGGTTTGTTGATGATAGCCATTCAGACAGGTGTGAGATGGTACCTCATTGTTGTTTTGATTTGCATCTCTCAGATGATTAGTGACTTTGAGCATGTTTTCATATGTCTCTTGGCCTTCCTATGTCCTTTTTTGAAAAGTGTCTATTTAGGTCCTTTGCCCATTTTTTGATTGGATTGTTTATCTTCCTTTTGTTAAGTTGTATGAATTCCCTATAAATGTTGGAGAGTAAACCCTTATTGGTGATAACATTGGCAAATATGTTCTCCCATGCAGTGGGAGTTCTTGTTGTTTTGTTGATGGTTTCTTTTGCTGTACAAAAGCTTTTTATTTTGATGTAGTCCCATTTGTTTATTTTCTCTTTAGTTTCAAGTGCCCTAGGAGCTGTATCAGTGAAGAAATTGCTTCGGACATCTGAGATTTTGTTGCCTTTGGATTCTTCTAGTATTTTTATGGTTTCCCGTCGTACATTTAAGTCCTTTAACCATTTTGAGTTTATTTTTGTGTATGGTGTAAGTCGGTGGTCTAGTTTCATTTTCTTGCATGTATCTGTCCAATTTTCCCAACACCATTTATTGAAGAGACTATCTTGACTCCATTGTATGTTCTTGCCTCCTTTGTCAAATATTAATTGAGCATATTGGTTCAGATTGATTTCTGGGCTCTCTATTCTATTCCATTGATCTATATGTCTGTTCTTGTGCCAGTACCAGGCAGTTTTGAGAACAGTGGCTTTGTAATACAGCTTGACATCTGGTATTGATATCCCTCCTACTTCATTCTTCTTTCTCAGGATCGCTGCAACTATTCGGGGTCTTTTTTTATTCCAGATGAATTTTTGGAGAGTTCGTTCTAGGTCTGTGAAATATGCCGTTGGTATTTTAATGGGGAGTGCATTGAATTTATAGATTGCTTTGGGTAGTATGGACATTTTAATGATGTTGATTCTACAATCCATGAACATGGTACATTCTTCCATCTGTTTATGTCTTCCTCTATCTCTTTTTAACAATGGACTCTTTTGGGTCTAGATTATTTCCCTCAGCATGATGCTTTTGGGATACATCCATGCTGTTGCATGCATCAGTGATTCTCTATTTTTGAGTAGTTTCTATTTAATAAATATGCCACAATTTGTGTATCCAGTTTGTGTATACAAGTCTATCCAGTTTGCTTATCTTTGTCCTGTTGATGAACACCTGAGTGATTTCCAGTTTTAGCCTATCCTATATAATAAAGAGGGAATATGCAAATAGACCATCACTCCACCACAAAGATAGCAGTGCCCACAGCAGAGGGAGGGGGTGGATTCCATAACACAAGATGGCTGCATCCACAGTGGAGTCTGAGTTCCTGTAATGAGCCTTAACGAGCAATCAGTAGGGACCTGAGGCTAAGCCCCCCTCCCAGCCCCGCCCCCTGGTGCTTGACAGGGGACCTCAGGCCATGCCTCCACCCTGGCACCAGGTTGGGGGATCTCAGGCTGTGCCCCAGCAACTGGCAGGGCTTGATGGGGGACTTCAGGCCACACCTCCACACAGCAGGGCTTGATGGGGGACCTCAGCCCGTGCCCCCCACCCCAGCACCAGGCTGGGGTCCTCAGGCTGTGTCCTCCACCCAGCGGGGCTTGACAGGGGAACTCAGGCCATGCCCCCCACCCTGGCACTGGGCCAGGGCACCTGAGCCTGTGCCCCCCTGCCCAGCGGGGCTTGACAGGGGACCTCAAGGTGTACCCCCACCCCAGTGCTGGGCCAGGGAACCTGAGGCTGTACCCCTGACCCAGTGGGGCTTGATGGGGGAGGTGAGGCTGCACCTCCCTCCTGGCACCAGGCTGGGGGACCTTAGGCTGCATCCCCCACCCAGCAGGGCTTGATGGGGTACCTCAAGGCATGCTCCCTACCCAGGCCCTGGCTGGGGGACCTCAGGCCATGCCCCCCTTCCCTGGTGCAGGGCCAGGGATCCTGAGGCTTCACCCCCTGCCTGGCAGGGATTAACAAGGGTGGGACTGGCTGGGTCTGGATCTAGCCCAATGCAGGGGCCGGCCAGGTCTGGGTCTCATGAGATTTTGAGGTGCACATGGGTGGTGCACCCCAGACTCTGACAGGAGGAAGATTTTCATATACATTTTACTAATAATTTTCTTTCATCTCTGACAATTCTATTATAAAGGTCAAATAGCAATATTAAAATATTTCCTCTAATTAATCCCCTTTTAATGTGCACAAATTCCACGCACCAGGCCACTAGTCCTATATAATAAAGCCTAATATGCTAAGTGTCAGGTCGTCTGGTGTTCTGATCAACCAATCAAAGCGCAATATGCTAATGATATTCTAAGGCTGCTCAACTGCTCGCTATGACATGCACTGACCACCAGGGGTCAGACAGGTGACTGGTTGATCAGTTGGTATGACATGCACTGACCACCAGGGGGCAGACACTCTGACCAGTAGGTTAGATTGCTGCTGAGGTCTGGCTGATTGGGACTGAGTGAGATGGGCAGACACACCCTGGAGCCCTCCTGCAGTCCCTCCCTGGCTGGTCAACCTCCTGCATCCCTCCCCAGCCTCGATTGTGCACTGGTGGTGTCCCTCAGCCTGGTCTGTGCCCTCTCACAATCCAGGACCCCTTGGGGAATGTCAGAAAACTGGTTTCGGCCTGACAGTGGAAATACCAGTCGCTATGATGCGCACTGACCACCAGAGGGAAGACGTTCAATGCAGGAGCTGCCCCCTGGAGGTCAGTGTGCTCCCACAGGGGGAGCACCATTCAGCCAGAATCTGGGCTCACAGCTGGTGAGTGCAGCTGCAGTCGCAGAAGCCTCTCCCACCTCTGTGGCAGTGCTAAAGATGTCTGGCTGACGGCTTATGCTGAAGCTGGCCTAAGCCATCAGTCGAACATCCCCTGAGAGCTCCCAGACTGTGAGAGGGCACAACCCTGGCTGAGTGACTCCCCCTGAGTGAACGAATTTCATGCACCAGGCCTCTAGTTATCAGTAAAGCTGCTATGAACATTCTTGTATAATTCTTTTTATAGATATGTATGTTCATGGCTCTTGGGTAAAAACCTGAGTTGAATGGTTGGGTCATAAGGTAAGTAAACACTAAATTTTATAACAAACTACCAGACATTTTCCCAAAGTGATTACATTCTTACCAACAATATGTGACAGTTCTGCTTTCTCCACATCCTCATCAATATCTGGTATTGTCAGCCTTTTTATTTGTAACTATTCTCATCGGTGTGATTTTAATTTTCATTTTCAAGATGACTGATGATAAATTTATAAGCAATTTTTCATGCGCTTATTGGCCAGTTGTATATCTTCTTTGGGGAAGTGTTCATTATTCTTTTTTTTGGCCCATTATTAATTTTTTGTTTTTTTATTATTGATCTTTAGAAGTTCTTGATATATCTTAAATGCCAAGCCCTTCTCAAATGTCTCTTTAAAAATAATTTTCCTCAGTACATAGTTTACCTACTCATCTTATTAACAATATCATTTGATAGTCAAAAATTTTTAACTTTTATGAAATATCATTTATCAGTTTTTCTCATTGTTTCTGTTAACTGTGTGTTGGATAAAAAACATTTGCCTACCTCCAAATGACAAATATATTCTTCTATAATTTCCTTTAAAAAGGCTTATGATACTATACTTTATGTTCCTGATATATGCCAAATTAATTTTTGTGTATGGTGCAAGGCGCGGTTCAAGGTTCATTTGAATGCATACTTATACTTATGCCATTTGTTAAAAAGAATTTTCCTTTCTCCTTATATTGCTTTGACATCATTGTCAAAAATAAAATGGCTGTATAAATCTGGGTCTATTTCTGAGATCTTTATTCTATCACATTGATATATTAGTCAATACATATGACAGTAATACACTACCTTGATTAATATAGCTTTAGAGAAATGCTTGAAGTCAGGTAAAGTTAGTCCTCCAACTTTGCTCATATTTTTCAATTTTGATTTAAGTTATCTAGGTCCTTTGCATTTTCATATAAATTTTAGAAAGAGCTTTTTTCTATAAAAATTGCCATGATTATGATGTGATTGTGTTAAATCTGTAAATCTATAACAAAAATATATAAATCTATAAATCAACTTGTGAGAACGGACATCTCACAAATAATGTAATTAATTTTATGTTTTTCCATCCCTAGAAAAGATTCTTAATTAGAGAAGTGTCTCTGTCAGAGTTGTGCTTTAGGAAGATTAATTTTGTAGTTTAGATTGGACTGGAAGCATGTATACCATTTGGGATGCTATTATGGTTGTCCATAGATAGGAAATATATGCTTGAATCAATATAGCGGCAGCAATAATTATACTAGATAAAATAGACTTTAAAACAAAGACTTTAACAGGAGACACAGGAGGACCCAGCAAATCCATTTCTGGGTATTTATCTGAAAAACCCAAAACACTAATTTGAAAAGACATATGCATCCACAGGTATATTGCAGCATACTATATAGTAAAAACCTAATATGCTAAGTGTCCAACCATTCGACCAGTCGCTATGACGCACACTGATACCAGGGGGCAGACGCTCCAACCAGTAGATTAACTTGCTGCTAGGTCAGGCCAATGGGGACTGGGTGAGATGGGCCTGACACACCCTGGAACCCTCCCACAGTCCCGCCCTGGCCCCAATCCTGCACCAGTAGGGGTCCCTCTGCATGGCCTGTACCCTCTCACAATCCAGAACCCCTCAGGGGATGTCAGAGAGCCAGTTTCAGCCTGATCCCCACAGGCCAGGCTGAGGGACTCCACCGGTGCAGGAATCTATGCATCTGGCCTCTAGTCTTCAAATAAGGTCATATTCTGAGGTATAAATATTTATTTATAACTAGAGGCCCGGTGCATGAAATTGCGCATGGGTTAGGGTCCCTAGGCCTGGCCAGTGATCATGGCCGATTAGGGCATTCTGGCTGCTGGTCTGGGCCTTCCTTCATTCTGTGCCACCCCCTGGTGATCAGCACATGTCATAGCTACTGATCAAACTCCTGGTCTCCCAAACTCCCAAGGGGACAATTTGCATATTAACCATATATATATATATATATATATATATATATATATATATATACATATATATATATACTAGAGGCCCGGTGCACAAAAATTTGTGCACTCGGCGGGGGGGGGGGGGGGTGGCCTGCAGCCCGGCCTGTGCCCTCTCGAAGTCTGGGACCCCTCGGGAGATAACAACCTGCTGGCTTAGGCCTGCTGCCGGGTGGCAGAGGGCAGGCCCAATCCCTAGGTGCAGCCCCTGGTTGGGCTCAAAGCAGAGCTGATTGGGGAGTTGGGGCACTGCCCTCTGTCATGCACAGAGCAGGGCGGATAGGGAGGTTGCGATGCCACCCTCAGTCACGCTCAGGGTAGGGCCGATTCGGGGGTTGGGGCACCGCCCCGTCACACTCAAGGAAGGGTCAATGGGGAGGTTGCGGCGCCACCCCCTGTCACGCACAGAGCGGGGCCAATCAGGGGGTTGGGGAGCTCCCCCCTGTCACTCACAGAGTAGGGCCGATAGGGGAGTTGGGCACCGCCCCCTGTCACACACAGAGCAGGGCGGATCAGGGGGTTGGGGCGCCTCACCTTGTCACACTCAGGGCAGGGCCGATGGGGAGGCTATGGCTCTACCCCGTCACACACAGAGCAGGGCCCATGGGGTGGGGGGGTTGGGGCGCCGCACCTTGTCACACACAGAGCCACAGGGGTTTGGGGAGCTCCCCCTATCAGGCACACAGCAGGGCCAATCAGGGGGTTGGGGCGCCTTCCCCTGTCACGAACAGAGCAGGGTGGATAGGGAGGTTGTGGCCCCACCCCCTGTCACACACATAGCCGCAGGGCAATCAGGGGGTTTGGGCGCTGCCCCCTGTCACGCTGATCCCGGTGCCGGGAGGCATATTACCCTTTTACTATATAGAATGGAGGCCTGGTGCATGGGTGGGGGCTGGCTGGTTTGCCCTGAAGGGTGTCCTGGATCAGGGTGGGGGTCCCTACTGGGGTTCCTGGCCAGCCTGGGTGAGGGGATGATGCCTGTTTGCAGCTGGTCACACACCCTTCAGGGTGGGGGTCCCCACTGGGGTGCCTGGCCAGTCTGGGTGAGGGGCTGAGGGCTGTTTTCAGGCTGGGACTGAAGCTCCCAACTGCTCCTTTTTTTCTGTTTATTCTGGGCCAGCTTTAGCTCTGGCTCCAGCTCTGAGGCCTCAGCTGCTGAAAGTAGGTATCTGGTTTGTTTGGGTTCTATAATCGAAACTCTGTATCAACTCCAGCTCTGAGATCCCAGCCGACTGAAAGCTGTTTTCTGGGGTTTTGTTTAGCTTCTATATTTGTTACAATGTTTCTTAAACTGCAGGCTCAGAGGCCTGCAAGGCAGGCGGGGAACTTTGGTTTCCTCCGTCACTGAAGCAAGCAAGACTCATGTTAGTTTCAAGCTGCCTGGCTTCCGGCCGCCATCTTGGCTGGCAGTTAATTTGCATATCACCCTGATTAGCCAATGGGAAGGGTAGCGGTCGTACGCCAATTACCATGTTTCTCTTTTATTAGATAGGAGATATATATATATATATATATATATATATATATATATATATATATATAATTTTAGAGGCCCAGCACACGATTGAAATCGCACGTGAGGAGGCACCCTGCCTCCTGTTATGCAAGGAGTCACTCGGGGGGCCGCCACGGGAGTCAGGCCAGACCGCTGCCATGGGTGGCTGGGACCCACGCCTGACTCACGCAGCACCAGGCCACTGTGGGAGTCAGGCTGGACGACTGAACAAGCAGGCTGCATGGGGTGACCAGGCCGGCAGGGGGGGTTGTTGAGAGCGACCAAAGGACTGAACAGCAGGCTGCGTGGGATGATCAGGCCAGCGGGGAGGGGGGCAGTTGGGGGTGACCAGGCCAGCAGGGGGTGCAGGGGGGTGACCAGGTTGGCAGGGGGGCAGTTATGGGCAACCAGGCTGGCAGAGGGGAGCAGTTGGGGGCAACCAGGCCAGCAGGGGGGCAGTAAGAGGTGACCAGGCTGGTGGGGGTGGCAGTTAGGTGCGACGGGGGGGGGGGCAGCCAAGCTGGCAAGGGGGCAGTAAGGCATGACCACACCGGCGGGAGAGCAGTTAGGACCAACCAGGCCGGTGGGGGGGGGGGTAGTTGGGGGCGACCTGGTTGGCAACGGGGGGCAGTTAGGGGTGATCAGGCCAGCAGGTAGAGGGGGGCAGTTAAAGGCGACTAGGCAGGCAGGCAGGTGAGAGATTTAGGAGCCAGTGGTCCAGGATTGTTAGAGGGATGTCCAACTGCCAGTTTAGGCCTGATCCCAGATTAGAGAGGATGCAGGCTGGGCTGAGGGCACCCCCCCCATGCACGAATTTCATGCACTGAGCCTCTAGTATTTTAATAACTATGTATAGTGTCAGACAGGTAATAGATTTATCAGGTTGATAACTTTGTGAATTATATAAATGTCTAATCACTATGTTATCAGAAACTAATATTATATATCAATTGTAACTGAAAAAAAAGATTTATTTACTTATTATTTTTATTTTTTTATTGACTTCAGAGAGGAAGGGAGAAGGACAGAGAGATAAAAACATCAGTGATGAGAGAGAAGCATTGATCAGATGCCTCCCCACACTGGATATCAAGCCTGCAATCTGGATGTGTGCCCTTAGCGGGAATCAAACTGTGACCTCCTGGTTCATAGATTGATGATCACCCACTGAGCCATGCTGGCCAGGCAGAAAAATAAAAATTATTTAAAAAATATATCACTATGAGGGACTATGGCAGTGACACAGGAGCCAAGTGAAAGATCTCCCAATAGCCAAAGCTGGAAAAATTTGAGAAAAAAAGAAAAAGAAAGAAAGAAAGAAAGAAAGAAAGAAAGAAAGAAAGAAGAAAGAAAGAAAGAAAGAAAGAAAGAAAGAAAGAAAGAAAGAGAAAGAAAGAAAGAAAGAAAGAAAGAAAGAAAGAAAGAAAGAAAGAAAGAAAGAGGGAGGGAGGGAGGGAGGGAGGGAGGAAGGAAGGAAGGGAGGAAGGAAGGGAGGAAGGAAGGAAGAAAATATTTAAATATAACTCAAAGCATAAGGTATTCATGAGTCCATAACTATATATATATATATATAAACGGGGGAGAAGATACACCCTCTGATGCAGAAGAATTCCAAATAAATTACATAGATTCTCCACCCTAAAGGAAGGGAAACATAACACCTACTCCCTAAGTGTGGACTGCACATAGTGACTTCTTTACAAAAAGTAAATGAGTAATTGTACAGTGGAGAAACCTGACAGGTGATCAAAGTCAATATCAACTATCATAAATCATATAGGTAATATGTTGCCCTGATATGATGTGATGAAAACGTAACTTTACTTCCAAAATTTTGCTTTCTGCACAAACATAACCCCAGTCTAATTGTAAGTAATGCATCAGACAAATCCCAATAGAAGAGCATTCTGCAAAATACCTCACCAGTCCTTCTCAAAACAGTCAAAAAAAATAAAAAACAAGGAAAGGCTAAGAAATTGTCAGGAGGGGTCCCAGGAATTGTGGGAATTGGTGAGATCATGCAGGGGTGGGGAACATCCAGCCTGTGAACTGTATTGGCCCTGCCAAGGCATTAGGGGAAAAAGGTTCCCCACCCCTGTTTCCAAGGGACAGTACGCAACTTTGAAGGTGCTTGGACAGCTGGCTGTGTGCACTGAGACATACACAAGGTTCTCCTCCCATGTGGTCCAAGGAAGACGAAAAATATCAGAGGATTCTAAACGTTTCCTTCGGCAGAGACAGTTCTTCATCAGTCATAGTCACTTGTGGACCACCCATGTCGTAGCCAAGATCTGCTCTTCCTGAGACACAGATGAAAAGATGCTTCCCCTTTAGGAGCTTCTATCAGGAGGGATTTACACCCTGGAGAAACTCTTGCATCATTGCACCAGAAGACATGAAAAATGTCTGCAGCCGCATTGTTTAAAAGAGCAATATCTAAACACCAACCAAATGTCCACCAAACACGCTGGGATAGAACAAACTGAGTACATGTATCAAGACAAAGAAATTGTAAAGTGTTTTGCTTGTTAAAATGAAGTCACAATAGGACACAGTGTCTACCACCATTTATATAAAGTTTAAAAATAATAAAAACAAAGTTATTTCAAAAAAAAAATTGTCAGGAGACATATATTTAGACATATACCAGTAATGTGGCATCCTGGAACACAAATAGGACATTAGGTAAAAACTAAGTACTAGTAAATCTGAACATACTACAGAATTTAGTTATTAATTTATCAATACTTTTTGTTATTATAAATAAGTTTCCATGCTAATGTAAGATGTTAACAATAGGGAAAACTGCATGCAGGGTAGAAGGGTATATGAAAACTCGCTGTACTATCTGCTCAAGTTTTCTGTAACTCTAAAACTGTCCTAAAAAATAAAGTCAATTATACTTAAAGGAGCCCAACAAGCAAGGCTCAGTGGTTGAGCATCAACCTATGAGCCAGGAGGTCCCAGTTCGATGGTTCAATTCTTGGTCAGGGCACATGCCTGGGTTGCAGACTCGATCCCCGGTAGGGGGCGTGCAGGAGGCAGCCTATCAATGCTTCTCTCTCATCATTGATGTTTCTATCCCTCTCTCCCTGTTCCTTCCTTTCTGAAATCAATAAAAATTATACATATTAAAAAATACCTAAAGGTAAGTGCATGATCTAAAGCAGGGGTCCTCAAACTACGGCCTCCGGGCCACATGCGGCCCACCGGAAACATTTATCTGGCCCGCAGGGTGTTTTTGCCACCCCTGCCTGTTGCTTAGCAGCCGACTTGTCCCGGGACCGCAGTGCGCATGTGTGGAATGTGGCCGAACTCTCCAATGCCCCTCCTTCTCTCTGTCTCTGGACTCCTCCTCTCAGTCTCGGGTGTGATCAGAGGAGTCACGAGCTTGCCTGTGCAGAGCCGGCTGCTGCCTGAGGACGAGGTAAGAACAAGTTAGGATTTTTTTTTTTTGAAGTTAGGAGGTCTATTTTTTTTTTATTTTTTTGCAGTTAGTAGGGCCTCTTTTTTTTGAAGTTAGGAGAGCCTTTTTCCAGAATGAAACATCTGAAACCTCCAACCAGATCTAGACTAACTGATGCACACTTGCATCACTTGTTACGACTAGCAGTGACAAATATGGAACCGGACATTGACCATCTCATTAGCCAAAAGCAGGCCCATAGTTCCCATTGAAATACTGGTAAGTTTGTTGATTTAACTTTACTTGTTCTTCATTTTAAATATTGTATTTGTTCCCGTTTTGTTTTTTTACTTCAAAATAAGATATGTGCATAGGAATTTGTTCATAGTTTTTTTTTAAACTATAGTCCGGCCCTCCAATGGTCTGAGGGACAGTGAACTGGCCCCCTGTTTAAAAAGTTTGAGGACCCCTGATCTAAAGGGTGCTTAAGGTCAGAGAAGGGGTTCCTGAGGAAATACACTTTATCTGTGATCTAAAGGATGAGGAGGGATTAAGTAAATGAAGATCTGGGAGAAGCAATAGTAAGTGTAAAAGTCCTTAAATAGAAGAAAGGTGTGTTCAAGGAACAGAAATAAACCCATTGTGATGTCATCAGCATGATCAAGGGTGAACATGATGCAAAATATGGTGCGACAGATAAGGGCCAGAAAGTGCAAGGCTTTGTAGGGCATTTTAAGTGTTTTTGTCTTTATCTTAAGAACAATGATATTTAAAAAATAAATAAATAAATAAATAAATAAATAAATAAATAACAATGATATTAAGTAGCCGGGGATAAAACATGGCATGAGGCAAAGGGAGAGATAAAGGATGACACCCATATTTTAGTTTTGCCAGCTGCGTGCCTGATGCAAGATTCAGAGATTGAGACAGTGAAGAAGCCAGGAGATTCGTTTTAGACTGGGATTTTAGGTGCCTGTGGGATATCCAAGTGAGGATGTCTAGTAGACACTCAGATATACAGGTCTGAGTTCAGAAGAAAGTTTTGTGAGCCTTCTGCGTATGGATGAGAAATGAAACCACAGCCATGAATGAAACAACCTAGGGTCTCACAGTTAAGTGTCTAAAGATAAAGTGGAAGTCATTAATATGTAGATGGCTATACACTCTCCAAGAGAGACTGTGGAATGAGAAAAGGACCTAGGAAAGAACTCTGGGAAATCCACATTTCAGAGGAGGCGAAACCAGTGAAGGAAGGAGAGAGCAAAGACAATTTAGATGCATGGTGAGATGTCATTGACACCAAGAAAAGAGAAAACCCAAAGAAGTGACCTGATGACCAAAAATTCAAGATCAATAAAGACTAAAGAAATCTCTGAACTTGGTTGCTTTAATATTTATGAATCAACTTTTATGTACGGTGGTGGTGGTGGTGATGGTGGTGGTGGTGGTGGTGGTGGTGGTGGTGGTGGTGGTAGCTTTATTGTTGTGGCATCTTGAAAGAATGAGAACAGACTACTTTTTTCAAATGTTTGGTGGTGAAAGGAAGAAGTTGGGACAGGAATAAAAATTGGGCAGGAATAAAAATTCAAGGGAGATTTATGACATGAGGCAGAAGAGACAAACAATGAAATAAAGTCTTGCTAGGAAACAAATTTAAATGTATTCACTAGGCATTAGCATTATTTTGTTGTTGTTAATCCTCAACCGAGGATATTTTTCCATTGATTTTTAGGGAGAGTGTAAGAGAGAGGGAAAGACAGAGAGAAACATCAATGTGAGAGAAACACATTGATTGGTTGCCTCCTGCATGAGCCCTGACCAGGGCTGGGGCTGGGGAGGAGCTTGTAACCAAGGTACATGCCCTTGACCGGAATCAAACCCAGGACCCTTTAGTCTACAGGCTGACGCTCTATCCACTGAGCCAAACCAGCTAGCATTTTTTATGACTATCCTCTCCCCAACTTAATGGGTGCACTTCTTCACAGGCATGGCTGTGGACTGCTTGGGGCTTGTGATAGATGGGAAGACTGTATACATTTGGGTGCCAGTTTTGAATTTACCTTAGATCAATATTTACTATGTACATAATCAATACAGTTGCTCAGAGTAATGCGTCCAATGAAATAAGTATCTTCTCCAAAGTCAATCCTGCTTCCACTTCAGGCAATACAGAACTGCTTTTGAATCTATTGCAGTCTTACTTTTTGAGTGATTTTGAGTTGGTTGGGATGTAATTTGGAGCTCAGGCTGCAGCTAAGGGACAGTCTTTGCTTCTGGATCCCTCCCAGGTAAAATCTTTAATCCAGCAGTGTACTAGACCAGTGGTCGGCAAACTGCGGCTCGCGAGCCACATGCGGCTCTTTGGCCCCTTGAGTTCGGCTCTTCCCAAGCCTTAGGAGGACCCTAATTAAGTTAATAACAATGTACCTACCTATATAGTTTAAGTTTAAAAAATTTGGCTCTCAAAAGAAATTTCAATTATTTTACTGTTAATATTTGGCTCTGTTGACTAATGAGTTTGCCGACCACTGGCCTAGACCAACCCTTACCTCAACCTACTCTACCTCAGTTGTGCATCTTCCCTTGCCTGTGCTTCAGACCACCAAGCCAAGGACTCCCTTCCAGCAGCTAAGAACATAGGAGTTATGGCTTTATGGACCAGCCTCACTCCCATTAAGTCGGTGGGTAGTGGGCAATGTCCTCAGAACAGACTTAGGTAAGGTGAGTGCCAAATACCTACCTATGAATCTATTCTGGGAAGCACTGTGAGTTTCACATTGTGGTTGCCTTCATGTACTGTAACTACCTTAGGGCAAACTACATTACCACCAACTATCTTGCCTATGCAGGACCTTTTCCTGCCTGTCCCCTATAGTGGGGCATGATACCCACTACTTCAATCACATATTCATAAAGACCAAATGTGCCAGTCTTGAGAACTGCTCTTCCTATCCTCTTTGAGTGTTAGATTCCAGACAGATTAGAAAACTTCTCTGGCACCCATTCTGTGCCCAGTTCTATACTGGGCACAAATGAGCTGTCCAGGAAAAAATAACAACAGTTCTATCCTCAAAGAGTATCAGCAATCACTTGAATACAAACTTGGCAGACACCTAAAGATCCAAGAAGAGCATGAACACAGAGCTGCACAATTTACCAAGAACTCACATCATGTCACCTAATTCTCACAAAGCCCTTTGCAATGAATCTTATTCTTATTATCCCCAAATTACAGAGGAGGCCACTAAGGTTCAGAGAGATGAATCACTTGACTGTGGTCAAGTTTTATAAATAGAAAAATACAAGATTCTAATCTAGGTCTGTTTTTCACTCTAAAGCCTGTCTTAAGATGTTCTTAAGGAACTTGACAAGGATCCTTAGAAAGCATCAACCTTGCCAGTGACCTCCACCATCAGAAACTGGTGGAAACACCTTTTATTGGATGGGGCATCTGGCTGGGGTTTCTGGGACGGTGAGACACTGGCAGAGTTGAAAGGTAGGCTGAATTCTATTAGTGTGATCAGGTGCATACCAGAGCTCAACATAGTTGATCTATTCCTGTATCTTGCCTAGGCTAATCCCATCCTGAATAAAATGGCATTTCATCAAGTATGCCCTTTGCCTCTGTAATGAGATTCCCTTCATCTCCGAGCAAAAGTGATGGATTAGCTTTCTGTTTGCTTAGTTGCTCATCATTGCAAAGCCATCTCAGTTAAGCCAATTTTTGAATAATTTACAGGAAAATAGTCCTGCTACTAAGACCCGCATTTTTGGCCTGACTTGGGTGTGACAGTGAACAAGTATCCCTGAGCCTCAGTTTTCTCATTTGTAAAATATAGACTTGTTAGGTTTAATTCCTTCTATGTTCCATCAATCAAGGAGGAAATATTCAGTCAACCAATAAAAGTTTATTGAGGACCTCCTCAATAAACTTCTGGGCTAGGCATACCAAAGTACAAAGCATACAGTGGTAAATAAGACAGAAATGATCCTGGCCTTCATGGGGTTTAGCATCTGTTGGGAGAGGTGGCCATGTAGCAAATCCATTATCACACATTGTGATGGCAGCATAAAAGCTAAGAAACCAGGATATCTAAATCTGTCTGGATGATTAAAGGTTTCCCCCCGCCAGAACCGGTTTGGCTCAGTGGATAGAGCGTTGGCCTGTGGACTGAAGGGTCCCAGGTTCGATTCCAGTCAAGGGCATGTACCTTGGTTGTGGGCACATCCCCAATAGGGGGCGTGCAGGAGGCGGCTGATTGGTGTTTCTCTCTCATAGATGTTTCTAACTTTCTATCCCTCTCCCTTCCTCTCTGTAGAAAATCAATAAAAACATATTTAAAAAAAAATAAAAGGTTTCCCCCCACACACACCATTACCTTTCCCTGGATAACTTCTACACATTATTCATTTATTCATTCACTCTTCAAGCATTCCCTGACTGCCTACTGAGTATTGGACACTGAAAATACAACGAAAGCCAAAAGAGACAACATTCTGGCCTTGTGGAGCTTATATTCAAGTGGAAGAGATGCACTAAAAGCAAGTAAGCAAATAAACATAGAGGGATAATTTGGAGAGTGCTAAGTACCATAAGGAAGAATGATCAGGGTAATGTGCTCAAAGCCCTGTAGCTACTTTAGTTCAGAGAAGACCACTCTGTGAAAATGGCATTTGAGTTGAGAGTGATTAATAAATAGAAGCCAGTCACATAATGATCCGAGAGGTAGAGCCTTTCAAACAAGCTTTTTAAGGCCCCCAAAAGGGACTGAGTTAGTCTAAGGAAAAGGAGGAAAGCTAATGGGTTAGTGTATGTGGAATGAGGGGAGAGTGGTACCAGTTGAGGTAGGAATGGTAGATGGGGTAACGTAACATGGAGACTTGAAAGTCAGGATAAGATTGGTGAATTTTATTCTCTCTGCAATAGGCAGCCATGGGAGGTTTTGAGAAGGATAGTGAAGTGATTTGCATTTTTAAATCACTCTATATCAGATATCTGGTTTGAAAATATTTTTCCTATTTTATAGGTAGCCTTTTTATTTTGTTGATTTTTTTATTTTTTTTATTGTTTTATTGCTTAAAGTATTATAAAGGGTATTACATATGTGTCCTTCCCCCCCCCCCCCCCGCCCGCCCTTGACAATCCCCTGGCCTCACCTACCACCCAGTGTCTTATGTCCATTGGTTATGCTTATATGCATGCATACAAGTCCTTTGGTTGATCTCTTATCCCCCACTCCTGCCCCGCAACCCTCCCCGGCCTTCCCGCTGCAGTTTGACAATCTGTTTGAGGCAGCTCTGCCTCTGTATCAATTGTTGTTCATAAGTTTATAATGGTCTTTATTATCCATGAATGAGTGAGATCATGTGGTATTTTTTCTTCATTGACTGGCTTATTTCACTTAGCATAATGCTCTCCAGTTCCATCCATGCCATTGCAAATGGTAAGAGTTCCTTCCTTTTTAGAGCAGCATAGTATTCCATCGTGTAGTTGTACCACAGTTTTCTAATCCATACATCTACTGATGGGCACTTAGGCTGTTTCCAGATCTTAGCTATGGTGAGTTGTGCTGCTACGAACATAGGGGTGCACATATCCTTTCTGATTGGTGTTTCTGGTTTCTTGGGATATATTCCTAGAAGTGGAATCACAGGGTCAAATGAGAGTTCCATTTTCAGTTTTTTGAGGAAACTCCATACTGTCTTCCATAGTGGCTGTCCCAGTCTGCATTTCCACCAGCAGTGCACGAGTGTTCCTTTTTCTCTACATCCTCTCTAGCGCTTGTCGTTTGTTGATTTGTTGATTTGTTGATTTGTTCTGTGGTGCAGAAGCATTTTTATTTAAAAAAAACTTTATTGTTAACAGTATTACAGATGTTCCCCCATTCCATCCCTCATTGCTCCCCTCTGCCCGGTTCCCACCCAACCTTACGCCTTCATCACCCTATTGTTTGTACACATAGGTAATACATATATGCTAATTTCTTCCCAGTCCCCCTCGCCCCTTCTCTCTGAAAATCATCTTTCTGTTCTATGTTTCCATGCCTTTGGTTCTATTCTATTCACGGGTTCATTTTGTTTATTAGATTCTTTGTTCATTTATTTTTATATTCAGTTGTTGATAGATATGCATCTATTGCCATTTTATTGTTCACATTGTTTATCTTTTATCTCTTCTTCTTTTTAAAGAAGACCCTTTAGCATTTCATGTAATACTGGTTTAGTGGTGATGAATTCCTTTAGCTTTTTCTTGTCTGGGAAGCTCTTTATCTGACCTTCAGTTCTAAGTGATAGCTTTGCTGAGTAGAGTAATCTTGGTTGTAGGTCCTTGCTTTTCATCACTTTGAATATTTCTTGCCACTCACTCTGGCCTGCAAAGTTTCTGTTGAGAAATAAGCTGACAGTCATATGGGCACGCCCTTGTAGGTAACTGCTTTTCTCTTGCTGCTTTTAAGATTCTCTCTTTGTCTTTAACCTTTGGCATTTCAATTATGATGTGTCTTGGTGTGGGCCTCTTTAGATTCCTCTTATTTGGGACTCTCTTCACTTCCTGGACTTGTAAGTCTATTTCTTTCACAAGGTAAGTGAAGTTTTCTGCTATTTTTTTTTCAAATAGTTTTTAAATTTCTTGATTCATTGCTCCCTCTCTTCTCATCCTGGTATTCCCTTGATGGGAATGTTGGTATGTATGAAGTTGTCCCAGATGCCCCTTACACTATCTTCATATTTTTTCATTCTTTTTCTTTTTGTTGTTCTGATTGGCTGTTGTTGTTTGTTTTTTGTTTGCTTTGTTTTGTTTTTGCTTCCTTATATTCCAAATTCTTTATTTGATTCTCAGCATACTCTACTATACTGTTAATCCCCTATAAATTATTATTTACTTCAGGTAGTGTATGCTTTATTTCTGACTGGTCCTTTTTTATGTTGTTGATGTTCTCACTAATTTCCTTGAAATTCTCACTAAGTTTCTTGAAGTTCTCATTAAGTTCCTTGATCACCCTTGAGTGACCATTGTTTTGACCACTATATCTGGTAATTTGCTTGCTTCCATTTCAGTTAGTTCTTTTTCTGGAGATTTCTTCTATTTTTTCATTTGTGACATGTTTCTTTGTCTCCACATTTTGGCTGCTTCCCTGTGTATGTTTGTTTCTATGTATTAGGTAGATCTGCTATGTCTCTCAGACTTGGTAGAGTTGCCTTGTGTAGTAGGTGTCCTGTAGGAGGTGTCCTGTAGTGTCTCAGCCTCTGAGCTGGGCACTCCAGGTGTGACCCTGTGTGAGCTGTTCTATTGTAGTAGATCCTTTTTTTCTTTTTTTTTAAATATATTTTTTATTGATTAAGATATTACATATGTGTCCTTATCCCCATGTTACCCCCTACCCCCCCCCCGCTCATGCCCTCACTGCCCCCCCCCCGTTGTCCGTGTCCATTGGTTAGGCCTCTACGCTTGCATATAAGTCCTTTGGTTGATCTTTCCCCCTTACCCCCACCCTCCCCTACCTTCCCTCCAAGGCCCGACAGGCCAATCAATGCCTCTCCGTCTCTGGATCAATCCTTGTTCATCAGTTTATGTTGTTCATTATATTCCACAAATGAGTGAGATCATGTGGTATTTATCTGCTCTCCAGTTTCATCCATGCTGTGGCAAATGGTAAGAGTTCGTTTTTCTTCTTCCTCTTCTTAAAGAATACCTTTCAGCATTTCATATAATGCTGGTTTGGTGGTGATGAACTCCTTTAGCTTTTTCTTATCTGTGAAGCCCTTTATCTGACCTTCAATTCTGAATGATAGCTTTGCTGGATAAAGTAATCTTGGTTGTAGGTTCTTGGTATTCATCACTTTGAATATTTCTTGCCACTCTCTTCTGGCCTGCATGGTTCCTTTTGAGAAATCAGCTGACAGTCGTATGGGTACTCCCTTGTAGGTAACTGACTTTCTTTCTCTTGCTGCTTTTAAGATTCTTTCTTTGTTTTTTGCTCTTGGCATTTTAATTATGATGTGTCTTGGTGTGGTCCTCTTTGGATTCCTTTTGTTTGGGGTTCTCTGCGCTTCCTGGACTTGTAAGTCTATTTCTTTCACCAGGTAGGGGAAGTTTTCTGTCATTATTTCTTCAAATAGGTTTTCAATATCTTGCCCTCTCTCTTCTTCTGGTATCCCTATAATTCTGATGTTGGTACACTTGAAGCTGTCCCAGAGGCTCCTTACACTATCTTCGTATTTTCGGATTCTTTTTTCATTTTGCTTTTCCGGTTGGGTGTTTTTTGTTTCTTTGTATTTCAAATCTTTGACTTGATTCTTGGGATCCTCTTGTCTGCTGTTGGATCTCTGTATATTATTCTTTATTTCAGTCAGTGTATGCTTAATTTCTAGTTGGTCCTTTTTCATATCCTCGAGGGTCTCACTAGATTTCTTGAGGGTCCACTAAATTTATCGGCAGTTTCCATAAAATTCTTGAAAAACCTTATAAACGTGGTTTTGAACTCTATATCCAGTTGTTTGCTTTCCTCCATTTCTGTCATTTGTGACCTGTTTCTTTGTCTCTGCATTTTTTATGCTTCCCTGTGTTGGTAGAGTGGTTTTGTGTGCTAGGTGTCCTGTAGGGCCCAGTGGCTCAGCCTCCCCTGTTACCTGAGGTGGACACTCTTGGTGCACCCCCTTGTGGGCTTTGTGCACAGTCTTGTTGTAGTTATGCCTTGATTGTTGTAGGATCACTGGGAGGAATTGACCTCCAGGCCAATTGGCAGTGAGAATCGGCTGTGTCTGCAGTGGGAGAACTTCTGTGCTGAAGACACCCTTCTGGGGCAAGACTTGCTTCAGTGGGGCTTTGGTGCTCACTGAGTCTGCCCCCTGGGTGTGTCCCTTATGGATCTGAGGAGTTGTAATCCAGATGGTCCCCCTCTGACCACTGGGTAAACTGGCTCTTGGAGGTTACCCAGCAGGAGCTGTGAAGAGAACTGCAGATTCCCCTTCCTTTTTTGGAGTTTGGAGGTGCCCTGATGAGGCCTAGCTGTGAAGCAATGCAAGCTGCTGTGGGGCCTTGGGCCTTCTCTGGAAGTTCTGGGTCTGTGGCCCAGCTGCAGTTTGTTAGGTAATTTTCAGGTTGCAAAGGGCCAGGGCTTTCACATGCAAAAGCCTCTGCTGCAGCCTGGGTGTGGCGGAGTCTCAGGGAATCAAAGGGTGGAGCAAGGAACTATGGCGAATCCTCAGCCCTGCCCTAAGAGGCTGCGTGCGTCTCAGTGTCCTGATAATTTAATTGCTGCAAGCACCTCTGAGGGAAAGCCGCCCTCGAGTTCTGAGTTCTGCCCACTACCAGACAGTCCAGTTTCTCCCTGTATGAGTCCTGGGTCCCCAGAGACTTCCGGAACCGGAGTTCAGAGCAGTCGGGAGCTTGTGACTCCCTCCCAATTCAAAAAGACAGTCGCGTCCTCAGGTACCAGCCCCTTTCCGTGCATTCTCGAGCCTCCGTACCTTTGCACTTTACTTCTGCAGCTCCTGACCCTCAATGTGCTTTTCTCTTTCCTTCTAGTTGTAGAATTTCCACTTCGCCAGCCTTCCTGTAAGTTCCTGTAAGTTCTGGATGATGTCCGTTTTGTCTTTTTATTGTGGTTTGAAGTTGTTGTAGGAGGCAGCAATTTCGGTGTTTCCCTATGCTGCCATCTTAGTTTCTCCTTGTAGTAGATCCTTGATTTATGTTGGCATCACTAGGAAGGATTGCCCCCAGGCCAATGGGTAGCAAGGATCAGCTGTGACCACAGCTGAAGAGCTGCTGTGCAGGAGCTAACCTATGGAGCAGGACTTGCAACTTTTTTCCAAGATCCTTTCCAGGCATAAAGGCCTGAAGCCCCCCTTATCTTGTCTCCTAGCCAAAATCTGGAAGAACCTGGCCTGGAAGATTGGCAGCCTATGCCCACACAGGCAGGACCTTTGTGTGTAAGACATAGGGCTGGAATCTGTACCTCCCACCTCTTATTGCTTGCCACACCCATTCTGTGTGGGGGCTCTGTCTGACTCTCCCCACAAGGAAGGCAAGAAAGAGGCCCAGGGAGGGACTAGGCCATGCCCACCCAAAGCCACATTCAGAGGTGGAAACCAAGCCAGGACCTGAATCCAGCTTTCCAGACTTCTAACCCCATACTATTTTTCCACCCTATAGTGCTTCCAGACCTTTCCAAGAGAAAAGTGAGTATGAGAATGGCTTTGGAGCAGGAAACCACAACTCCCTTGCCAAGTCCGCATTCACAGCAGAACAAACCCCTTTCATTCTCCTGCCACCTCAGCAGTGGAAACCTCCCTGCAGTTTCCATCTTTTACTGCTTTTAGGCCCAGATTTCACTTTGCCTCACAGCATTTGTTGGAAAGAGCCAGGCTGAATTAGGGGATGTGCACATAGATGGTGTGCAAAGATGGTGAGGGAAGATGGGATTCGAAGCCAAAATGAATGCTGGTTATCCAGGATCATTGGAAACCCGGTGAATCAGGAGGGTTCAGATCTGATTACATATTAGAAGATTTAACTCTGCTTCCAGAGATTGCTCTGGACATATCAGTTCCTAGCCCCACAGGTTAGAATCTGAGTATGCAGGGATATTAACTGCTCCTGCCCAACACCTTTGGAGGTATGAGCTGGCTATGAGAGAGCTCAGATTATATTGATTACCACCTCCTTAGTGATCTTCTGTTTACCTTATTGTGGGACTTTGAGTTTCTTCCTATTCCTGGGCCAAATTTTCCCATCTGTAAAATGAGAAGTTGGCCTAAATCACCCTTGACTGAAAGCCTTCCAACAATTCTGTCCCATGAACTTTGTGAGATGGAAGAGTGCTGAACTGGATGAATGGTCAAGACATAGCAAAAGTTGGAGCTGGGGAGGAGTTGGCTTGAGACAGGGAGCTGGCATGCTGGATCCGGAGGCATGGAAACAGTCTCCACTATGAAAAAGACCACACTGAAGGGCTCTGCACTCACATACCACACCTAGAGCCAGTTAGGCCTGTGAGTAGGAGGTAAGGAGTACAGCCCAGGTAGCAGGACTGGCAGAGAGGGACCCTATATTTTCCAAGGCATGCAGTAATAGCCTCTGAATGAGAAATTACTCTGTGCTCAGCCTTGAGCTGGACCCTAGAAAGGCTGAGAACAGGGCTGGGGGACAGAGAGGAAGAATGAGGCAGCTACAATAGATTTTCATAAAAGAGCCAATATGTTAAAGAGGCTATTTAATAAATGTTGCTTTGTGATATATAATATCACCTCTGCCTCTTCCCTGAAGCTGTCAGTGAAATGCCACATTAACTGTCAATGCATTTGCTGTTGTATTTGTCCTTTTGAAGTTTGAGCAATATGCTGAGACTCCTCTTCACAAGAGTATGATGTTGGAGCAGGGGTGGCCCAAGAAGGCCCTGGCACCTTTGACTTACATATAGAAGAGCTTGACTAGCTTAGTCTGTCCACAGGAGGAAGGCTTGCTGTCCCCCAGATATTCATCTATCCCTTTCTCCATATCCTCCATCCCAGGGCCACCAGGCCACAAAAGCCCCCCTCCTCAGAAAAGATGAGCAACCTCAAGGAAGAATCAAAGAAGGAGTAAGGCATCAATGGTTATTTCACAATGCAGTCTCTTGTGAAATGCAGGCCTGAGTCTCTGAGATCTGGGGAGTCACATATAGGATCAAAGATGGACTCACAAGCTCATTACCACATTGCAACCTGATATGCACTGAATTGTGTCCCCCACAAAATTTATATGTGGGAATCCTAACCCACCAATGTGATGGTATTTGGAGATAGGGCCTTTATTAGGTTATGAGGCTGGGACCTTCATGGTAGGATTAATGCCCTTATATGAAGAGACACCAGAGATCTTTCTGTCTCTCTCTCTTTGCTAGGTGAGTACACAGTGAGAAGGTGGCCATCTACAAGCCAGGAAGAGAGTCCTCACCAGATGCTGACCACACTGGCACCTTGATTGCAAATTTATAGCCTCTATACCTGCAAGAAAATAATGTCTATTGTTTAAGCCACCCAGTCTATGGTATTTTGTTATAGCAGCCCAAGCTAAGACACAGCCTTTTATAAGAAACCAGAACTTTGCCCTTTACATACATGCTCATTGGTATTCCTGTGGGCTAGGCATGAAAGTGATAACCCCATTCTACAGGGTTAAAAAACTGAGTCCCAGATAGCAACCTCACTTGGCCAAGGTTATAGTGATTAAAATTTGGAGCTGTGATTCAAACCCAGTACTTTTTAGTCTAAATCCAATATCTCAGTCCCAGTTTCTCAAAGTATGACCCAGGTATCACACATTTCAGAGTCTCCTGCAAAGCTTCTTGAGTAAGCATAACTGGTGGGTCCCATCCCAGACTTACTGAGCCATAACATCACAGGATGAGCTCAAAAATTTGCAGCTTAGCTAGTTGCTCTGTGATTTTTTAGGCATCCTAACATTAGAGAAGATGTATGAGTTTGTTGGAACTGCTATTACAAAGTGCCACAGGATGGATGGCTTAAACAACAGAAATTTATTGTCTCCCAGTTCTGGATGCTAAACATCCGAGATGAAGTTGTCAGCAGGGTTTGGTCCTTCTGAGGATTGTGAGGGAAGGACCTTCTCCAGGCCTCTCTCCTTGACCTTAGATGGCTGTCTTTCCCCTGTGCCCTCACATGGTCTTCCCTTCATGTGTGCCTGTGTCCTAACCTCCTCTTCTTATGAAGACACTACTCATATTGGATTAGGGGCTACTCTAAGGACCCCATTTTAATTTAATTGCCTCTGTAAAGACCCTTGCTCCAAATACAGTCACATTCTGAGGTCTTGGGGGTAAGGACTTCAACATACACAACTTAGACGAATACAAAATTCAGCCCATAACAGAAGCACTGATTGAAAATATGATTCCTAGTGAAAAACAAGCTACTTCTCTTTTCCTTCCCCTTCCTCTCACCTCCCACCCCTATAAAAATAGGAGCATATTGTGCTAGAGTACTAGCTACAGAAGTCTCTGCTTTCTGTTTCCACATCTCCCAGCCCAACTAAGACCTTTAAGGACCTTCAGGAAGCTGGGGCCCTTCCCCTCTTCCATGATGGTGATTGTGCTTGTGGTATGTAGCTTGTGATGAAAGGCTCTTATCCTCTGGTGTGCAAGTAGGCTTTGTCTGAATGTCTCCGAGGGCTCTAAATAACCCCAACTCAACTGGAAGGCATACTTCTAGGGTCAGAAAACACACACACCCCACTCTGGCTCAGCACCAACATGGTAAATAGTGTTCTTCATGCCCTGCAGCTAACAAGCACATATTCACACCTGGAACATCAGGGGTCATCATCACTCAAATCAGCAAGCATGCCAGATAAAATAACCAGAGAGCAGAGAGCAAAGATGACGTCCAGGAGGAATGCATAAGAACAGCCACTCTTCCTTCATACTCCATGTCCTTTGACCACAGTTACTGGAGGAACAGTGACATGGGGAGCACCCCAGCTTTGCCCATAAGGCCTAATACAAGGGCTCGAATCCTAGCTGCCCCAGAAAACCTCAGACAGAATCCAATGCCATTTCCTCTTAA
Source organism: Myotis nattereri (assembly GCF_964212035.1). Taxonomy (NCBI): domain Eukaryota; kingdom Metazoa; phylum Chordata; class Mammalia; order Chiroptera; family Vespertilionidae; genus Myotis; species Myotis nattereri. Next base: position 139,115,407 of record NC_138078.1, on the reverse strand, counting down.
CTCCCCAGTCCCTGACATAGAGATTCCTGCTTTCCCTACTCCCTTTGATTGCCCAGTTCAATCACACTGGGAAACCCAGTTTGCTCTGAGAAACAGCCCTTTAGACTGGGTGGTTCTAACTGCACATTAAATCAGATTGCAGCCACTCTCCCTCCAGCTCCACCTCTTGGCTCTTTAGAATGCTGTCCTGGCAGTTCTACTTTTCAACACTTCTATTCTGGAAAACATATGTATATACCTCCCCCAGGAGCATCCAGGTGCCCCATGGACACAAGCAGGAAAGAGCAGTTTTGAGGACTTTCTATGCGCTGGCTTTTACATATTTATTTAAATGTATCTTTATTGTTGCTATGCCCTGGCTTTTAGAAGCAACAAGAGGGGAAAGGGAGGGAGGAAAGGCACAGTGCAGATGCAACTTTGTGACAGTCACACCCATATGAGAAGAGAGACAGAGATGGAGTGGGCACACTGGGATAGAAGGAGGCAAAACCCAAAGCTAAAGCAAGGCAAAGGCCCACTGTGCCAGGGCGCATCATATTTCTAAAGGTCACTCAGTTTGCATTTGTTCTGTGCCTTTCCTCACTCCCTTTCCCTTCTTGTTGCCAGAGAGGCCTTTCTAACCCTGCCATCTCCCGCCTCACTCCCTAGGAGTGAGGTCCTTTAGCAGCCTAGCAAGCAGTCTGCTTCTAAAAGCCAGGGCAGAGCAATTAGGTACATTTAAATAAATAAATAAAAGCCAGGGCATAGAAAGTCCTCAAAACTGCCCTTTCCTGCTTGTGTCTTTGGGCCACCTGGATGCTCCTGTCTGGGTTTGGCTTTTTATATGGAGTCTGTTTACAGAACCCCTGCTGGATCCAGACATGGGCCCTCTTCTCCCCATTGATGCAGAGAGAAGGCTAGGTAGATGAGGTCTCAGCCCCAAAGTGTGGGCCTCTTTAGAAAAGACCCTACATATGCTTGTAAGGGCCCACCCTGGCCATGCCAAATTAATCAAGTGAGAGCTGAGCCGATTCTAGAAGCCACGAAAGCAGCTGCTGAGATGATTTTCCATAAAGACAGCTGTGTTTCAAAAAAAGGCTTGACATCATCCCCCAGGCATCTGGGGTGGAATCAGAAAACTCCCTCTAGCCTGCCTTTGCCTTATTTGTGTGCACATTTGTCTCCTTCACTGAACTGTGGGCTGTTTCTATCACACTTCCCCCACACCCTACACCCTATAACCTGGCACTGAATAGATGATGGCTCAGTGTTTGGGAGGGAGCCCAGTAACCCAAGAAACCTTTGAATATAAAGGAGAAGTCACCACTGCAGATGTGGGTCAGGAGTTCAGTAATTCTGGGATAGGCAGCCGCTCCCCAGAACACAGCTGGGGTTGGGGCTGGAGTTGATGAGAACTGTATGTTTCATAAACTAAGGGAGAGCTGGCTTGCTTTCTCTACCCATGAGGGATATGTGGGGCCTGATAAGGAAGCACTGGACTCTCCAAAATGCTTTCACATCCACACTGGCTTTACCAGCCATTTTATTTCTTTTCTCCTCCTCCTACCCCTGGCCTCTCCTTCTTCTCCTCCCTGCCCCCATCTTTGTGTGTATATTGACTTTCTCCATTTTACCAGCAATATATGCTGATTAAAGAACATTTGAAACATTTCAAATAAAAGCAGAAAATGTTATCCACATTCCACCCACTCAAGATTGTCAGTTAATATTTTGAAGTGTTTTCTTCCAATATTTACTCTAGTCTTTCTGAGCAGTAAGACTAAGCAGTGTGTGTTTGCTTTATTTCTACTGCTTAGCAATGACTGACAACCAAGTGAGAAGGAGGTTTCAGAATGAGGCAATGTAAATGTCAGGAGAGTGGTATTTGTGTCCCCACTGTGCTACTGATATGCTCTGTGGTGTTGGGCATGCCACACCCTCCCTGGGTTTCAATTGTCCCACCTGTATAATGGGGTATTGGATTAAATGAGTTCAGAGGTTGTTGTTTTTTTTTCCAATTTAAAGATTATTTGAGTCCTAGCTGGTATGGCTCAGTGGATAGAGTGTTTGCCTGCAGATCGAATCTCTGGTTCAATTCCAGTCAAGGACACATGCCTGGTTTCAGGCTCGATCCCCAGTAGGAGGTGTGCAGGAGGCAGCTGATCAATGATTCTCTCTCATCATTGATGTTTCTATCTCTCTCCCTCTCCTTTTCTCTCTGAAATCAATAAAAATATATTTAAAAAATAAAGATTATTTGAAATTACTAAGGAATAAGGAAGGCTTCAGAAAGAGGCCTTATTTGAAAATGGAAACTCTATTAGATTGCAAGAGGGCAATCTAGGTGGAAGAAAAGGAAGTTGCAAAGACAAAAATTTTGGAAGACATAAGCTGCCCTTGGAGGACAGCCCCTGTAGGACTGAGTGTGTAGGAAGTGTCAGTGGGAGATGCAACTGGGGCTGACATCATATACCTGGAATTCCTTCAGTTGAAGGTCCTCTGGGTCCAAGATAGGTCCCAAGCACAGGGTATCTGAACCTGTAGAATACAAAGTGGTTGTTGGGAGATGAACAGAGGACAAAACCAGCTGTTACTCACTCAAGTATGAGATATCAGGGTGGGTCTGGCCTTGCTAGCCATGCTGGGATAGCCATGGAATCAGAGCAGGCTGGAACCAGGAGCCTAAGGACTCCATCAATTGCAAACACAGCACAAATCTTAAGGTAAGACTCAAAGAAGCTAGAATGAGAAAGAAAAAGCAGAAGCCCCAGTAAGAAAGTAACTAAAAAACATAAAAAGAGTAAAATGATTATCCTGTCATCTCTACCAGTCTTATTTTCAAGTGAATCCCACAGTAATGTGGACAAACTGGAAGATGGGAATGAAGATGTTGAGATAGTCAAACTTTCAAGGAAAGACGATGGTTTTAGATAAGGGCCTGAGCATTCTTTCACCTATTTATTTAACAAGAATCTCCAAGGACTTTCTGAGTGGTCATCCTTGTGAAAGAGGGTGTCAGCCAAACTCTTGACCCTCCCTGTCAAGACTTAAATATAAAATATGAGCATATCAGAAATAGTTGAGCATTGCTCAATACTTTGTCCCAATTTAAATAAACTTAGAAGGAATTATGGTGCTTAGGTTAATGCCTCATGGTCCAAACAGCTTGGCTTCTTACAAACATCATTAACCGGATCAAAGAATATGTAGCCTATATTTCCATTTATCCATGATACTTTCATTATAACAAAATATAATAAGACAATTTCAGGGACGAACTAGAATTTAAAAGTCACTTAGTGCAGAACCATTATTACTGATTTAAATAGGCAAGTATAAATATTTATTAGACATAATGTTTCTAAAAAGACATACAGGTTTCTAAATACAAAGAGACAAAGAAAGCTAGGTCCCTACGCACCAACCTCCCACTAATATCCACCAAGCAAATGATACCGTATAGCCAGGATAGAGAAGACAATCCCATGGGGTTGCTTCTGACAGGCCCCAAGCCTTCCTGAAGTTTCTCATCAAGTTATTCCAGGCAGTCAGCCAACATTTGGTCTCAGTTCAGCTGGACAAAACTTTGGCAGCTGGGCGGATAACTTGGGGAATACCTATGTTTGACATCTCTGAGAGCTCTTTCCAGCTAGAAGGTATTTGCCATGGCTCCTTGCTCCCTTGCTTTTCCTCTTGTCTAATGGCAGTGCAGGAGGAAGAAGAAGAAATGCTGGGGCTTATTATATAAATGTTCTGGGGCAGTCCTTTTCTAAAGACACTCAGACACCTCTTTCATCCAGCTTCCCAACTTTAAACATGTGTCCTATGTAAGGAAAACTCTAGCGTTTCAGAAGCAGCTGAGAGTCTATTTCCGACACAACTGCTGTGATAAGGGCCTGAGCCAAACCTAACTGGCCCCTTGACCTAGCCCCTGCCCAATTTGTTGCAACTCAACTAATCCCAAGAAAAACCAATTACATCCTCTGAATCTTTATCAGTGACCATTCTCTCTCCTTTCCTCGACAGGAGATTTGGAGTCCTTGGCAAAGCCCCTGCAAACCTTAGTATGTGTTGGTGGACGTAGGGAGCCCAGAGAAGGCCCTGGTAGTGGTGGTGGTAAGAATGATGAGCTGGATGTGGCCCTGTTTATCACATTCAGTAGGGGAACTTCTGCCCAGAAGGTCCTCAGTCTTGTCCGTAGCCTGATGCCCAGCCCAGACCCTTTACTTGGCTGTGTGCCTCCTTTTTAAATGCACACAGCATGCTGTAGAAACACAAAGCAGCATGAGCTTTTCATGGTAATCATAAAAGCACCTTCATTATCACCTCCTTTCACTGTTTGACCCTGATAAAGCCAGTCCCATCAGTGATTCTACCTCAGACCGGTGAATGAGAACATGTTCATGCATTCCGACAGCATACCTGGTAACCAAATACAACAAGCCAAGGTAGATCAATTTTCCAGTTAAATTCTGAGGAGTGCAGAGGCTCCCGCTGTGGCTCCATAGTGCTGTTCCCAGGTACACACTGTGACTCATTTGCTTCATGAGGGGCTCCAGGCTGCCCCCAACATTCTTGCTGCTCTGAAAGAGAAGGGACAGATTCAGAGTTCTGAAGCCCTTGGGACATCATTCTTTCTCATACTAATTGGCATGTTCATCTCCAAAGTGTTTATGTCATTGCAATCTGTCCATTCTCACCCTTGGTAAGTCACACCTTGAGGGAGGATTCCCTGGTGTCTCTGCTGCCTGTGGTGCCACCAAATGTCACTTTGCTTCTGACAGCAGGCAAGAGGGGGATGTTGTAAACACAGTGTTGCCAATGATGTGTCATGACTCAATCCAAAGCACAGTGTTGAACATGACTCCTGTGTTGTTCCATGCCCTATCCCAGCTGTGCCAGCTCTTCTTCTGACACAGGGCCTCAGGAGGCTGACAACAGGGACAGTACTCTGAGCAAAGTCTTCTCTACTCCCAGCATGTCTCACTGATTGATGGCTTAGGGATCATCTTGCTGCCACACAAAGCTTTCTGACCCAGAAGCTATTTGTTGACAAGGTTCTCAGGAAAGGATTATTAAATAAATGAATAATAGACAAATGAATGACCAGGAGTATAAGAAAAAAGACTTGTCAGTCCCTAAGGGCTACAGCTCACTGATTTAGCCTCCCACATTGGCCAATAGACCCACTGCAGGATACCTGAGATCTAGTCCTACGGTCATCAGGAAATACTTCCTCAAACTTACAGCTAGAATGTACTCATGAAGCAATCCAACCTGTTATTAGGATCAGGGATCACAGAGGCATTTGTAATTTTATGATGACAAAACATGATCTTCCAGTAGCCAACTTCTTCTTGGATCTTGCAGCTTGTAGACTTATCTTTGGATTTCCTTCTGGAGCCCACAAGCAGGAAAGCCTGTTCTCTCCTCCCTAAGACAAAACTTTAGAGACCCCAAGAGCGTGGCCATGTTCCCCATGAATCTGCTCCTCTTCATTCTAAACAGTCCTTTCACTTATTTCTTCTGTTCACTCATCCTAGTAGTTTTCTTTTTTACACATCAGTTTGTACCCAACCCTATTAAAGTGTGGAGCCCAGAATTAAGCTGAAGACTTTGGGCATGGCCTGCTCAGAAGGAATTCACTATTTATACCTCCCTAGACAGGGCAGTCAACTACTATTGCATTTCATTCTCTAGCCACATCACACTCTGGACCCCTTTTGAGCCTTGTGGGTCAACCAACCTGGTTGTTTTTCTTTGGAGTTTCTTCAGAGTCAGAGATCTTTAATCAGTGGCATAAAATTTATTTTTTTAAAAATGATGGCTTTTTATATGACCCTTCAAAAGTCATCTTGTTGAGTTTGGCCAAGGTGCTAAATCCTTTTCTCCAGTAGTTAGGTCTTTGGTAAGTTTGACAAATCCTTCTGTTCTCAAATTTAGTACCCACCAAGTACAAGAACAGAGCTCTAACACATGTCACATTTGGCCTGTGTTCAATGTGGAACCCTGGCTCTCAATGCATACCCTATTGTTGTAGTTGCTCAGGTAGTTGTGAGTACACCCAATGGTAAGAACATTCAACTCTTTCTGGGAAAGTCATGAGAGTCTTGCTTGGGTGGCTTAAAATCCTGAGATGCCTAAAATGTCTCAAGTGGAAGGGCACTTAGTGATTACCTGTCCCTTTTCTTGGTTGGACAGGTAAGACAGAAGCACAAAGAGAGGAAGAGGTTGCCCAAAGCCACCACTGTGGTAGAATAGAATGAAACTTTGTCACAGTGTAATTCAGACTTTGTCCTCTTTACCTTGCTACAGACTCTCTTCACAAAGAGACAATGGAAGTTACATTGTTTCCATCAACAGAATATGTGAAGCTTCCTTCCCATTGATGTTGAAAATAAAAGCAGAGACATGTGGTCCCACATTTCCTTCTCCAGTACAACACTGGAAAAACAGAAACCATCATTCTTTCCATTTGGCATTGAATGTCACCCAGCTCTAATATACCCAGTGCCAAGGAAAATCCCTGGGTGCTGCAGCCATGGCTCTTCCCTCCTGCCAAGACATGAGGCAGGTTGGGGACAAAACCCTCAGCAGGGTGCTCAGACAGTCATTGGTTATTTCAAGCTTCTCAGGGTGAGCAACTTGAGTATCTACCTTCATACATACTTTTCACAGATTGGGCTTGAATGGAAGAAAATCAACGGATATAAAAAATTTTGCCAGTAAACTTCTTAACCAACTGACAAGCTTATTTTTCACTTGGCTTCCCATGATATTTTGAGAGTTTTTTTCCCACTTAACTTCCAATTCCAGAGCTCATACATCCCCTTCGACTATAAGGAGGAAGTCATTTATCAGAAGTTGAATAAGCTAGCCCACTAGTTACACACACATTTGTGCTTCTGACTGGGCCTCTGGGCCTTTCTCACTGATATCATCTCTCTTGGATTTATCAGCCTTCACAATCATTCATTTTGTCTCTCTAGCTCTGTCTCTGTCTTTTCTCATTGTCTTTGTTGTCTCTCTTTTTTCTCTCTGGCTTGCTTTCAGGCTCTCTCTCTCTCTCTCTCTCTCTCTCTCTCTCTCTCTCTCTTTCTCTCTCTCTTTCTTCTTACTCTAGACTTGGCTCATCTCTTAGGGTCTAAAAGTTATACTGACTCTAACCCCTCCCAGAAGCACCAATAGTTTTCCTCCAAACTTATAGCTGTGGTCCTTGCCTCTAGTTACCTAGCTTTGAACAATGATTTAGTTAATAGAAAAGCTGGTATTGAGGATTTAGTACATGCTTTTCTCAAAACACAAAAACAATGCTCTTAGTCTTTGGAAAACTTAGGGTAATAAACAATAGGAATCATTGGGACTCCCTGGGACTTAGCTTGGCTTGAAAAATTTCACTCTGATTATTTGGAAGTGGCTTATAATGAAAGATGCCTGGGGCCAAGTGAAGGAGACAGAGAACTTATTTGGGGCCAGCCTTCCTCAAATCACACCCCTTCTATGGCTCCCCATTGCCCACCAGACAAAAATGAAGCTATTAAGCCTAGAACACAAGATCTGATATGTCTCGCCTCTGCTGTCATCTCCATCTTAACATATGATTCACATATACCTTCTTCTTCAGCCATTAACAATATTTCCACTTTTCTCTCAACCCACGTTCCACTTCCATGGCTTCATGCCTTTGTTTATGTTATTTTCTCAGCTAAAATCCCTTTTCTTCCTTTGACACCACCCCATCAACAATCTCCTGTAATTTTTTTAAAAGGCTTACTCATCTCCAAGTCAAATCAAGGCTTGCCTCAATGATTCAGCCTTTAACAACCATTCATTAAACATTTACTATGTGGCATATTTCTTCTAGTTATTGGAAGCATAATTTCAAACAAGACATAAAATCTCTGCCGTTATGGGGCTTTTAGTTTGAGTGAGAGAGACAGATATTAATCAGATAAGCACATCAATAAAGATATAATGACATCTGGGCTAAGAACTATAAAAGAAGGACCCAGGATGTAATGAGAACTATGTAACAGAGAACTTCATCTAATAAAGGAGGTTGGAGAAGTCTTCTTTGCAGAAGAAGTGTATGAACTGAAGCATAAATAGGAGGAATTAACTGGGTTTTAGCCAAAGAGATCAATATGTGCAAAGGCTTTGAAGTAGGATACTATCTGTGTTTGAGAAAGAGCCAGAGAGTCTGTGTAGCCAGAACACAATGGAGGATGGGGAGAGAGGCAGGAGATGAGATCAGAGAGGTGGACTTGGCCATATTATGCGGGCTTAGAGGCTAGGGATAAGAATTTGGATTTTATTCTTTACAATATGGAAAGCCACTGGAGCTGGAAGGTCCAGAACAGAAGTTATTAACTTTGTAAATATCCTCCTGGAAGCTGTAAAGGGAGTAAACTTTGAAAAAAGTGGGCAACAACAGAGGTAGAGATACCATTTGGGAAGCTATTGCAGTTATCCAGGCAAGAAATGGTGGTGCCTGGGAGGAAGATGATGGAATAGGGATGGGGAAAAGAGATAGTTAAGGATTAGAGTTGACATAATATAAAATATATTGGGGAGTGGATGGTAGAGAGACATTTATTGAGTGGCGAATACAGGAGAGTAGAAACAACTTATAAGAGGTATTGAGGAGAAACCAAGATGGCGGCATAGGTTAACGCCAGAGATTGCTGCCTCGAACAACCACTTCAGAGATATAACTAAAGGACAGAACGGACATCATCCAGAACCACAGGAAGGCTGGCTGAGTGGAAATTCTACAACTAGGAGGAAAGAGAATATCATACCCAGACTCAGAGGAGGCGCAGTGCTGAAGTGAAATACTCAGGTGCGCAGTGTGCACGCGCGGAGCGGGCTGGCGGCGGAGGGCGCGGTTGTTGTTTTCAATCGGAAGGGAGTTTCAGACTCTGAGCTCCAGATCCGGGCGAGTCTCTGGGGACCCAGACTCAAACGGGAGAAGCGGGACTGTCTGGCTTCGGTCGGAACTCGAAGGCAGCTTTCTCTCCGAGGTTTGCAGCCATTGCTGGGACTCTGAGAGGCAGAGCCCCTGGGGAAGGAACTGAGAGCAGCCATAACTGCTTGTTCCGCCTGCACTGTAGATCCCCGGGGACCGCCCTGCCCAAGCCCTGCACAGAGCCATTTGCCAGATAGCCTCAGGCAAACCCTAGATTAGCACCGCCCTAGAGATCCAGCACAGAAGCCCTCCCACTGCAGACACAGCGGACTCTCATACCAGTTAGCCTGGAGGTCAAATCACCCCCGTATTGCCGACATCAATCAAGGCTTAAAGGCAACAAGACTGCGGACAAAGACCACTAGGGGGTGCACCAAGAAAGCATAAAAAATGCAGAGACAAAGAAACAGGACAAAACTGTCAATGGAGGATATTGAGTTCAGAACCACACTTTTAAGGTCTCTTAAGAACTGTCTAGAAGCTGCCGATAAACTTAGTAAGGCCCTCGAAAAGACTGGTGAGACCGCCGATAAATGTAGTGAGATCCTCAAGAAATCTAATGAGACCCTCGATGTTGTGATAAAGAACCAACTAGAAATTAAGCATACACTGACTGAAATAAAGAATATTATACAGACACCCAACAGCAGACCAGAGGAGCGCAAGAATCAAGTCAAAGATTCGAAATGCGAAGAAGCAAAAAATACCCAACTGGAAAAGCAAAATGAAAAAAGAATCCAAAAATACGAAGATAGTGTAAGGAGCCTCTGGGACAGCTTCAAGCGCACCAACATCAGAATTATAGGGGTGCCAGAGGATGAGAGAGAGCAAGATATTGAAAACCTATTTAAAGAAATAATGCCAGAAAACTTCCCCCACCTGGTGAAAGAAATAGACCTACAGGTCCAGGAAGCACAGAGAACCCCAAACAAAAGGAATCCAAAGAGGACCACACCAAGACACATCATAATTAAAATGCCAAGAGCAAAAGACAAAGAGAGAATCTTAAAAGCAGCAAGAGAAAGAAACCCAGTTACCTACAAGGGAATACCCATACGACTGTCAGCTGATTTCTCAACAGAAACTTTGCAGGCCAGAAGGGAATGGCAAGAAATATTCAAAGTGATGAATACCAAGAACCTACAACCAAGATTACTTTATCCAGCAAGGCTATCATTCAGAATGGAAGGTCAGATAAAGAGCTTCACAGATAAGGAAAAGCTAAAGGAGTTCATCACCACTAAACCAGTATTATATGAAATGCTGAAAGGTATCCTTAAGAAGAGGAAGAAGAAAAAAAAAGGTAAAGATACAAATTATGAACAACAAATATGCATCTATCAACCAGTGAATCTAAGAATCAAGTGAATAAATAATCTGGTGATCATAATAGAATCAGGGACATAGAAAGGGAATGGACTGACTACTCTTGGGGGTGAAAGGGGTGTGGGAGATGCGGAAAGAGACTGGACAAAAATCGTGCACCTATGGAAGAGGACAGTGGGTGGGGAGTGAGGGCGGAGGGTGAGGCGGGAGCTGGGAGGAGGGGAGTTATGGGGGGGGAAAAGAGGAACAAATGTAATAATCTGAACAATAAAGATTTAATTTAAAATAAATAAATAAATAAATCTTGTTCATGGATTAAAAAAAAAAAGAGGTATTGAGTTTTGCTTTAGAACAATTGGAATGGAACATGATAATATTAGCTACCAAATCTTCAGTGCAGTAGAGGGTACTCTGTGTCCCAGGCCCCTTTCCCTACATTTTACATGAATTATCTCACTACTCCTCAAACTCTATAAGGTAGATGAGATGGAAGAGAAAGAAAAGGAGGATTATTTTCATTTTTAAATGAGGCAACTGAATCCCAGAAATTAAATAATCTCACAACTAGTCACTGAAGGAGCAAAGATTTAAGCTAGGCAGTTGGGCCCATGAGTCTGGACTCCTATTTACCAGGCTCAACTACTGCTCATATTGAATTTTCAGCCTTATAACACTCAACAGGTGACTGGAGTTATGGGTTTGGCACTCCACAGGACAGGTCTGGGTTGAAGCTGGAGGTTTCTCAGTCACAGGCACAGAGGTCATCACTGAAGACAGAGAAAGTGGGTGAACTGGACTAGGAAGAGGTCACCATGTCACCTTGTTCTCCATTTCCCAGCATCTGCACATCAATTCATTCAAAAATTATTCAGGAGGACCTCTCAGGGAAAATTCCTGGCAAGGCACTTGAGTTATGGACAGAAAGGCAACTGGTTCCTTGCCTTCAGAAGGCTCATAGACTTCTGGAGAAGACAGCAAAATTCATAGCTGGCCTGAGAAATTCTAATGATACCATCCACATTAGAAAGAAGTTTCTCATGGTAACCTAGGTTTTGTTCTTAAAGTCTTTCAATTGATTAGCTGAGGGCACCTACATTATCAAGGATAATCTTTCTTTACTTTCACAACTACACCTAGGTATGTGAATCTGCACTGACCTCCCTCTCCAAAGGCTCAGCACAGGAACTAGCAGCTATAAGATGTTAATTGTGGGGAGCAGCTACAGTGTTTTGACAGGTTCAAGCCTCGGACTAATGAGAGAGCAGTCCTCTCATTGCCACATGCAAGTTCCAGCTTGGAGGGCAGAGCCCTCCCAGCACAATTATAGCCAACAGCTGTAGTTGTAAGCTTGAGCCTATGGTCCGAACACGTGACCCCACATGCCTGAGTGATGTGGGCTTGATAGAGTTCAGGTGCATATAATTGAGTAAGATCGAAACCCACGAGAATACTGTAAACATCTTGACCACGCCCTGACTTTTCCTCGTGGAATCTGGCTATAAAATAAAGACACAACTTGTAGTCTGTGGCGCTGTCGCTATCTCTCCATCAGAGAGGACAGCTTTCATTCTCTTGTCTGTCTTTTCTCATTCCTTCACCGCCCCCTCTCAGGCTCACCGAACCTGGCTGAGCTGCTTGGTACATAAGGCACCCAATGTGGGGCTGAGTATGCCATGGCGGTGCCGGCTCACCACAGTTAAGTAAATGTTGATGCAATAAATTTGTCTTTATGGCAATGAGAGAAAGTCATAGTAGGCATCTTAACTAACATGACTTTCTGAACCATGAAACATTCAACTGGACAGAGCCTTAGCAATCACTGTGATACATTCCATTCCTTTGACTTCAAATGACCTGTTTCCCTTAATACAGTCTTCCCTGGGAGCTTTTGTGCAGCTGTTACTCTGCAGTCAGTCTCCCCCCCCCCTCCCCGAAAGTTCTTCCACCCTCTGGACAACAGCCCCTGAAGCATTTCCAGAGAAGTTGGGCCTCTGGTTTTGGAACTCCATTTTGGAGACCACAAGAGACCTCTTTGGCTCAGGCCAAGTCTTTGCAAAATCAATGTACACTTTGTTTAGCATGTACAGTGCAGAATGAGAAGGTCTAAGCCCCATAAACAAAAAAGACTTGACAAGCATCTTAGTTTCACTGGTCTTTGGGCTCTGAGAGAGAACTGTATATTCTGCCACCTTTACAGAGAGTGGAAAATTGAGGGGCCAAGACAAACATAGGGCAAACGAGCTCTCAAATGTTGAACCAAGTCCAAAGGGACCTGGCCCTAGGAGAGCTTTGTAAGCTAGAGTAGATTCAGGGCAACCATTGCTGACACAGCAACCTAAAACCTCTAGGCTGGAAGTAATCTCTGGAGGAATAGGACTCTGAACCCATGCTATGCAAAGCCTGGACACAGACTAATGCTGGTTGATAAATAAGAGTAGGTGTTTAGGTACTGTTTCAGCAATTTGACATGGCTACAACACAGATGTGTGATTTTACATTTTACAAGCATATAGATTGTTACAAAATGGAGATTGAAAAACTAGTTCTTCCATCTCAGGTAGTGTGAGAAGCATTGCTATAAACTATTGGTTCTCCAGCCTGAGTGTGAATCATCAGGGCAGGGGCTGGCATCTTTGTTTTTGACCCACTCCCCAAGTGACTCCCATGTCAGTTTGGGAACCAGTGGACCAGTGGTGTAGAATGATCTACACCCCAAACACATGTACAACTTCCATATTCCTGCAACCCCTCCTTTCACCCCTCGAGGACCAATGAGGACTCCCATTCTGAAGCAATGGCTGGCCTTGAAAAAGCACTCAGATGGATTGGAGTGCTGATTGGCAGCTGTGCACCTGTGAGACGCCACTGGGATAGTGTCTGGGATCACAGCATGCCTGGGTCAAGTCTTTCTGCTGAACTACTGCTCAGGTTGAGTCCCTATCTAGACTTGAAACCCCTCTTCAAGAGGTCTCAGGAATTCCTGCTGTTCGCACCCCATGTCTGTTTGTAGGCCCTACTACTGCTGACTTCCTCAGTGTAGTTACCAGCACCATCATGTCCTTTTCTCCCTCTTTCTGACCCATACTTCCTGTTTGCCTGCTGGAGTGTAGGAGAATTTGATCTATTAATACCCATTCAACTGCTTCCATACCCACCCCAGCAGTGTCCTCCCCTCATTGGCTCCGGAACTACTTCCACTGTATCCCAAACACCCCGCTGCTTTGATCATACCATCCCAATTATATTTGACTAGAGGCCCGGTGCACAAAAATTTGTGCACTCGGGGGGGAAGGTGGGGATCCCTCAGCCCGGCCTGTGCCCTCTCACAGTCTGGGACCCCTCGGGAGATAACAACCTGCTGGCTTAGGCCTGCTCCCGGGTGGCAGAGGGCAGGCCCAATCCCTAGGTGCAGCCCCTGGTCGGGCTCAGAGCAGGGCTGATTGGGGAGTTGGGGCGCCGCCCCCTGTCATGCACAGAGCAGGGCAGATTGGGAGGTTGTGATGCCACCCTCAGTCACGCTCAGGGTAGAGCCAATTGGGGGGTTGGGGCACCGTCCCCTGTCACACTCAAGGCAGGGTCGATGGGGAGGTTGCGGCGCCACCCCCTGTCACGCACAGAGCAGGGCCAATCAGGGGGTTGGGGCGCTGCCACTCTCACACTCAGGGCAGGGCTGATGGGGAGGTTATGGCTCTACCCCATCACACACAAAGCAAGGCCCGTGGGGGGGGGGGGTTGGGGAGCTCCCCCCTATCAGGCACAGAGCAGGGCTGTTCAGGAGGTTGGGGCCCCGCCCCCTGTCACACACAGACCTGCAGGGCGATCAGGGGGTTTGGGCGCTGCCCCCTGTCACGCTGATCCTGGTGCCGGGAGGCATATTACCCTCTTACTATATAGGGTAGAGGCCTGGTGCATGGGTGGGGCCTGCTGGTTTCCCCTGAAGGGTATCCTGGATCAGGGTGGGGGTCCCCACTAGGGTGCCTGGCCAGTCTGAGTGAGGGGCTGAGGGCTGTTTTCAGGCTGGGAGTGACTGAAGTTCCCAACGGTTCCTTTTTTTCTTTTTTATTCTGTGCCAGCTTTACCTTGAGGCTTGGCTCCAGCTCTTAGGCCTGCCTCCGTGGCTGAAAGTAGGTTTCTGGCCTTTGCTTACAATGTTGCGAATCTGCTGGCTGAAGTCCGGCGGTATTTGTTACAATGTTTCTTAAACTGCCCGCTCAGAGGCTTGCAGCCGCAGGCGGGGAACGTTGGTTTCCTCTGTCACTGAGGCAACCAAGCCTCATGTTAGTTTCAAGCTGCCTGGCTGCCGGGCCATCTTGGCAGGCAGTTAATTTGCATATCTCGCTGATTAGCCAATGAAAAGGGTAGCAGTCGTATGCCAATTACCATGTTTCTCTTTTATTAGTGTAGATGGCCTCCCTTGAAATGCTAGTGGTCTGCAGCTTTTTCCTCGTCAGTTCTGGCCATGCTGTCTCTTTACTTTGTTCATCTGAGTAGAGAGTGGCAGTGGCAAGTGTTTGTGCTTGGGAGTATGAATAGTCTATTTTCCTTAAACACTGAGCATGAGCCTAGTGTGGTGACAAGAGACAAAGATGGGGACTCAGGAAGCATGGGTACAAATTCCACCACTCTGACAAACATTGTACATCTCTGGAAATCCATACCTCTTTCTGAACTTCAGTGTCCTTATCTATAAAATGTGATTGCCTTTCTCAGGGGTTTCTTGTGAGTCTTGAAATAAAACAAGGAACCCAAAAGAAATTGTGATGGTTGAAGCACTAGCTCCAATGAAGGAGTAACTCTGCTCAGGATATGAGATGAAGGAGGACATCCCATTCTGCTGACAATATCAATGCCATGAGTTTGTTTATATGGGAAACAAGAAAAAAAAGACATTGAAAGAATAAAGGCCTTGAAATAGATAAATCAATTTGTATAGAAGAAGAGCAAAGAGGAAGCTTTGTCCCACCAGATTGTAAGATATAATACAAATTTATAGCAATTTAAAAAATAAAAATAGGTACTGGTGCAGAGGAAAAATGTTCCAGAGGAAAGTGATGGAGAATTAATATATATATTAAAGTTAGGACCACAAATCAATAAACAAAAGAGGGGTTTTCGAGTAAATAGGTCTGAAAAACCTGGCTAGATTCCCACCTCATACCACATATAAAAATGATTTCTGACAGATTAAAAACCTAAATATGAAAGGTAAAGTTATTGACAGAAAATGTAGGAGAATACCTTTTGGTCTTGGAGAGGGCAAAGATCAGACCTAAAATAAAACTTATCAATGCATATTGATAGAATTGATTAAACAAAAATAATTTCTGTTAAAAAATATAGTATTGTGGGGAAAATAAATGAATGAGCAGTGAATACATTTGTGATATCTAAAACTAAACAAACAAGACAGAATCATTCAGCAAAAAGACAGGAATCCAAATTTTAAAAAAATAATTTGAACAGGCAATTTACATAAAGGTCAACAAATATGTGAAAAGATGCCCAAGCTCACTAGTAATTAAGGATATGCAAATTAAAGCAACAATAAGAGTCATTTGGCCTCTCCCAGTTTGGTAAGTATTAGAACAGGGGTCCTCAAACTTTTTAAACAGGGGGCCAGTTCACTGTCCCTCAGACCGTTGGAGGGCCGGACTATAGTTTTAAAAAAAACTATGAACAAATTCCTATGCACACGGCACATATCTTATTTTGAAGTAAAAAAACAAAACGGGAACAAATACAATATTTGTATTTGCATGTGGCCCACGGGCTGTAGTTTGAGGACCCCTATATTAGAAGGTTGGAAAATACCAAGTGTCAGCAAAGATAAGGTGACACTGGGAGCCTCCATGCCCTCCTTGTGGGAGTGCCCTACTGTTTGGAAAGCAAACCAGCTGGGCTTAGTAAAAGGGAGTGCAAGCATACTCTGATCCACGGAGGCCACATCTGGGAGCCTATCCCAATGCAGATACCATGGGGACATTTCCAAGGAGGGCCACTGTGGCACTGCATGGAACTGGGACAGGTCAATTTTTAATCCCCAGGAGAATGGATAATCAAAATAAAAAATTTAAAAAACTAAGCAGTTTGAAGTAACTAGATGTATGTGAGACATGGAATGATTCACAGTCATAGTGCTGATTTTTTCTAAGTAAGAAAGAGAACAAGATTTATAGCACAATAACATTTATGCATATTAAAAACACATATGCAAAACAACACTATATTTTATAGGAACGCATACATATTCAGAGACTCATCTCAAATGCATTGGAGTAGGTGCCCATGGAGGGGGAAAGGACGTAGGGATCTGGACTAAAAGGGAAAAAAATAAATGTGAAAGGGGCCTTGCACACCTCATAGGTAATGTGATAGCCAGCTCTGAAATGAGGGGTGGGTTTAATTCAACTCTCTGCACCTGAAGTTTACAAACAAGTTCTAATAAGTTTTTTAAAGGAAAAAGAAGGGGGAGGAAAACAGGGATTGACTGATTACTGGGTATGAGGTTTCCTTTTGGGGTGATAAAAATGTTCTGGAACTCTATAGAGGTGATGACTGTACAACATTGTGAATGTATTAAGTGCTATTGAATTGTACAGTTTAAAATGGTCAAAATGGTTAATTTATCTTATGTGAATTTTACCTCAATACAAAAAATATATACGAGCTGGCCACTCAGGGTTCCTCAGAATGCAGCCTGCTCCCCTCACCTCTCCTCATCACAGCCCTGTTTCCTGCTTGCTGGCTCTTGAGGCCGGGTTTCTCGATGCAGCACAAAGACCCCTTGGGTCTGGGCCTAAGGCTGAACTGGTGCAAAAATAGCATAGGCAGCAGTGCACCAGGCTGGGGGCTCTGGCCACACCTCCCCAGGTAGCTAGTCCTGGTCCTATTTACCTCAGGCCCATTGGGAAGAGCCAGTGGGCTGATGTATGGCAAAGAACTCAGCGCCTGACAAAGCGCCTTACTGGTGTGAAGGATTATTGGGGTTATTTATGACTCAGCCGAATTGCTCATAAGGCAATTTTCTAATATTCCTTTCTGGCCTGGCAACCTATTTCCATTTCATTGACTTGGGACTTTGAGGAGGCAATATCGCAATCCTTCCCCTCTTTCCTAGGACTTGTCAAACATTTTGTCATCCCTCCTGATGTCAAATTAAAATAACTGAGAGGTGTGCAGTGGCAAGGTGGGGGACCAGAGTTCAGTCATGCCTCCGCATGATTCAGACACATGATGGCTCTTCAAAGGTTGTTTTGTCCCAGAGCCCCAGGCATACAGAGAGAGAGAGCGAGAGAGTGAGCGAGTGAGAGAGAGAGAATATGTGTGTGTGTGTGTGTGTGTATGTGTGTACACGTATATAGGTTTGGGTCCATGTATCACACTGTGTGCCCAGAGCCCTTAATCCTCACCCTGCATGGAGATGTCTTTAGAGGACCCAGCTCTGGCAGGGGTGACACAATTCCAGGCTGCATGACAAGCTGGTAGAACACATTCAGGATATTCCCTGTCTTTAGAGGGGTTTCTGGCAGCTCTTTCTCTGGAGGCCCCTGTAGTTACCTCATTGGTGCCACTGGGTCTCAGGATGCTTAGGAAAGCAAACCCTCCCCAAGGTCTTGGTGTTCAAGCCCAGCACCTTTGGTCAGGGAAAGTCAAGGCGGCAGGTGGTAATGCTAACATTCCAACACAAGTGCCTTTTGTTCCTTTACAAGCTGGGCCACTGCACACAGCCCACGTGTACCTTCCTGTCTGACAGAGCATTTGGCATGGACTCCTCTTTCAAAATTGACACTGCTCACTACTTCCCCTCCTCTCTGTTCATGTTGCTGGCAGCAGAGATGCAGTATGAAAACAAAAATCTGAATGCATGCCTCCTCTGCTTTCAAATATTGTAGACAACCTAACCAACTGCAAATGCCTCTGCATGGCTTTCAGGAGTCTCCATGATTAGGCCCTGCCTGCCTTTACCGCTTTATCTATTGTCTTTTTCCACACTCAGCCCTTCAGCTAAAGCATTTCCCCATTCTTCCAAACACACCAAGCCTTTTCCTACCTTAGATTCTGTATGTATACTTTTCTTACTAAAAATATCATGTCTTGTTTCTCTGCCTGGAAAACTCCTACTCATCCTTCAATCCCTTCCTTAATGCTCCCAGATGAAGTTAGTCACTGCTTCCTCTGGGTTTTACAGCAAATATTCATTGAGCCCCTGCTGGATGCCAAGCACAGTGCCAGGTCTTAGGGGTACAAAAGGGGTCAAGAGAGGAGTGATCTTATACTCACAGGGTTGGCAGTATAGTGAGAGGAGAGAGAGAGACATTGAACAAAGAAGGACAATATGAGTGAGCAGTGCTGGCCAGAAAATTAAATGTGGTGATGTGACAGAAAGTGGCTGAATGGCTACTTTAGAGTGGGTGTCCAAGCAGGTGACATTTAAGCTAAGGGCTGAATTTCAAGGAGTCAGTAATGTAGAGATTGGTGGACAGAGAATGCAGGCAATGGAAACAGCAAGTAATTAAGCAAATATTAAGAGCCTCAGCCATCACTAAAACAATGATTAAACACTTGCTGCCCTGTGGGCGGTGCCTTACTTCCCAACTTGAAGACAGCTGACTGAAGGCAACCACCTCCCTTGAGCCGTTTTGAGGTTTGTCCCTTTCTGATTGGCCTTTCCATCTGTCAAGTTGCTGCTGCTGGGTAATAGCTCAGAGTGCCAGGCCCCTGGACCAACTCCATCAGGAAGTACCTTGATATGGCAAGCCAAGTCAATGTGGAGCCAACTAACTGTGTTCCAGCCCCAGCTCTTCCACTTTCTAACTGTGCATCTGTGGCCAACCTCTTAAATTTCCAGTGCTTTGGCTATTGCATGTGCAAAATGGGGACTCCCCAAGTTGTCAAGTTAATGAGAGAATTAAATGAAAACACATATGAGCAGTGCCTGGAGAAAAATGGGCCTTGATAAGCCAATATCACCACAGCTGAAAGGGCAACTTATCCAGCTCTCTGTTTAATATGGGGACCCTGAGGCCCAGGCTTTCCCAGTGTCACCCTAGATTTGCTTCTGGCATCAGTTCTTAGACTACCCAAGTGTAAGGCCTTAACTGGCCCTCAGTGCCCCTTGTACAATAAACTTGAATCCATGTCTGTGCATCCATCCCCATTCCTGGCTCCCTTGGGTACTCTGCAAGTCCCCAGCATAATGTTGCCACTGTCCTCCTTCCTTCTTTCTTTATTTCTCCACTCAGAGTTGACCACAGCCTCACTTATCCTCCAAGGCCCTTGATGCCCCAGTAAGGTAGGTGGACGGCTGGACCCAGTTCCAGGTTCAGGGTAAAGCCCCACAATGGAAACCAGGCAGAACCCAGGTGTGTGTGTGTGTGTGTGTGTGTGTGTGTGTGTGTGTGTGGCAGAAACTCATAGCTGGCCACTTGCTACAGACTCTGCTCCTTTGTGTAGCAGGGGGCATACTGCCTCCAGCTCAAAGTTTATGGTTTTGCAAGGCCACTAAGACCAAAGGACTAGGTCTCCCCAAAAGTAAGGGGGATAGGACAGATTTAGTTGTGGTCACTGGCTACGAAAAATACAGACAAATAAAATAACAGACAAATATGAGAGGCAAATGGGGAAAAGGGGGGACATTTGTCATAATTTAAACAATAAATATAAATTTAAAAAAATAACAGGCAAATATAAATCAGATAGTGGAATATAAATCAGATTTTTGTGCCATTCAAAATATGATTCAATAATTTTATTAACCATTGTCACCCTCCTATAAATTCAATAAAAATTAAAAATAAAATAAACAATAAAGAGAATATTTTACCTGCAAAAAATATTCAATACATAGCAAAATTTGAAAATAGACAAATATCAAGTTCCAGCAGGCTCCAACTCAAAATCCTCAAATGTCACTAATCAGGGTTTACTTCATTTGGTTATGATGTTATCTCTGCATTTAGGTAAACAACCCATCAGACACCTGGGGTTTGGACCCATGGTGGCTCAGCTGGGGGCTGCTTTCACATCTGGGCTCAGAAACAGCTTCTGGGTAGCAATCCCTATGGCAGCCGGTGCTTTGAATCTCCTACTCAATGGATCTTTCTGTAGAGAATGTCTAAAGCTGCCCTATAACACGCACAATTAGCTCTCAGCACATTCGCACAGTAACTGCCTTTCCCACCCTGTCTTTGAGCCAAGGAAAACTGCTTTCTGTTCCACATGGTCAGAACAGAAAAGGAAGAGCAAGACCATGCTTGCAAAATGAGCTGCATTTCTGGGACTCTTTCCAGGCAGATTTCCTCTTTCCTAGACGATTTCCCCACCTACCTCCTGGCTTGTACCCGAACAGAATTGGTTTATTTCCTGAAATCCCTGCTGTGCTATGGACACACTGGACACAGACTTGTTTCCTAAAGGGCTGTACTTTGATTTCATAGGTATAGCACACAGACAAATCCAAGCAAATTTAAAAATTAGAGAAATACACTGGTTTCCTCATTCTTTCAACAACTATTTATTGGCATGTACTCTGGGCCAGGCAGTGAATAGGGACAAAGAGATTGAGCCACCATAGGTGACTTGATCAAATGGGACTGAGGGGATCTTTGGAGATCCTCAAATCAGGGTGTCTTTGGAGGTCAATTTCAACTTGAAACCTTGGGAACTGCTGCCAGACCTTAAAATAGAGGGGTCAAGGAGAGGAGAAGACAAAGTCCATGGCTCTGGGCCTGGCATAAGGAGGCAATGCTCCTGGGCCACTGTCAGGCACCCCAAATTGTTCCATTGTTTTGCGGGAGGGCTTTAACAACCAGCCTCTCTTTCTAAACACATTACATATCGTAGTGCTGAGGAATGAAATCGATCTGCAGAGGTGACTCACAGGCAGACAGCCAGCTCAGCCATGGGGCCCTGTCTGCATTCCCAATTTGCCAGCTCAGGTTGTCACCTTATTAATGTTATTTACTAAGCCCCATGCCCCCAAGTGCCTGTCCTTAGCCTCTGCTTGAGCCTTCCGGCCATTGTCCCTGTACTACTGTCACATCCTGTCACTATCTTCCTGAATTCTAAAGGTCTGGGCAGCCTGACTAAAGACTTGCCTGCTCGCTCTAAGAACCAGGAAGGTAGCCTAGCCAGCCCCATCTTCTCTTAGAACAGGTTCCAGAGGGATATGTTCCACAGCTATGCCCCTCTCACCTTTCCTCACGCAAGAAAAGGAAAGAGAACAATGATTCTGCAGCGAGGTACTGTGCTGCTGGCAGATATGGTCATGTCCCTGGCATAAGAGGAGAGGGGAAGGTTCCTGGCTCTGTGGAGCCAGATGGGGAAATCGGAGACAGGAGCTTGTATAGGAGCTCGTATAGCTTCCTTCTGCCATGCCCTGTACCTGCGGTCGCATTTCTAACCTTGCTCAAACCCCTTCTCTCCCAGGGCCTTGGGGTGCCCAGCTCCCTGGAGCACAGATCCCCCTAAAGGTCTTCTGCTACTTGGAGGGTGGGCAATGGCTTGGAAAGCACAGCGCTGTGCTCTACTCATGGCACGAGAGCTCCCCATTCTATTCTGTGGTAAGAAATGGAACAGCAGCTGGGAGGGAGGTCTTGAGCTGGATACAGCCTGGCCTCCCAGGTTGCTGCTCACCCCCATCCCAGTAGCCTACCTACCCCACCTCACTTGGCCTCCAAGACCTGGGTCTCAAAGCCTGCATAACCCTCCAGCCTGCATCAGTTCCCACTTCCCCAAAGCCTGAGTGCCCCAAAAAGCCAGAGTGGAAGGGTCTTCAGAGACCTTACCTATAGAGGCTGAAAATTCAAGGCAGACGTTCCTTGTTCATGGGCAACTCTGGGAACTTTTGATTATTATCATCTCACCACTGTTCCTATCCAACACTAGTCCTGAAGTCCCTCTAACCACCCATCTTGCCCTCTTAAACCTGTAAAGACAGTCCAGTTATGCCCCAGAACTCATACCCTCAAGAGGGAGAGGATCCACCTATAGGTCCAAGGATAACTACTCCTACAACTGGCCTCTGATTCTACCACTCCAGGAAGAAGTTGAAAGGACTTGCATAAGGCACAAGCCCAGATTATGAAATCAAGTTAGCATTTAAATGACCTAACAACATATTGCCCAATTTAATTTGCTTACTTGATTCAATAAAGGAGAAACAAGAAAACCCATCTAATTAAATACATTGATCCATAGAAACTGGCAAATGTGAAAGTCTGCCTGGAAGTTAGTGGCTTGAAAAACTTGAGTGACACAAAGGTATGAGTTGAAATAAGATAAATCCATTCTCCTCCAAGCCCCAGGAGAGTTGAAAGGGGCCCTGGGAAACATTTTATTAAAATAAGTGAAAAATTGAGTCTAAAAGGGAAAGACACTTGTCTAAGTTTAGCCAGTGAAGCAAAGTTAATTCCAGTCTGTGGAGCCTACGAGAGCATTTGATTCATGCTCCATTCCATCCACAGACTGAGGCCCTTGGCCTTGTTCTTCAGCATCCTTGCCCAATTGGCTCTTTGGACCTGGTACACCACTCAGATTACCGAGACAGCTCCTTTGAACCCTTTGAGACCCTGAGTAAACATCAGGTTCTCAGGAAAAAATCTATCCATGGAGGGCAAAGCAGCAATTTGCTCCCACCCCCTTACCTGGTTTTAGACTTGTGAGTACAACTAGGTGGAAAGTGCTGGAAAATACCAGGGCCTCACCCAGCCTGGAGGAGCCAATAAAGGATGGTTTAGTTGGAAATAAATAAGATGTCTTCTTCCCCAACTCCCTCACCGTGCTATGCCCCAGGTTTCCAAGGTCAGAAATTTCTAAGTCCCCAGCAAACAGGGGAAAACAAAACCTAGCTTACATTACTGATCTTCCAGGCCAGTGTCCCTGTCAGGACCTCCATTAGCATGGCCCTGGTCCTAGCCACAGCACTGAGATCCTTTGGACCTGTACTTAGAAAACCATTTTAGCTAGAAATGCATTTTCATCACCCTCCTGGCTGGGGCTAACTGTAGCTGGCTTGCTATCAGGCCCTAAATCAGGGCTGGCTAATCCTTCCAAAGAAATGTATGCCTTGGAGAGAAGTAAAATCACTTAGTATATGGCATCTCAGTCCATGCCAGGGTGAAGGTGACCTGAAACTGAACCCACAACCAGTAAGGCAAGCCATTTCTCCTGCTAGGACCAGATGACACTACATGTCTGCCTATTCCGGCTCCCTGTTGAGCTTATGGCCTTCAGCAGGGATCTCTAGGGGCCAAGTCCCCACTCACACCCCCAAACTCAAGTAGCCTTGGCCATGAGTAACAGTATGACTCCCACACAGACTTCTCCCCACGGAGCAAGGGAAACAAAGACACAAATACAAATGAGCAGTGGGGACAAGAACAAAACACTTGCTTGTAATGAATCAAAGAAAACTTCCAGGAGGAGGTGGCATTAGGGCTGACTTTGAAGGATGAGAAGGATGCTGTAGGCAGAAATTTGAGGGAAAAGGTAGGTATAAGCTGAGTTCTCTGTGGAACAGTTCCAGGTGGGTTATGTAATGCAAAAGGTCTTGTAAGGCCAGAGCACTCTCAGGGCATATGAGGTTGGGCAGAGATAGATGAGACTGAGAACATGTGATCTAATCCATTAGAGAGAAGGGAGGGAGCGAGTCACTCAAGGAGTTCCCGGCATTAGGCATTTAAATAAACAAAAAAAATTTTTAAAGAAAATAAAGGGCACTGTGACATGCCAATGGCTGCTCTAGGTGCTGGCAATACAGAAGGGAACCAGCAGTAATATCTGCCTCAGAGTATTGATAGTCAAAAGGGAAAAATAGACAATAAATGGGGAAATAAACAAGATGATTGCAGGGAGTAATAATACTATAAAGAAAAATATCACATGATCTCACTTATATGTGGAATCTAATGAACAAAATAAATTGACAGACAAAATAGGTCCAGAGGCATGGATGCATGGCACAGACTGACAGATCTCAGATGGGAGGGGTTGGGAAGGACAGCAAGAGATTAACCAAAGCACATATACCATATGCATGTATGCACAGCTATCTTGTGGATATAGACAACAGTGTGGTGAAAGCCAGGGGTGGGAGGTTGGATGGGGAGCTGGGTGGAGGGAGATACAAGGGTGGGGAATAGAGGACACCTGTAATATTGTCAGCAATAAAAAAAAATAAATTAAAGAAAGTAAAAAGATAAGAAAACATTAAAAACAATAGTCAGCCCTAACCATTTGGTTCAGTAGATAGAGCATCGGCCTGTGGACTGAAGGGTCCCAGGTTTGATTCTGGTCAAGGGCATGTACCTTGGTTGTGGGCACATTCCCAGTGGGGAGTGTGCAGGAGGCAGCTGATGGATGTTTCTCTCTCATCGATGTTTCTGACTCTCTATCCCTCTCCCCTCCTCTCTGTAAAAAATCAATAAAAATATATTAAAAAAAAACAATAGTCAAACAGGGTGATGTGATAAGGGTGATAGAGAAGAAGGGGGCTATTTTTTTATGTGGATTTCTGTGAGGGCTCCTTCAGAGACCTGAAGACAAGGAGCCTGCCATGGCAAGGTCCAGAGGAAGAGGGATCAAGACTGAGGAACAGTAAGTGCCAGGCCACCAACACAGGAAGAAGCTTAGTAGGCATGTACAAGGAAATAAATGGAGACTGAAGGACCTGGGGTGGAAAGAAGCAGGAGGAGAGAAAGAGCAGGCAGGGTCAGAGATTCAGGCAGGGGCCATAACAGACAGAAAACCCCAGTAGCTGGGCAGAGAAGATCGTAGATAGGCAAGGTGAAAGCAAGGACAGCAGTCTAGAGATGAGTACAGCCTTCCAGAAGAGAGCTGGGTCATGGCCTGGACCAGGATAAGGTCAATGGAGGTGGGAGGGATGCATGGATTCTGATTTTACTTTGAAAGTTAAGTAGAGAACATTTCCTGGCTGGTCGGATATGGTGGTTTAAAGAAAGAGAGGGGTCAAATGACTTCACAGTTTTGGGTATGAGTAACTGGAAAGGTGGACATGCCATTACTGACATGGGGAAGATGGGAGGGAGCTGGTTTGGGAGAAAAGCAATCAAGAGGTGAGTTATGACAGTGTTGATTTTGAAATACCATGGTGGTGTCAGATAGGCATTTGGATATTTACCATACTTGTACACTACCTTCATGTGCCATTGGTATAATTATTTACATAATTATTTTTGTTAAATCAGATCACTTTTTCTTTAGCTCCACGATAACCAGTAATATCCTCAACATCAATGGTTTTGTGGACTACTAGTATTTTTTCTGAATACACATTAAAATGAATAATGACAACCATAGTTCCTAGGTTTTCTTGCAGTTCAATATTGATGTTGCCTCCATCCCCAACCTCCAGCAGAGTCTGGGCACTTAGCATACACAAATTTCAACTGAGTCATTGGTTTTGACACCCCAGAATCTCTGAAGGTATTCAAAGGGATAGTGGAAGGGCATTCAGGGAGAGAGAGCTGGTTCTACAGCTGGGTGAGACCCTGGGAGCAATCACCTAACTGCCTCAGAGGGCCCTAGTCAGCCCACTGCTTCATGGTGGAGGGAGAGGGGGTTCACAGAGCAAAGGCCACCACCCTTTCCTTAGGTTCATGCGCCCTCTGGTGGCGGGGTTCCCTGTCTCTATGGACTGGGGGCTTCTGAGCTTCTTTTCGGGTTACACAGAAGCGGAGGACCCTCTGCCTTGACCTCTCCTGAAGGGAGGGGCAAGAAATCAGATTAGCTTTAAGATCCAGACTGGGGGACAGATAGATGCTGCTGAAGCTGGGACTCAGGCTGGACTGAGGTAGAGGCAGCAATCTGCAAAACAGGCATGGACCACCAAAGGTCATACCCAAAAGGGAGGGAGAATGGTGGGTGGGGGCAGGGGGTTTTGTTTTTTATAAAAGCTTACCAATGTAGAAAAGAGGAAATTGATGGCCATATACAAATAGGGCAATTTACCTTAGGTGAGTACTTTCTAAAGAAAATAAAAAACACTCCAAT
Source organism: Myotis nattereri (assembly GCF_964212035.1). NCBI lineage: Eukaryota > Metazoa > Chordata > Mammalia > Chiroptera > Vespertilionidae > Myotis > Myotis nattereri. Next base: position 139,089,123 of record NC_138078.1, on the reverse strand, counting down.
TTATACATACATTTTTAAAATTAAGATCAGGGAACATCAGACTGTGCTGAATAAATACAACACATAATGGAAAATGTACTTCAGTTCTTATATTATAGTCAGTTATGGGAGAGAAGCGTGGGTGGCAGCTGACTACAGACAGGAGAGAGTCACGCTCTTGCAGAGAGAACAAGCAGGACGGGGGCTGGGAAGAGAGCAGCAACGATCAGACACAGACATCCAGGTGCTCAGACAAGCATTCACACGACATCCACACCACATCCACACAGGCGTGCAAATACACACACACACACACACACACACATGCACACACACACACACAAGCTCACACACTACAAGCTATAATGGATAAGCTTTCTGTCACTTCTTCCTTTTCTCAATGAACAAAATATGTTTAGATGAGAAGAGATCAATTGCTTAACAGACACTTGTAGTC